>NC_046664.1:24093731-24111477 GCF_010883055.1 Belonocnema kinseyi
GGCGCATACTTTGAATAAAATATTTGTTATCATTCTCTTGAAATAAATGTGTTTTTTTCTTGAAAAAATACCGGTTTCATATGTATACACCTGGTAACTTAAAGCATAAAACCTGGAACCAGGTTTGGGTACCAGAAATTTTGCAACTCGTCCGAACTTGGATCTTCTTACTTTATTTTCACTTTTCAAACCGTTAAGACATGTGACTCTGTGATGTTACTACACTCCATTTCATGGTCATTTGTTGTTTTTTGTCATTTTTTATTGATTTAAAAAAATTCTAAATACTGACTCTAACTATTCTTCGGGCTGGACTTTTCTTGATAGTGCTAATATCAAAAATAATTTGAAAAAATACCATTTTTTATTGAAATCGTTATTATCAGTAACAAAATTCGTTCTTCGAAGCCTCATATTGGGTTTAAAAGTCACTCTTAACTCATTTTTGGATGATTTCGATGAAAAAAGGTTTTTTATTCTTTTAGAAATGATGAATCTATGCTCAAAGCTTCATGGATATCACATCATATATTTCTTTAATCTCTGAAATCTACTTAAAATAATATTAATATGCTACAGAAAGATTAATTGGTTAGCCGAATTTTAGATTCTTCGTACATTACTGGAGTCTCTGAAATTCTCAAGGTATATTAAGGTAAATACATACGTTCAGTTAAAACATAAATAATCTAACTTTCTCAAGGTAAAATGAATGTGCACGCGCGAGAATTTAACGTTTACTTTTACTAGAGTTTATATTTAGAAAGAATCAGAACATTTATTATTTACGCTTCTCTTAAAATTCTGCACTAATCTAAACTTGTGAGAAAAATTATTTTTTGAGCCAATCCTAACAGAAAATTCTGCACTAATTAGTTTTACCTAAATTCTGAAAAAATGAGGATCATCTACTCCCTGGTATTAAGTCTGGAAGTTATCCTGAATTCTATTGGTAAGTAAAGTATAAATTATTATGATTTTTTTATAGTAAGTATAGAGGAACATCTATTATACATTAATATATGTCGAAAACTATGTGAGCCTTATTATAATGAACCATTAGGTATTATTTTTATATCATTTCTTTGCTCCTTGAGCATAATATCTACACAGATTTTTAGGAATGACACATCTAAATCAATTTTTTTAGGTTCTATAATGCAAACATTATACCTTAGAAAACTAAATTTTGATCTCTCTTTGTTGAATTTAAAAGTCTAAAAAATATATATAAAACATAACCCTTTGAAATTAAGATTTTGATTAAAGATAATCGGAGCTATTCGGATTTTTTGATAGTGATCTGCAATTTCCTTAACTGAAGATTACAATTTCTGTTAGCGTCTGTCACAGAAAATAAAAATGTCTTTTATTATCTTTCAATTTCTCTATGACTATATTCATTTGTAGAATATTTATATTAACTTTTGTACCTCAATCTATTAGTTCCTATAATTGATGTTATATTATTTGAATTTGTCATTATCAATTTTTAGTATTCTGCGTCTTAATACATGAAATCTCAATCTTGGAAATTGAATATACCAATTCTTGCTTTAAAGATATTAAGTTTTCGTATTCTAATTGTAAAGTTTAGTATTAGGCAGAATGCTGCGTCTTTGCAGAAAAATATATTAATGAGAAAGTTCTCCTGACCTCCTGCCATCTCTTTCTTTGAGCCACGCTGTTCATACATCTCTCGCCACACAGGACCGATTGTCTAAATAATCATATCGTTTAGGACAGCTCTAAAGATATTTTACAGCGTGTTCTGACAAGTTTTTGACCTGCAATTCTTCGGGCCAGAAAAGTGGTCGGTTTCGGGGAAGCACCGTGAAGAGGGGTTGGAAGAAGTTCTTGATACCATCTGTTTCCCAATATGAATAGGTCTTTGTGCTTTTCTATTTTTTCTCTCCTCCTCAGTAGTGGTAAGTGGCCATTCCTCTTCAAGTGTCATGAGTGCACTTAACAGCTTCTTGAAGCTGTTTATGTTCTTTGAGTTTTATTTCAGTGGGCGCTAGAATTCATAGACTGATCTCAAAAATGACTTGACATACTGTAATTTTAGCAAGTGGTCAACTGTAACTGGAGAATATTATAAGACTCAATATGTGCTATAGCCACTTTAGACTTCTTCTAGCGTAATATGGCAATCTCATTCTCTCAGCGCTATGCTAAGTGATGATCAGCAGCTTTCAATTGTTGAGTGTGTGATGACTAACAGAAACTTGGATCGATATTTATCCTCGTTCTAAGGAATCGCGTTTCCTCTCTTAGATAACTGCCCACTATTGGTCTCAGGTTTCACCTCTCTTTCTCTGTTACTAGCTACGTCTACGCAAATGTTTTGCGATTTTGCTGGCCTATCGCATTAAGTCTATCTTGATTGGCTATCCCAACTCTAGTTTAGTCAGCATTGTTATTTGACCAATTGTCGGAAGGACTGCGCTTTGGATTGTTTTGTACTGCACTTACTAAAACTGTGTTTGGTGCTATTATTGTTATTCGCGCTAGCAGCTAGGGAAAAAGTTTCATCCATCCTTGTAGAGTCGTCATGCACGGATAAGGCTGCATAATCTTCACAAGTCGGCCGTTGCCATAGAGTCACCGGTTGAGACACCTCGCAGGAGCCCTGGAAAATTTTTCGCGACTGTTTATGAATTATTCTGATCATAGGCTTTTAGCGCAAGCCCTCAGTAAAAGGACCCTCTATCCATAATCCGATATGTTTTTCAAAAAGTCCTAATTTTCACTTCTCCAGGCATTTAAAATAATTGTTATTTAGAGTTTTGTTTTACTTTTAATATGCCACTTTCTGCGTTTTCACCTGTGTCTGGAAGTCTGATATATTTCCGAGTGGGTAAAATTTAGCCTTTTTCTCCATCTACAAGAATAATTTCGTTATGAAATTTTTCTGAGTTTCTGAAAAACACTGTTTCCAGAAGTATTATGTGGTAAAAGTTTTCTTGTAGAGGCTTTTGAAACAAGCACCTAGTAAGCTATGTATCGAATTTTCTCTCTGAATAACGATTTTAAATTCTAAATGTCATTTTGAATTCAGACAAAATAGATTAGGTATGTAAATGTATTTAGCCACATTGAAATAATTAACTGTAAATACGGTATATTGTTGGAGGTGACGTAAGCGATTTACAAGTTTCACAATTCACTTGTATCATCGTGTAAATAAGTTTAAAACTGTTAAACAACTAAGTTCTTTCACTGAAATTTAATAATTATATGTTTTTAATCAAATGTAGCAATAAAAGTAAGCTATCTTTTATAATTACTTGGTAATCTTTGATTTTGCAAAAAGAAACCCGTAAAGTTGCCCCCCCCCCCACCCGCCCGAAATTAAGAGTTTTTAAATTTTCTTTTTCAGTACATTTGTACGACTTTTTTACTGCTTGAACATCAAATATTTTTGTTTATGCCCTCCTGGTTAAGAAATTAGTGTCGAAGTTGATTTCGGGAGGGGGGAGTTTACGCATGCCCCTGAAATTTAAATTTCTCAAATTTTCTTATTGTATTCGTTCGTATTTTTTGAAAAGTTAATATTTCCGTATGTACCCGCTTGGTTGCCCAACTGGAAGAAAATTACAGTTTCATACCATCCCCCGGGAATTCGAATTTTTCAATTTTTCTTTTGGCGGACATCAGAAAGAAACAAAATATTTAATGTACAGATAGCACAAACGAAACACGAACGTTAGCAGAAAGAAAGATGGAAAATTCGCAATTTCGTGGGGATAGTACGAAATTTTGATTTGCCCCTGGCCGGCCAACCAAGGGGTTAAAAACGAAAATTTGACGGGTATAAACAGTGAAACTGACGTGCAAACGCTAACAAAAAGAGAAAGAAAAAAATTCAAATTTCGGGGGGATAGCACGAAATTTTGAATTTCCCCTAGACAGCCAACCAAAAGGTTACAAACGAAAGTATGAAATGTACAAACAGAGATAACGATGAATAGATGTATGCAAAAAGAATTTTTGAAACAATTATATTTTGGGGGTTGACACGAAATTTGGATTTGCCTCTAGCTGGGCTACCAAGAAGTTAAAAACGAAAATATTGAATACATCGACAGTAAAATCGTGGTACAAACGTATGCAACAACAAAATTTGAAAAATTCTAATTTGGGGGGGGGGCGATAGCACGAAATTTTAATTTCCCCCTAGTCAGACAACCAAGAGCGTACAAACGATAATATTAAATGTATAAGCAGTACAAACGACGTTCAAACGTATGCAAAACAAAAATTTGAGAAATTTAAATTTCGGGGGAGCGTGTGAAATTAGCGCCCTAAAATAATTTTCGCCTCTGTTTCCGTAACTATGACGGTATAACCAATACTATTGGATTCACAAACATTACACAGGACGTACAAACGTATGTGAAACGAATATTAAAAAAAATGTGAACTTCGGTGGGGGGGGGGGGCAACTTCATGGGGGTCACGATCAAGAATCATTGACAGGATGCAACCGACTTGTACAAAATAATATGAAATATATGAAGTACTCATTTTACTGTATGTATTAAATTTTTAACTTTACAAATTCATTAATGTTTTTTATGTTTTCACAGAAATATCATCACCTATGCCGCCCAAAACAAAGGATTTTCTGGAAAATTTTGGGATAAGTAGTGAAAATAAGACAAGGGACTTTCTGACCAATTTTGGGAAAAGTAGTGAAATTGAGAATCATCATGCTAACCCGGGTAAAGATAAAAATTGATAGTAGTTGTAAATAATAAGCAGCTTAAAATGATTAAAAAACCAGTCATCAGATCATTACGAGATGGTGAAATCCCTTGAAATCTTTAAATATTGTAACAGTTCAATACTTATTCTAAAATTATTTCTTATCTAAATAGCGTAATAAAAAAACTTGCATGTTTTTTTGTGTTAAACTGTCGATTCCCTTGCTTATATGTTTGAGGCATATTAAAAGAATTCTTAAAATAATGTCGACTACCTTTTCTGCTAGGAGATGCTTTTCACATTAATTTAAAAGTAATTTTCTTTTCCAAATGCCTGATTAATAAATATTCTGTTGGTCACAGTTTTGAAAATTTAGATTTTCTTAATTGAATGTTCAAGGGATTTCAAAGATACTCTTAAATATATATTTAAAGAATTTTCATGCTAACTGCATGAAAATGATTTCCTTATTTAAATCTACAAGACACCTTAAAAAAATTTAGAATTATATTTAAGCAGCTTAATTACAAGTGATTTACAATATCAATAACTTATTTAAAATCTCCAGTGGATTACTTTTTTTCGAAATTTTGAATTTCTTACTTGAGTCTTACACTCTTCTTCATAGGGAACGTTTTCAGCACTCATTTTCATGAGATTTACCATCCCACTTGTTTCTTTAAAAAAATCATAAAAGTTAAAGCCAAACGGAAAATGTAATGAGAGCTGTCATTAGCCGTACAGATATTTGAAAGTCTAAACTTGTGAGAAAAATTATTTTTTGATCCAATCCTAACAGACGGAACTACAACAACAATTATTAACCCATAAAGAGTAAAGAGTTTAATTTCAAACCAAAAATACAATACGAATACTGAACATAAGTCACAATTAATTTATGTATCATGTGCACAACTAAGTTCCCGCTGTTTGTCAATAGATGACTCCAGCAATAAGTGCTGGTCGATTTTGACATATTCAAAGCGCCATGAATCAAACTTAGACATATGGTAAACAAACTGCTTTGACACATTAGTTTTTTTTTTGGCATCATATACTTTTGGTTGTGTAAAAATGTCTGATTTTGTGCCAAATAATCGTAATTTGCGGGAAGTGTTGATTTTCTTCTTTCATTAGAAGAAAGCGGCGGATGAAGCGCATCAAGAGCTCCAAAAAGTTTACCGAGATGCTGCTATAAGTGAAACAAGTGCCGGGATTGGTTCCGTTGCTTGAAAGCCGGTGATTTCGATGTTGACGACCGTTCGCGTGAACGAAGAGCAAAAACCTTCGAAGATGCTTAATTGGAGGCATGCTCAATAAGGATCCGTGTAAAACGCAAGAAGAGCTTGCTTCAGCATTGAGAGTTACCTGCCAAACGATTCCAAGCGATTGCATGCGTTGGTAATAAGTAAAAAACAAGGAACTTAGATTCCTTATGATTTGTGCCATTTAAGCGTCGTTTTTTTGTCGGTGAACAACTGCTTCAGCGGCAAAAAAGGAAGGGTTTTCTTCATCGCATCGTGACAGGTAATGAAATATGGATTAATTACAGCAACTCAAAGAAAAGAAAGTACAAGGGGACTACCCGGTCATGCTTCTACGTCGTTGGCTCGCCCGAATATTCACGCATCAACACTTCCCGCAAATGACGATTATGTGACACAAAATTAGAGATTTTCACAAAACCAAAAGCATATGACCCCAAAGCAAAATCATTGATGTGTCAAAATTGTTTGTTTACCATATGTTTAAACTTCCTGTTAATCAAACGAGTCAAGATACTGCTGTTCCCAAAAAAGAAAAATATTTTAGGGGCGTGAGAAAATCTAGAAAAATATCCTAGAAGAGAATACGCAAGAAAAATGTAATCCTCTCTTTCTTGTTGCAGAGTCAAGTACACAAACCGAGCGGGCACCTTTATACGCTACTGATTCGGGTATTCCTTCTTCTGGAGCTTCTTATTCCGCTGCGAGACGTCAAAATCTTGAAACATCTTCTTCTCTCGAGCCTTTTCCTAATGCCAAGTTTAATTCTCCTCGTTGTAGGTCCAGATCTCCTTCTGCCAGCCATTCTTCTTCACGCGTATTTGGAGTGGAACTTAAAAATCTACCATTCATTCGGCTTGTTCCGAATGCGAATCCGAACCGTCGATTCGAAATTCGAAGACACACTTTTTCTTCCAATAGATTAATATATTTGAGAGGAAAGCATTACGTTAATCAGCCAATTCCATCTGTAGAACAAACTGTATTATCAACTTCCAATGGTGACATATTTGCAATAGTGGATGATAGTAAAACGCTTCGAGCAATATATTCAAACGAAACTTTCATCGAAAAAAGAATAAAAATAAACATGCATAGCTGCAGTGTGACCCCTATGACGCCAGAGGAAATGATGGAATCTCCTACAGGCAGGCACCAGCGAATTTCAAGGAATTTTAAAACCGTATTGGTAGGTGAGTTTCTTAATGTAAAGTAGGTTTAAAATTTTGCAATTAAGGTGTAAATGAGGGTTCAATTGTTATACCTGATATTGTTACAATGGAAAACCAAAAAATGTTATTCTAACTCTGGTATCCCCTTCAATTATGCGTTTATGTAATTTTTCCTGAGTAACATAAAAATTGTGCTTTATCCCTTAAGATATTCTTGATTATATGACCTCAACAAAAGTTTGTGTAAAAATAAATAAAGGATCTGCTTAACAACAATTCGGTCTTTTATTTGGTCTGAAGTATATCACATTCTACACCTAACTCTATTTATAACTATTAATTTATTCTCAGAGCAGATTAGTCTGATCTATCAAATTTTTTTAAAATATCAAGTTGTGACTCTTAGTAAACGAAAATATACAATTTTCGTATTTTGGCTGAAGATTTACTTCTTTGTTTGCAAATTAATTTTTTAAACTGAAATGGCTGGTAAAGTGAATCTTCTGTTGCAATAAATTAACATTGTAAAATATTTATTTTTATATAAAATACCTTTTTTCATAATCCTTCTTAAAAAGAAACATTGTTTGGGCCCACTGTGCGGCTGGAATTACAATATAATTGTAATATATTACATCAAAAGTTATGTTAAACGTGTCTCATCTTTAGAAATCTTAAAATTTTATCAAGTACTTTTGAATACCTTGGAATGATTTAAAATCATGAAAAATTAAATGTTATAACATGGGACTGCTGGTTTTATTCGTAATCAAAATTAATTTTTTAAATCCTCTGAAATGTTTCGAATTCCTGTAATACCTACCGAAATCAATTATAGTTTTATACACAGCAACTACTACAGCTAAATCCATGTTATACCAAAAGTAGTTGAATTTTCAGCCCAGTTCTAAGTCTTACATTTTGTAATATATGTACAAATATTTGAAAATATTTGAAATCCAACTCATTATATTATAATATATGAAGAGAGCAGATATGCAGGCAGCGGTCTGGAACAAGATTCCTACTTTACCGATGTCGAGAAGCTTCTACCTGTAGTGGTTCATGCCCGTGCAAAGCTTCTAGCGCATTTTCAAAGGGTCCTGATAACGTCAAATAATAAAAACATTGCGCAGTCTTACTTCATGATTTATTGCTTTCTTATAGATAAATAATTATTCAATGCGCATAAAGATGTAGGTGCATAAGTGAAATTTGTTATGGATTTCAATTAAAGTTTTAACTGAAAAAGACGCATTTTTATCGGAATATTCGAATTCTCGACCAAGAGAACGATAGTTCAATTATTAGTTAGGAGAATGACTTTTAATGTAAAATTATTAATAATTAACAAAAAAATTAATTTTTCAACAAATCAAGTTTACTTTAAACTGAATATATAAATTTTAAACGAAAAAATATGAGTTCTCAAGGATAAAGTTTGATAGCTGATATTACGACCAAAACAGATATTTGAAAACCCAACCAAACCGTATTCTTTTCAGTTGCATTTTAAGGTGAAACAGATAACATTTCTGTGAAGAAAAATGACTTTTTTAAACCAGACAGAAGAATCTTCAATAAGCGTTTTCAATTGAACCCAGATTGATTTTTATGCCTTTAAAAAAATATATAAATCAGATTGTTCAATATCCAACAAAAAAGCTAATTTTACACCAAAAATTTTATTAATCAAACAAAAAAAAACGAATTTTCAACAAAAAAGTAAAATTTTCAACTCAGAAAGACTATTTATAGACAAAGCAATTAAATCTCGAACCAAACATATAATATCAAACGTTTCTACCGAAGAAAATTAACTTTCAACTGAACATAGTTCGACTTTTTTAATGGTTTCTAATAAACAAAAAAGATTGATATCTGATGAAACTTTTCTCCCTGACAGAGAATTTGGGATTTTGATCAGAGAAGGAATGTGAGAATCCTGTTTTGCGCTCCCACATATAATCTTGCGAATCCTGAAAAAGAATAAAAATAAACACGCATAGCAGCAGTATGCACGTTCTGACGCCATAGGAAATTATGGGATCTCCTGCAGGCACGAATGAAACTTCACCTTTTTGGATAAAAATCTTATTTTTTGGTTGGGATTCAGTTAATTAGTAGATATTTAGTTTTTTTTAGTGGAATGAAAGTGATTTTTGCTGGGAACTAATCTTTTTTGGTTAAAGAATAAACTACTTGTCTGATTGTGGTATTCTTATCAATTAATTAAAAAAATAAGAAAAAAATAATGTCTATAAATGCATGGCAATTATACATTTTATTGCTTTAATTCGGAGCTGGACTAGGACACTTGCAAAAACGAAAAATCTTTACTTAAAATAGGAATTTTTCAAAAGCTAATTAAAATGTTGTGATGGAGCAGTAAACTTTTTAAAATAATTATGATTCTGTATTTGCAGTCGAGACAAAGGATTTCAGTAAAAAATTATAATTTCGACTTTGCAAAAGGAAATGTTTTAAAAGCTTATAATTGTGAGCTGGAACATGAAATAACTAAAAAAAATATCAAGAAAAATACACGTAAATATTTAAAATTATTATCCTGACCTGGACCAATAAGGTTTCGTAAATAATTATTATTGTAAGTTCCGACATTGAATTTAATAAATAAATATAAGATTTAGTTTAGGATAGAGAACATGAGTGAAAAATTACAATTTGAGAGGTGATTTCCAAAGTAATTTTTTACGTAGAATCCGAATCCACAATCAGAATTGGCCCATAATTTCAGGATTTTGAAATATTTGAGGTTATGTACCAAAAATAGGCGTTTTTGGCTACTTTTGAGGTTATGTACAGAAGACACAACATTTTTGGGATTTTTCCTTGAAATGTATCGTATAGTACTGCTCCTTTTCTTTTATTTAAGGATCTCAGAGTTTAATTACCATTTTTCTTTACCGAGCTTCGCCAATTTGAAATTACGAGATACGTCCCATTATGTCTTAAGAATTTGCTTTAAATATTTTGAGACAGACATTCTCTACTGGGTGTTTTTTCTTAAAAATTTGTACTTGGTGGTGCTCGTGGTTGTTGAAATCCCAAAAAATGTTGTCTCTTCTGTACATAACCTCCAAAGTAGCCAAAAAATCCATTTTTGTGTACATAACCTCAAACATCTTAAAATCCTAACGTGATGGGCCAGTTCTGACCACGGATTGAGATTCCACGTAAAAAATTACTTGAGGAATGACCTTCTACTTTCCAACAACTGACATGACCTCATTATTTGCAGGCCTGTGTGATTAATTACTCTAGATAGAACTTATTACGGAGGTAATGCCTAAGAGGGAGATAAAAAAATGGAATGCCAAGAATTAGGTAGAGACACAATAAGACGAGGGATTCTTATATAAACAATACGGCATTTATTGCCATTTACAGAAAGGCGAGTCCCGATACCCGCGACAGGTGGCAGGTGGTCCGACAGGATCCTGGAAGTGTGAGGAAAAAGCTTCCCCAGGAGTTGCGAATCGGCATGGCAGCGAGCGGCCTGGGGTGAACCGCGACAAGAGAGAGAGAGAGCGAGATCCAGGCGTTTGGTTGGCACACTCATTTACACTCTGGTTAACACGATCGCAATCTCGCATAGACTGCCTATGTGGTATACGTTCGTGCGATACCTCGGGACCCCTCGGGTGGTTCCGCCTAATCTCGGGCAAGATTAGGCAATCTTTTAGTGCAGGGCCGTTCCGAGTCCCAGTTAATAGTAATTATTCTGTTTCACCAGCCTCCTGTCCCGTTGGGGTTCGGGTATATAACTGAATTTTCCTTAATGGTGTATCCCTAGTAAATTGAACGAATCCAGTCTCAGTTGTCAACTCTCATATAGTAAAGCCTTAGAAAATATTTCAAATTAAAAATAATCACCACAGGTAGCTTTCCAAGTATCTAGTAGATATATTCACCCTCACAGAAATACTCTACAACCGCTAGGGGTTCTGGAATATTACTGTTACTGTGGATATATTAACTAGAGACCTTGAGAGTTGCGTGGTAGTTATTGTTAATTTAAATATTGATGGAAATTTTGATTGAATGCAGCTGAAACTTAGTCCATAGAATGTAATAGGTGCAGTTGCTAGAAATCGTGTCATGTTACTGTGTAGATAGATGTATTAACTAGAGTCCTAAAAAGTTGTATGCGGTGATTCTATTTATTTAAAAAATTTTTGCTGTTTCAGATGAAGACAGCTGAGACTAGATTCGATACATTTGATACAGGTAGTTCTAAGGATCGCGGAATATTTCTATGACTGTAGGCATATCAAACAGAGTGTTAAAAAAGTGTGTTTCATAATTATTTTTCATTAGAAATCTTTCCGGCGTCTGTTCTTTGACGTTTTTAATTAATGGAAGGTGAGACTTGGTTCCATAAATTTTATAGGGTTAGTTCCTAGGGGTCGTGGTATATTTCTGTGGAAGTATATATATTAACTGGAGTCTTGAAAAATTGCCTGGGGTGATTCCTTTTAATTAGGTATTTTGTGGTTTTAGTTGAAGGCAACTAAAACTGAATTTTTTAAATTTTATAGTAATAGTAATTTGATAGATAATATTACTGTGTAAATAGGACATTACCTGGAGTCTTGGAAAATTGTGTAGGATAATTATTTTTAATTTGAAATATTATTTACCATTTTAATTGATGGAAGGTAATACTTTTATAAGTTCTTTATGATGATAAGGGTAGTTTAAAAGTGATGTTTAAAGTAATTGTGGATATAAGGATATGAAAAAGATTCTTGGAAAAGTCTTTATGGTGACTATTTTTCATTGAAATCTTTATGGATTTTTTAGTTGAAGACAGATGAGCAACTGCATTAAAATTTAAATTTTTTCTGGTTTTATTTAATATCTATATTTTTGGTTAGGGGTAGCTGTTAGTGTTATGGGTTGTTTTCGTACAATAGAATTTGTTATTTTTTGGTGAACTCAAAACAAGCTAGACCTATGTTATATTTTTTCTCGTACTTATTCAGAAATGCTTACATTTAGTCTAAGTGTGCAAATTATTTCAACGTTATTTTGAAGAGACAGGGGCTGTTTTTTGAAAGTTAATTTTTGCAGTTTTTGAAAGCCAAAAAAGCCAAAAATTCTAGTGCTCTTGATTATTGTAATGATTTATATTTTCTGTTGTGGAGATGCTAGCGGAACGCACGTGTCCGATTATTTAAATAGTCCTATCGTTAATGGTAGCTCTGAAGATCCTTTTCAGCATATTCAGACAATTTGTTGGCTTGTAATTCTTTGGGTCAGACAAATTTCCCACTTTCAGGAAAAGACCATGCGTCCTTTCAACAACCACTCCGGAATAGGCTTCTTCAACTTTAGATACGAGGTGGAAAGGTGGGCTACATGCACGGTAAAGAAAAGTGGGCATTGCTCTACAGATGTTATGAGTGCACTGAACAGCTTCTCGAAGCTATTTATGTTCTTTGAGTTTTCTTTCAGTGGATGCTAGGCTTTACAGAATTATCTTAAAAATGACTTGAAATACTGTAATTTGGTCGGCTGCTTAACTCAGGATGGGCTATAGCTACACTAGACTTCTTCTAGCTTCAGATGGCACCCGTACGCTGTCCACACGATCGTTAGCTTTGACTTGTTAAGCGTCATGACTGACCAGAAGTTCGAACGCGAATTGCCCGACCCTGGCAGTTAAATGCCTGCCATATGTTATGCAGTCAATCACACACTTATTATCAGTCTCATTATCACTCACTGGTTTTATTCTACGGTTAGTATCCACTAAATTTTATTCTTGATCATGCACATTAACATTAATTGTTTAGAGGTCCGGCTTATGGAAAAATGTTGACGAATCTCGACATTAAGTTTCGCGAGAACGTTAGGCTTGACAGAAACCTAGATTGATATTTATTCTCATTTGAAGGAATAGCGTTTCCTCTATTAGAGACCTGCCCGAAGTTGGTATCAGGGTCGCCTCCATTTCGCTGTTCCCAATTTGTTTGGGCTGCGGTTGAGTAACCCTATGTAACCTTCTTGTTTATGGGGCCGTATTACTTTGGTGTATTTATTATTGTTCCCATGAACAGCTAGGAAAAAAGGTACAGGGACCCTTTATCAGCAACCCGATGTATATTTTCAAATAGAACGAATTTTCACTTATCCAGGTATTCAGGAGAATGTTACACAATCAAGTTCTTTCATTAACTCTTTTATAATTATATGTTTCTTATTGATTGAAGTAATAAAAGTCAGCTATCTTTTATAATTAATTAAAAGACATTGATTTTACAATCAAGAATCATTAATAGGCTACAAGTGACTTCTGCGAAATAAGATAAAATGACTAGAGTGCTCTTTTAACATATTTATTAAATTTTTAACATTACAAATTCTTTCATGTTTTTTGTGTTTTTACAAAAATACTGTTAGCCATTCCGCGCAAAACAAAGGGTTTTCTGGTGAATTTTGAAAGAAGTAGAGAACATAAGACAAGGGACTTTGTGGCCAATTTTGGGATATGTAGTAAAGATAAGAATCATCAAGGTAACATTGGTAAAAATAAAAGTTGAAAATGGAAGATACAGAAATAAGCAGTTAAAAACTACACAGGACCATAAATTTTTCAAAGAGCTTACTTTGACCTGAATAGGTGCACTATATGCTGTTTTGGGTCGCTGAACTCAAATCCGGTGGCAGAATTGTGTCAGTACGTCAGGATTTAAAGTAACTAAAAAAACAGGCTAAAAAGCTCTAAATGTACAAACGTCAGATTAACACATTTTTTCTCTTCGTGTCTTGACTTTTTCATCCTTTCTACTTTAATTCTACAACCCGGAAAACTCAAGGCCACCAATCCCAAGCCTACTAACCCCAAGTTCACATACCCATACTCCACAAACCTAAAGTATACTAATCAGAAGCCTATAAACCCACTTAAAACGCACGCAGCTACAAACCCCGAACTCACATACCTCAAAACTACACACCCTGAACCCTAAAACCTCAGACCCACCAACCTCAAACCTGGCGAGAAACCTAAATCTAAAAACCCCGAACACCTACAACCCGAAATCACCAACTTCAAGCTCTATACAAACCCCCAACCTTCACATCCACTTACCTCAAACCCTTACACTCCAAATGAAACTCACCTACTTTAAGCCCATTAAACCAAATTTACACACTCCAAGCCTACCCACCCCAAACCCACCATCCCAAAACCCTCAAACCTCAAAACCTCGAATCCCAAATTCATTTACCCTAAACCCACAAATACCAAGACCACAAAAACCCGATCCACACGCCCTAAACTCAAACAGAATAAATCTACACCAGTTAAACCCTGAAACCTTAAACCTTTAAATTCCGAGCTCACTAACCTCGAACCTGAACACTGCATACTCACACAACTCAAACCCACATAATTTAAATATATAAACCCTAAACCCTTTAACCCCAAGCAGAATGCTCTATCTCATAGGTAAGCCTCTAGGACATCGTATAGGTACTCCGGAACGTCGCTAGGACATTCTTCTAACATTCACTTAAAACTGATTTTCTTTCCCAGATTGCTAATTAATAAATCTTGTGTTATTTTAATTTTTTGGAAATTTTGATTTTTTCAATTTAATGTTTAAAGGATATCGAAGATACCCGTGAAATGTATTTTACGAATTTTAACTCTAACGTAAGATTTGTTCCCCATAGTTCTTGTTAAATAATTTTAGACTCTCATAGCTTAATTGAAAAATGTCATTCGCCAAATTAACCAACATTAACCAAATTATATACGATGCTATCTTTGTGGCTTCAGAGTCAAGTACAAAATTTGAGCATTCAACATCAAACGCTGCTACTCTTCGTATTCTTTATTCTGAAAATTTTCATAAAACTGCTAGACTTTCGAAGAA
Source organism: Belonocnema kinseyi (assembly GCF_010883055.1). Taxonomy (NCBI): domain Eukaryota; kingdom Metazoa; phylum Arthropoda; class Insecta; order Hymenoptera; family Cynipidae; genus Belonocnema; species Belonocnema kinseyi. Next base: position 24,108,789 of record NC_046664.1, read on the forward strand.
AAAAGAATAAAAATAAACAGGCATAGCAGCAGTATGCACTTAATGACGCCAGAAAAAATTATGGAATCTCCTGCAGGCAGTAATAAAACTTCACCTTTTTCGATAAAAAATCTTCTATTTTGATTGGGATTCAGTTAATTAGTAGACATTTAGTTGTATTTTTAATTGAATAGAAGAGATTTTTGGTGGGGAATTCATCTTTTCTTATTAAAAAATAAACTACTTGGTTGAGTGTGACAATATATTGATCAAGGTTACTTTTGGTTGTAGGTTTAAAATTGCGAAAGGAATGTCATTTATGTGTTTGAAAAGTTGGTTTACTATTTTGTAGAAATTTTTTTGTTTACTCTTCTTATTTATGTAGTTTTCTGTGGAAAGCAATCTTTTCAAGGTATTCATTTAATTTCTATTCACACAAGTCACATTTTTATAGAAGATAAAAACTGTAGCTGAATGCATGTTATACCAAAAGTAACTGAAGGAATTTATCTAAAAGATTTATCATACTGAGCTGGAACATGAAATAACTAAAAAAAATATGAAGAAAAATTCTCGTTAATATTTAACATTATTATTATTCTGATTTAGACTAATAAAGTTTAGTAAATAATTATAATTGTAAATTGCGACAAGGAATTTAGTGAAGAAATATAATATTCAGTTAAGGATAGGGAATATGAGTGAAAAATTATAACTGCAGATTAATTTTTGTTGAAATAATACTATTCAATTATACCATATATGATTCGTAATCAACCTAAATAGAACTTATTACGGAGTAATGCCGAGGAAGGAGATAGGGAAATAGAGTTCTGAGACTTAGGTTGAAGAAGTTGCGAGTCAGCATGGCAGCGAGCGACCCGAAAAGCACGGCGATGAGAGAGTGAGCGATATTCGGGTACTTATTTGACACACTCTTTTCCACTTTGGTCAGCACGAGCGCCAGCTAGTACACACTGGCGATGAAAAATGCGATCTCGCAGGACCTCGGGACCTCTCATGGGGTTTCGCTTAATCTCGGCATGACCCGGCAAACTTTTCGTAGAGGGCCGTGCCAAGTCCTAGAGAATGGTAAAGATTCTGTTATAAACTATTTTATAGCTCGTATAGTATCAGTCATGATAGCGAGTGTCATAAACCAAAAAGCTATCAGCAGGAGCCACTTAATATCTAGAAAAATTAACTGCTGAAATTTTAAAACATGTGCGCACTAAATGCGAAGTGTTCGCGGTTACAATGGACTCTGGGAATACGTAAACGAAACAACTCAGAAACTTGTTGAACAAATAAAATGTGCGGAATGGACATTAACGGTAGAAAAGGGTCTCGAATTCATTTTTCATCGTTTGTCTACAAAATAACTTCTTCCCCTACGAAAGGCTAAAGCGCCGAAATAAGCTTGGCGTGAGTTAGAAAAGATATACAAATCAAGCGGCCTTGTTTGAAAATCTTTTCTCTAGGGATAGTTTATTAAATGAAGAAGACTCAGCATACCTCGATATCTTAGTTTGAAAGTGATTTCTTTCTATTATCGGTCCAATTAGAAAACATTTTAATACAGTTGTCACCCGAATTACTGTCCATCATTCCACCTAGTTATTTACCAGAAGAGTTTAACCCGAAAGCGATTAGTCAGTGCAACAACAAAAAATCACGAAAATTCCCTGAAAGTAAGCAAATTGATATACCGACTGTTAATCAGCGATATAATTGCTATAAGTGTGAACAAAGGGTTCACAATATGGTCGATTGCTGGTGTAATCAAAAAATTTAATTAAAACAAGTCAAAAAGAACCTTAAGATGCTACTTTTGATACGACAGTTATGATTTTCAAAGAAAAGGATGAGTGGTGTCTAGACTGCAGCAGATAAAGAAGAAACGGCGCATGATGTGGTAAGTGTTTTGTTAAATTTAAAAGATAATGGCACCGTAAATAAAGTTAATTTAACTAATGTATTGTTTGTTTCTGATTTAAAAAAACGACTTTCTCTGGATGGCAAAGATTACTGATCACACATAAAAAGCCGTATTGGACAATAGAAAGGCAGAAGTACTGATGAAAGGCAGTACTACAAAGATGACAGTTGATCGACAACGCGACTTGTATGTAATAAGTAGGAGTGAAATGATTTGATCAATTTTCGAACTAAATATCAATATAAAAGAATTAAAAATAAACTAATCAATATCTGGCAGGATTACGTTGCGGACGCAGTCATCCTGTGATAGCTGGGAATATCTGAAAGGTGAGCATGGTGCTGGACATAGGAATAGACAACTTTTTGAATAAAGTATACGAAACGCATTTGAGCAAGTTGGAATATTAATACTTTTAAAGCTTATACTTTTGGTGTAGAATATATCTTCTAAGTTATGTTCCATAATTTTGTTGATTGAGGACCTTTCAGTGCCATGAAATGCATTCAAGCAAAAATGTGGAATATGTTATTTCGTTTCGTGACCGACAGAATAATTCGTGATGTCAGATTTACCAAAAATGTACGGGAAGATATTACTGAGGACTTTGATGTACTTTTTCTAGAAACAGCAGTTTCGGTTAATCCTGTCTGGCCTGGCATGGAAACTAGAGCTACGAGGGTGGATTGATAAGTTTCCGGCCTGACCAAGAGATGGCGCCACTAGGCCTACCTTGAGGTGGCGTTCTATAGTACCATCCTTAGATAGCTT
>NC_046664.1:24111577-24134979 GCF_010883055.1 Belonocnema kinseyi
AGCTGTAAATGGGTATTTTGAGGAGCTTGATGAATCATTCTATAGAGATGGCATTACTAGACTAGAACACCGCTATGAGAAATGTATCAGCCTTGGAGGAGAATATGTTGAGAAATAAAAAAAAATTCTTAAAAACGTTGTTTTTCTTGGTCAGGCCGGAAACTTATCAATCCACCCTCGTATAATGCACTAATGGGTTCTGCGTAAGATATGCCCATCGTAATGTGTATTGGTCGCGATACGTGTGTAACGATAAACTAACCGTTAACTTATTTTATTCTTCTCACGTCCCTCATCTGATATCGGGAAAAATCTAAACGCAGAACCGATAGCCCAAAAATGTTTTGTTGGGCGCCAGGAGCGCATGCGCCAACCAGATACACAATAATTACGCAAAGGGATGTGGGCAAGATTTCTGGGACCAGAAGAGCTTCAGCCCTCTGACGAGTAACCAAGTTTACAATGGTGAAAATTTTGCCGAGAATTAATGCGATAGCTAAAGGCAGAAAATTAATAAATTCACGATCGTTCGGCCGATTCTCAAGGGATATTTTAGTTCTCCATTTCAACACGTGAGCTGAGTATTCTAGATAACCTAGAAATACTCAAAAAGGAAGTTTTTACGCAGGGTTAGATTTTCGATAACTAAAGAAATATAATTAAAATTCGGGCTAATAGGCTTACGTTGCGAGTAGAATTAATGTTATAAACGGCCATCTTGGCATCGTGAAGGCAAAAAGTCTGCGACTACAGGCTGAAGATCCCGATAAAAACTCTCAACATAAGGATCCGCGAAGATCCGTCGCTTGTTTGACATTTTGCAGTGGACTTTACCTCAACAATGTAGTTATCTGACTCTAGGTGATACAAATTGATTGAGGTACTTCGAGATAGCAAAATTAAGGAAGGTGGCTAAGCGTGACTGTCTCTCGGCTCGTGGCTGTCGAACAAAAGAGGACATAGTGTTTCGGTCGTCAAGCTCGTCGTCTTCGCTCCTTTGTGCGAGTTTCCCCAGTATAGAGCTGATTGGCAGCTTGGCGCTATCCTGCGATTGGTTATTTCAAATATGGACTCTCTCTTTCCGCTTGTGGTGCCTAATTGAGAGAAGATCCAGGAACAGCTCAATGGGTACTCTTTTACTAATAAAAAATATCTACAGGGCAGATCCGCAGCATTCCCCGTAAATGAGGAAGCTCTCGTCCTCTCTGCAGGGAGAGTGTCTGCATTGGCATAACATACGGCAGCAAGTATAGGACAATCAGACCTGCTTCTTATCCTCATTGCGTGAGTCCTGAAGTAGGATGGGCTCTCAGTGCAGTGCTTTAAGCGTCAAGGGCCCAGTGTGAGGACTTCCCCCACAAATAAATTTCTGGTGCACATCCAAGTATAGCTTATGGCTACTAAGTTCGTTCCCAAAGCCTAGATAACATGATCCGAAGTCATCTCTGGCTCTAGAGGCATCTTCGGTTTCCAATCAGGTTCCGGGAGTATTGAAGAAATCCAACGGAAAGGCAGGAACAAGATCAAATTCAAATCTTGATTCTTAATTTTGAGTACAGCGACAAAATCCCAGTTCTCTGCAGGCCTACAGTGTTCCAAGATCCCTCGAGGTCCCTCCTTGAGAGTATCGATAAAGCTGTGTCATTAGTAACAAACAAAAATATCCTACGAATTAATCCTAAATTCTCAAAATGGTTCCAAATGTGTCCTTGGAGTACCGTGCCAAGTGCCAAGAGAACAGGTTTCGCCTCAAAATTAAATAATAAATAAAATATAATGAATTCAAATTTTGTCTTGTTACACCCTCATTTTCTATGATAAAAATACTTCATTTTTGTACCTCAAAAAATCATTGCATTACTTCGGAAGTCGATCATGAGTAGGCAGAGTTTGTAAATATGCAAGACTTAAATCCAACAGCTATATGTGACGCTTGCTTGTAGTCAATGTGTGCTATATCCAAGTTTCTTTTTTGTTTACGTGCTTGCTACAGGATTACAAATGATAGCCGTGGGCCATTTAAAAGTGATTAAAGAAAGGCATATAGACTGGAATGCCATTTATACAAATTTAAAACACTGACTCTTAACTATACCTTACGCTGAAGTTTTCGCGATGGTAATAATACCAGAAATAATTGGAGGAAAAAAGGCGTTTTTTGTTTTTGGAAATGATGAATCTATGCTAAAAGATGTTGCTACATAGACATTGCATCATATATTTCTTTATTCTCTAAAATGTACCTACAATAATATTATTATTCTAAAAAAAGAGGCATTAGATAGGCAAATTTTAGATTCTTTGTACATTATTGAAGTTCTGGGTTTTAAGGTATATTAAGATAAGTATTTACCTTCAATTAAAACATAAATTATCTTAGTTTCTCAAGGTGGAATAAATGTGCGCGTGCGAGAGATTAACGTTTACTCTTGGATTTTATATCTAGGGAACATCAGAAGATTCATTATTTACACTTTTCTTATAATTTTTTGCCAATTATTTTTAAGTACATTTTAAAATAATGTGGATCATTTACTCCCTGCTTTTGTGTATGGGCGTTATCCTTAATTCTATTGGTAAGTAAATGATATATTATTATAAATTTTTTATTTATTTATTTTTTATATTACATATAATGAATAATCAGGTATTATTTATTATATCATTTCCTTGCTCCTTTAGTATAATAACGATACAAATTTTTAAGACTGCCATATCTGAATCAATGTTTTTCAGAATATTTATTGCAGAAATTATACCTTAAAATATTCAATTTTGATTTCTCTTTGCTGAATTTCGAACTCCAGAAGAGAAAATATAAAATACTTCTCTCTTAAATTAAAATTTTGATATTATTCTATATTTTCGATCAAATGAGTGTCTAAGAAAGAAAAACAAAAGAATCCGGTATTTTCAGGATATTTAAAAAAGTTTTTAGAGTTTCGTAGCTTTCAGTCGAAACCCTTATAGTTTTGCTCAGGTTTTGTAAAGTAGGGAAAAAATGTACCAGTGGATAACAATTATTCATTATGTAACCAATTTTTATGAACCGATTTACAGTTTTGCGCTTTTCCAATGAAGAGTCTCAATTTTCGTTTTTGGAGTCACCTAGGCATGCCTTTTCGGTGATTCTTTACTATGATTCTTTGAAAATTAACAACAATTATCTATTATTCAAACAGTTTTTTTCAGCAATTTACAGTTTGACGTTTTTTCAACGAGCAAGCCTTATTTTGTTCACGGAATCAACTAGCGATGTCTTTCCGATAACTCCTTCCTGTGATACTTTGAAAACGAACAATAATTATTAATGATTTAAACTATTTTTATGAACAAATTCATAGTTTAACGATTTCTTAATAAATAAGCTCCGTTTTTGTAAAATAATTTCTCAATCAGGAGAAATTATAAAAATTATTTTGGTATTGTAGGTTTAGTTTTTGTTTGCGGAATCAAATATGGATGTCTTTTTGATGACTCTTTGATATGATGCTACAATTAGGTTTTCCAAAATTAATATATTACTGCTTCCAGAAGATTTGCTTTAGCATTTGCTTATAACAATTGTTTAAATGCTGAGTAATTTCTGTAAATTTAAAAAGGAGCATAGCATCAGAAACAAAAATTAAGCCAATTGATTGAAAAGTTGCCAAATTGTGAATTGGTTTACAAAAATTGTTCAAACAGTTATTAAAAAGCATCTATTCCTAATTATTTGTAATGCAACATTCATTTTCTTCATATTTTACACAAAATATATTAATTTTAAGGAGATAAAGTTGCAAATCCTTAAAATGTCTTTTCTTCATTAATTTGCTTATAAAACAATAACAATTTTTTTAATTATTCTGACTAACTGGCCATTATTCCCATATATTTTTAACACTTCTTCAAGAGCTTCTTTGATTTATCTGAATGTATGAAAAGAAATGTAACATGGAAATTGTTGAGAAAAATTAACTTTCTTTTTAAATAAGAAATTTTTTAACAATTTGAAAAAACCTAATGCCACAAATATTTTTTAAATTTTAAAAGCTTTTATGTATAAAAAACTTTTAAATCGCGTGGATAGTGTAGCCTGGAAATTGATGTGACCACGGGTACTTTTTTCCCAATTTGTGTCAGGTTGTTTTTCCAAGACGGGCTCTTGAGGGTTTTGGGCTAGCTTGCAATCGGTGACAGGTCGGGAAATTGATGCGACAACCTGTAATTCTTTGAATTTAGCTTAGGTAACTTCCGGATAATATATTATTACATCGCAATCTGATAATTATCAGATTCGAAAGTAATAATTTCCTTGTTCGATTTTGTGATCCCACATCCGCGTTTTATTAATAGAAAACATTCAAAAGTTTATTTATAGTTAGAGTCTCTAATAAAATCTTGATTTTCAGATTCAATCCCTATCGTTCGTGTGTCAGCATGCGTATTAACATTGATAGTTTAGAGGTCGGACTTACGGAAAAATTTCTACGAATCTCGACATTAGGTTCAGCCAAAACGTTATGCTTGACAGAAAGCTCGATTAATATTTGTTGTTGTTCTAAGGAATCGCGTTTCCAGTATTGAATACCTGCCCGTGCTGGTATCATAGCATTCTAGCAGGTTGTCTTTGATTTTATTAGACTACTTAAATTTTTTGAGATTTTGCGAGTCCTTCGCATTGATTCTGTTCTGATTGGCTCCCCCAACTCTAGGGTAGTCGTCATTGCCGGCCGACCCAATGTCCGGAGGCCTGCGCGTTTAATTGTTTTTAACTTCACTTACTGAAACTGTAGTTAGTGTTATCTTTATTGTTTAAATGAGCAACTTAAGAAGTAGTTTTATCCATCCTTGTAGAGTTTACATGCAAGGATAAGGCTGCATTTAAAAGAATCATTATCCAGAGATTTATTCTCCTTTCATTATGCCGCATTTTGCGTTTCTACCTGCGCCAGGAAGTGTGCTATTTTACCGAATGGGCTAAATTCAGCCTTTTTCTCCGCCTACAAAAATAATTTCAGTAAGCACATTCCCGGAGGTTCTAAAACAAAAACTGTTTCCAGAAGTCTTATTCGGTAAAGTTTTATTGTAAAGGTTTTTAAAAGAAACACCTTGTAACCTCTCTGTAAAGTTTTCTCCCTGAATAGAGATTTTCAATATCTTTTAGAATTCAGAAAAAACAGAGGAATTATGTAAATTTGTCACATTAAAATAATCACCTTCAAATACGTTATATCTGTGGGGATGACGTAAGCGAGTTACGTGTTTCACAATTTACTTGTATCATAGTGTAAATAAATTTAAATGTGTTACGCAACTTAGTTCTTTCGCTAAGCTTTTTATAATTATATGTTTCTAATTAATTGAAGTAATGGAATTCATAACAGAAAATATTTGAAATACTCTTTTACTATATTTATTACATTCTTAACATTACAAATTCGTACATAGTTTTTGCGTTTTTACAGAAATATCATCTGCAATGCCGTCAAAAACGAAGGATTTTTTGAAAAATTTTGGGCTTAGCAGTCAAGATAACACAAGCGACTTTCTGACGAATTTTGGTACAAGTAGTGCACATGACAAGGATCAAGGTAACCTAGGTGAAAATAAAAATTAATAATTGAAGCGGTAAATAATAAGCAATTCAAAACACGTTATTCTCTTATTTCTGACCACCCCAACAGCTAAGTTGAAAATTTCTCATATGCTTTTACTTTAGAAATTTTTATTTCCTTCCTTAAATCTTTAACAAATATTTTTAAAAAATCCAAAAATGAATTTAAGAAGTTTAATTACAGTTATTATTGTGTTACCCAGAGATTTATTAATTATTAATAGATGGAACATTATGATTTTATTTATTTTTTCACTTAAATGAAGTGTTTTTTGAACACTCCTTTTTCTTCCTCAAAATTTCTCACAAGGTAAATGAAATACTCTGTTTCTTGTTTCAGATTTATCTATAGAAACCGCGCGTGCACCTTCCTACGCCCCTATTCCTGGCATTCCTCCTTCTGGCACTTCTTATTCTCCTGCAAGAAATCAAACACTTGAAACGTCCTCCCCTGCCGAACCTTCTCGTCATCCCAGGTCCAAGTCTCCTCGTTCCAGGTCCAGGTCTAGGTCTCCTTCTGCCAGTGATTCTTCTTTACGCGTATTTGGAGTTGAACTTAAAAATATTCGATTGATTCGACTTGTTCCGAAGGCGAATCCAAACCGTCAGTTCGAAATTCGTAGATACGTTTTTCCTTCCGATAGACGAATTTATTTGAGAGGAAAACATTTCGTAAATCAGCCTATGCCAACGGTAGAACAGATTGTATTATCAACTTCCAATGGTGACGTGTTTGCAGTAGTAAAGGATAGTAAAACACTTCGAGCAATATATTCAATCGAAACTTGCTTCGAACAAAGAATGAAAATAAATATGCATAGCCGCATTGTGACTGCTATGACGCCAGAGGAAATCATGGAATCGCCTACAGGCAGTCAACAACGAATTTCAAGGAATTTTAAAACCGTATTTGTAGGTGTTCATCATGCAAAGTAGCTTTCAATTGTTGCAAGAACGTTGGGAATGAGAGGTCGGATTCTATAACCGATAGTGTGACAATGGAAAATAAAAATATGATATCTTAGCTCTGGCGCCCCTTAAAATATGTATTTTTGTGAATCTTATTTTTCAAAATAAAAAATATTATTCTATACTTCAAGACATTTTTAATTAGACAACCTCAACGAAAGTGTGTGTGTAAATTTGAATAATACGTATGAATTTATACGATTCTAGCCTTTAATACGAAACAGAACATGCGTTTTGTTCCCTGTTTCAAGTTACCTCTATTCTTTTAAACATAATAGAATTCAAATATTAACAATACAGGTTAAATATTTTTTCATAGTACAAGTTCAAGATTTGAAACTTTTTTAAGAACATGATTATATAATCAAAGTTGCGAGCGTAGTTTAATTGCCACCCCGTTAAATGGCGGTTTTCAATCCCTGACAAAGACGCATAGCGATATACGTAGTGCTAGTATAGATTTTAGAGTTTCATGAAACTTTAACTAAATAAAAGTTTTATGAGACTTTAAATGTTTCAACCTTCCCAAGTTAAAGCATTGACGAACAATTTTAAATTACCACAAAATTAATGTAAAATATTAAATAGTATTTACCGAATAGAATTTGATTCAGGTTACAAGAAATAAATGAAAGAATAGCTTTCGCTCTCGAAACGCTTACTTAAGAAAGTTCAACTTATTTTAAACGTTTAACGAGACTTTGGTAATTTTTCCAAACTTTATTCCCGAGTGGGAAAATACAAAAAAGAAATGTAAAATAAAAAATCGAATTACAAATAAAATAACTGTATAAATTATTTCACACGTATGAATCTATAACCCGTGTGAATGCATTAAAGTCTATCCTCACTTTACATTTCGCTAGCGGGTCAATCAACCTTTCCTCGGCCTGACATAAGGACGCATGCGCATACATTTGAATGTCTTTTACTAACGTTTAGAAACTTGGTTCCGTGACGTCTTTCATTGACCTATTGGAAGTTAATGTCTAATGAAAAGTTTAATGGAATCACAACCCTGGATAAGCCCTAAGTTTACAAGATAGGTAGGGTCACCGAGTTTTAAAATTCATGTATATTGCTGTTCAGTAATGGTTCTCTGCGACGATCAATTTTCATCTTTGAAATTTGGTTGATAATCCATCTGACGACTGATGAGACCACACCCTTCACGTTTCCTACAATTTTGTTGCGATTTCCCATCGTGGCAAAATGGCGTCGCTCGGTGTTCCATTTAAGCTTAACGAGCCCGAGTTCATAAAATCAAGAATCGTGTAGGCAGTCATATTTTCGTTGTATCGGACCTCTGTAACATGGGGTTTGCAGGATAGTAAAGATGGTGGCTTTCTGCAAGTATCTAATTGGCCCAGAGTTAGTTCTGATCATATCCGGTATCTATGGTGATGGGACAGTTACAGGCGGTTGTTATACTTAGTCAAAATTGACTAATCCCGGTTGTGTCAGGAATCTCGGAAATCCTTTGATGTAAGTGTGACTAGCCCTGGTTGTCATAAACTCATTAATAGGTGTCGTCACTTGTGTCTCGGGAACATAGCGCAGACAGAATATTGCAAGATGGCGACTGAGTGTTGAATCAACCAGACGGGACGTTTGAGATCCGCTATTTTGTGTTGATCGGAAAAATGCAACCGTGAGATTATAGGCCTACGGGTTGGCGAAAGGTCCTTTGGATGAAAACTTTAAATGTGACAGCACAAGGTGTGTTAAACATGTATCATCCATGGAAATCTTGAAATCTTATAAAATACATTCAAGTCCTTCGGAATGCCGTAAAATTAGGAAAAATTAGATGTAATAACAAAGGATTCGAACTCAGTTGAAAATAATAGAACAATATAGTAAGCGCCTATCGTGCAACTAACTTTACAATGTACTTTATTTCCGTTTTAACCAGTTATTTATTTTTTTGTTAAAATAAATTGATCTAACTTAAAATGGAACTAAAAACACAAACATAAATTAAAATATAAAATTACCCTCAAATGAAACTTTTCTCTCTGACAAAGAGTTTCAGAATTTGATCCGAGAAGGAATGTGAGAATCCCCTTTTGCGCTCACACATATAATCTTGCGAATCTTGTTGATGAAACGGGTTGAGGTACTCCTCTCTCCGAAAGAAAAAAATATTCCAGAAAAGAAGTTAAAATTAAGCAAAATATTCTAGAGAAGAATAAACCAGGAAAATCTAATGTTATCTTTCTAGCTGTAGAGGTAAGTACACAATTTGAGCGGTCACAATCAGACGCCCCTATTCTTTGTATTCGTCATTCTAAAAATTCTTATTCTCCTAAGCACATAAATCTAAACTGTAAATCAATCTTTTGGAATTCAGATTTATCTTCATGATTAAAGGGAAACTAATAAGTTAAATAATGCTCTTTTTTGTAAACAATAACTCTCTGTTTTGATTTTAATTAATTTTGGCACCTGAAAATTTAACTGTAAAATGTACCACATTTTCGATTGAAAATTGATATTTTTCAGTTGAAAATGCATGTAAATGGTTGGAAATTTATTATGCTTGTTGAAAACTCGTCTTTTTTTTTATTAATTTTTAACGATTTTCAATTATATTTTAATGAAAAAATTCTGCATTAAATTGTTAAGAAATAGTTCTAGACCGATTTTTGAATGTGTGTTTGTTTAAATTCTTATAGAGCTGCAAATAGCGAATAAATGTTGTTTTTTAATTCTCTGTAAAAATTTTCCTGCATGGCATCAGGCTTCGAGTTTGATGAAAAAGGGTCGGTGAAAGAAAAAAATTGGTTGATATGTCAAGTTATTCGTTATAAACAAATATTTGAAACAAATGGCCAGTATGATGGATTATGTTTTTGTGAAGTATATTTATTCATCCAATATAATTTTCTAAATATAATAATAATTATCATAAACAAATTCGTGACACCTAAAACATATGGAAAAGAAAATTAAGGAAACAATAAAAAAGTTTGCATCTCTGAACATTAGGAAATATAACAACAATGCGTGAGTGAAAAATAACTTTGTGATATCATTGTTAACATCCTAAATTAAGTTTAATATAATAACATGAATATTCAATATCATCGAAACATTTTTTCCACTTAACAGAACATAATGAATATTTGTGCAAGATTCACTATTGTTCTCTACTCGAGTATACAATACAAAATGTCTGAACGTCCAGCTGTTTTCAGTCTTGCAGGGAATGAGACTGGAAGACGATCAGAAGAAATTTCGGTTTGTTGCTGCCTAAAACTGTGCAAATCCTTCATTTATTTGTAATAATTGTTGATGAATTTAACAAATGATTTCAAATGACCAAAATACATTAAATACATTCGGTTCGGTTCTGCCTAAAACTGTTCAAATCATGCTTTTGCTTATGATAATTGTTAATAAATTTAACAAATTATATCGGATACCACATTTCGTTGATCATCTTTCAGCTCATTGCTCTAAATAAGCGGCTGCGATGCATAAATATAGTTTACAAAAACATAATCCATCATACTGCCTATTTGATGCAAATATTTGTTTATAACAAATAACTTGACATATCAACCACTTTTCTTCTTTCGCCGACCCTTTTCATCAAACCTGAAGTCTGATGTCACTAAAGAATATTTTTACGAGGAATTAAATTTTTTTTTAAAAAACAACATTTTTTCGGTATTTTCAGCTCTGTAAAAATTTAAAACAAAAATACCAAAATCCAGCCTTAACAGATGACTTGAGAATGTAATGTATTCATCAGTATGTTTTAAGTGGCTTTTGAATGCGTTTGTAAATGTATGACAATTTTAGACCTAAAAATCAATATAAATAACAAAAAACTACACCAATCTTTCGCGGATTAGTGAGTTTTGTTGGGAAGTTCTAAAAGCTTAGCATAGTGCTTGACAAATGACTGCAGATAACTTTTTATAAAAGTAAACTAAAGGCCAAAGGTAAGTTTGATTATTATTAATTCTAAAGTGCAAAATGCTACAATAAGTGAACATTTCTGCCTCAAGGAAGATTAGCATACAGTTCTTGAAACAGGAGTGCAGACAAATTTTTGCAGACTATATGTGAAATCTAAATTAAGTTGTAAATGTCTGAATAGTAATATTTCTCAAGTGTAAAATATATTTTTTCAGTTGTGTTACGTAATTTGCTCAATTGAAGACCTTTCAGTGTCACAAAATACAATCAAGCAGAAATTTTAAATATTTTTGTTTTGTTTCGGAGAGTGAACAGCCACCGTGCTAACAGGTGACGGAACTGCGCATTTTGAAATAGCCGTCTACGTGGGAGTTGAAATAGGGAAGGCTTAAAATAAAGAAGACTTTAATGTAATGATAATTAGTGATTTCAGATTTACCGAAAATGTACGTGTAGATATTACTGAGGATTTTATTTTACTTCTTCTAGAAACTGAAGCCTCTAATAATCCTGAAAATCCAGGCGGCTATAAAAAAATGTTAAAGCACTTTCGCAGCATTTAAATCGTAAAGATGGAGCAAACGTAAAACAGGAAATCGGCCTTATTCCCAGATAGCAAAATGTCCGCATGGAGTCCGAATATGCGCCGGATGGCGTGTCCGCACTCATGCGTTGCATATGAACCGCATCGCGTGTTAGCACGTGTGCGCCGGGATATTGCTCCCATAAAGTTTCAAAATTTGGAAATCTACAGAAGACGTCATTAATAGTGAACCTTTTCTCAACAGAGGTAATTATTATAAAATAACCTAATTAACCAGTTAGTGACCTGTCGTGTGTGAACATACAAAATGAGAAATAATAAAAGATGTACACTCTCATTTAGCAGTCACTTAAACATCATTTATAGTGGCGCAAGCTGCTAACGCCCGCAAGAGAGGCTAGAGATTCAGTTAATCATGCGAAATTTTCTAATTTTGCATGGCCGATAACTCAGGAACCCAGTGGGCACAAAATTTGGCGACGTCTTCACGACATCGTTACGACATCTTCACGACAACTTTACGACACCCTTTGTCCATGTCGTTCAGGTCTCTTCACGATATTGTAAATAAGTCGTGTGATCTGACGATGTCTTTACGATATCGCAAAGACACCGAAACGACATGGACGTAGGATGTCGAAAAGTTGTCGTAAATATGTCGTAAAGACGTCGCCAAATTTTGTGCTCGCTGGGGAATTTTCTATGCTTATACATCATTATATGAAGATAGGATCTAATTAAATACTTACTCCAGACACAATTTATCCGGATAATTTTAACGAATTCCACTTCTTGTTTTTGCTTTTCTTGTGGCAAAGATATTATAATATCTTAACTTGTCGTTATAATATTACTGTGACCAGGTACTGCACAAACCGGCATTCAATGCACGATGGTCGTCACACATTCTTCGCATGCAATTTGGGCACCTCATGTGTGTTCGACTATGATTCTTTTGATCAAAGCGCGTAATGTGGGTGACTATAATCGACGCCGAAGGTGCGGTTTCACCAAGCCAAACGTCAAATTTTTCAGACAAATGTTTCCATCGTCACTATTCTCGGAAAAATATTCCTTTTCCGAATCCGGCATGGACGCTCCTACATCCTTTGCACTTCGGAGGTTACAGACCCGCACACTCATTCTGAAACACAAATTATTAAATAGTTATTTTAAATTGATTATTATTAGAAATGAATCACGAAAATGGGCACAATTTTTGAAAAATCGAATTTATTTACAGTGGCTATCGAATGCGAAAAAAAGTTTTGTTTGCAATTTCTGTCAATAAATATATTAAAACCTATAATTATTGTGAAAAAGATTAAATTTACTTACTTTCAATAGAACTCCAAGTGCCGAATAGCAAAATTCACTAGTTTTATATTTTGAAATTAGCAACAATACTACACACACTCAAGGAATACTTGTGCCAATACGCACTCACACAAAGTTTAGACCCGAACCTTGGAAAAGTGAAAGCGGAAAATGCCAGCAATTTGAAAAATTTGCTGGTGCTGATTCAAACCAGAGTGCGTCGAGAGGGTTAATAATGTATGTGGTACAGTGTGCATACCGTGTGCTAGCATAATGGGGCTTTACGTACGATCTGCAAGTCGTGCAGGCACTGTGTTGGTCCTCCCGAAGGCACATCGCGCTCTCACGCCGTGCGGCCTGCGTGCTTCGTTACGCATTGTTATCTGCGTAAAGATGAAAATGATAAAAACTCATGAGACATGCTATTAAATTTCATTCCTTATGCTTCCAACAGAAACTAGAACCATCATGCACTAATGGATTCTCCATGAAAGATACCCATCGTAATGCGTATGGCTCGGGTTACTCTTTATTGTCAATTATCAAAATACTTTGTTTTTGTACCCCAAAGCATCATGGTGCGATTTAGAAAGTTAACTATGAGTGGGCGATTTGTAGATTTGCAAGACTTAAATTTGAAAGCCATGTGGTTGGGAGGGAAACGCTTGCTTTTAGTCAATATGTGCTATATCCAAGTTTCTTTGTTGTTTACGTGCTTGCTCTATGATAAATAATAATGGCTGTAGGACATTGAAAAATAATTAGGAGGCAGTCTATTGGCCGCACTGCTGATTTAATCTTAGTATCAGGGTTTTCAGACGACTCAATATCTGGGCTATCAATTTCTGGGCTATTGCTTGCTTTTTTCTCTAGTTGAAACCAGGCAGCACCTGAAATACTTGTTTTCGTTTGTAGTTTTTTTGTTATTTATTTACAAAAATTTGAAACACTGATTGTTACTATACTTCGCTCTATAGTTTTCTTGATTGTGCCGATACCAAAAGTAATTGGGAGTTTAAAAGTCACTCTAAAGTAATTTTCGGATAATGTCGGTGACCTAATGGATTTTTTGTTTTTTGGAATGATAAATCAATGCTAAAAGCTATTACTCCATAAATATTGCTTCATAGATTTATTTTGTTTCTGAAATCTACGCGAGATATTATTAAAAATATATGCGAATTAAAAATTTTTTTTTTACAAATTTGTGTACGAGAGTTTAATCAGTTTTTAAACTTCACAGTTTGGGGTTTTTCCAATTAACAGTCTTAATTTTTGTTCACGGATTCAACTAGGCTTGTTTTGACAATGACTCTTCGCTATGCAAATTGACAACAACGATTCATTCTTTATACAATTTTTATAAAACATTTCACAGGTTGACGATTTTTCAATGAATAGGCTCAGTTTTTTAATTACGGAATCAAATAGGGATGTCTTTCAGACGGCTGAGTGCTCTAATAGTTTGAAAATTGACAACAATTATTCATTATTTGAAAAAATGTTATGAAAAAATTCACATACACAAATGGGCTCAATTCTTAATAAGGAATCAACTAAGAATATCCTTTCTTTGACTCTTTTCTATGATGCTTTGCAAATTTACACAAACTATTCATTATCTAAAAAATTGTTATGAACCCATGAATTTTTTGTCTTTTTTGCCGATTGACAACGATGATTTTTTCTAAATCCAATAACCTTACGTAGTATTCGCATTATTGCGTATCGCTTGCCAGGAAATTCTTCGAGAATTACGACACAATATCCAAAATAACTAGATTGAGCAAATCAGTTATTCAAAAACTTCAACGTGATTTTGCAACTCTTAGCTAGCTGGAAAGCGATTTACTGCTAACACTTTCACAAGTTTTCTACCGAGACCTCTTTATGACAATGTATTTCTATCTTTAAATGCAAAAGAATTACTCCTTAAACAAAAAAATTAAATAAATATACATTAATCTCATGCCTTATTTGATACGAATTGTAAAGTCTACTCTATTTATTTATGTCATCTATTTTATATACATAATTCTAAGATTACACAAATACTCTACCGATCAGTGCTTGCACAAATTTGTTATGACCTTGTATCATCCTGTTCCGTAGAGAGCTATTAAGCCCCAGCGATTTTTCTTTAATAAATACAAATACAAATCAGATTCTGATTAATGGGGCAAATATCATTGCTGATTTTGCAATACTTTTGAGAATATTATCTGAAGAGGCTTATGAAGCGCCAAATAAAGACATAAAAAGAGTTCGCGCAAAGAATACAAGAAAATCATCTACAATCAAGATGTAAGAAGACTTCTTGCACTTTCTGTTGTGTTCTGCTAATCTTTATTCACGAAGCTTGAGATATCAGTTGCCCCAAATTTAGAGATTACTGATTTCAGAAGCTAAAGCAGTAAAGTAGAATACTACGCAAGATCATTGGATTGAGAAACAATCAATGTTGTAAATCGGACAAAATAGGACACGAAATTCATTTGTTTATAACAATTGCCTAAATTGTGAATAATTATTGTGCATTTGGAAAGGATCATACCAAACAGTCATTAAAAAGACATTCTTAGTTTATTTCGTATAGAAAATTCAGCACATTCATTGCAACTCTGAATTCGTTTATAAAAATTGTTTCAATAATGAATAGTTGTTGGGAATTTTTAGTCATCGGAAAGAAATCCTTAGTATATTCGTTAAACAAAAATAGAGCCTATGCATTTCAAAATTGTAAATTTGTCTGTAAAAAATGTTTTAAAAAATTATCATAAAGCATCTACTTCTAATTAGTGGTAATGCAAAATTCATTTTATATTAATTTTCAAAATTGATTTTACATTACAGAACGTTAGGCTTGACAGAAATCTGAATTGATATTTATCCTCGTTATAAGGAATCGCTTTTCCTCTATTTGATACCTGTCCGCAGTTGGTCTCAGGGTCGTCTCTCTTTCTCTGTTGCCAGCTTGTTCAGGCTGCGTTTGAGTAGGCGATCCTCTCATATAATACCGTTTATGGAAATCATAGAGATCATTTTTGGGCGTGTCTGTCACTTCTGAACATGCAGTCGCATTGATTCTATCTTAAGTAGCTCCCCCAACTCTAGGATAGTCGGAATTGTTTTCCTACCCGATGTCGGGAGGCTTGCGCGTCTGATTGTTTCAGATGCACTTACTAAAACTGTTTTTTTTTTATCAGTTGAATTTTTATAGTCGCATCAATTGCCAGGGCCATTAGCGACTGTACTGTAGGGTTAATTATAGATTGTAGGTTATCTGTAGGGTAGTATACCGAGGAAGCAACGCGACATTTTCAGAAAGCCCCCCGACTTTGCTTCATAATTATTGTAATATTATTCATTAGAAACGCTTGGTAAAGGGATCCTCTATCAACAACCCGATATATTTACAAAATGAACATAACTTTAACATCTCCAAGTATTTAAAAGTTTTATTATTTAGAGTCTTATTTTTCTTTCGTTATGTCGCATTTTGCTTTTCTACCTGCGCCTAAGAGTGTGATATATTTTCGAGTTTGTTGAATTCAGACTTCCTCTCCATCTACAAGAATAATTTCAGTATGTACATTCCTGGAGCTTGTAAAATAAAAACTGTTTCAAGAAGTATTATTTAGTACATTTTTCTTGTAGTAGTTTTTGAAGCAAACACCTTGTAAACTTTGTGTCAATTTTTATCCTTCAATAACGATTTTGAATTTTAAATGTAATTTTGAATTAAGGAAAAATAGAGTAAGTATGTTAATTTGTTTTTCCACATTGAAATAATCACCTGTGAATAGATTATATTGGTGGGGGTGACGTAAGCGATTTACAAGTTTTACCATTCACTTCTATTATTGTGTAAATAAGTTTGAACATGTTACACGACTAAGTTCTTTCAATATTCTTTTTATAATTATATGTTTCTAATTAATTTAAGTAATAAAAGTCAGCTATTTTTTAGATTTACTTTAAAACCTTTGATTTTGCAGTCAAGAATCGATAGGCTGCTACCGACTTGTGCGAAATAACATAAAATGCCTAAAGTACTCTCTTAAAATATTTGTTAAATTGTTCAAATTACAAATTATTTCATATTTTTTGTGTTTTTACAAAAATAAAATCAGCTATGCCGCCCAAAAGAAGGGATTTTGTGGCCAATTTTGGGATCAGCAGTGAACATAAGACAAGGGACTTTCTAACCAATTTTGGGACAATTAGTGAACATGACCATTATTTAATTTTTTGGAAATTTTGGTTTTCCTAATTGAATGCTTAAGGGATATCGAAGACACCCCTAAAATATGTTAACGAGTTTCCATTCTAACCTAAGGTATATTTCGTACAGTTATTTTTAATTAATTTCTGATTAATGATAAAACAATTAATGCAAGGAGTTTAATTACAAGTAATTTCCGATCCCAATACATTATTCAAGAGCTTTGGTGGGTCAGTATTTTGCAAATTTTGATTTACTTACTTGAGTCTTACATTTTCCTTTGTAGGAAAAGTTTTTTGCACTTATTTTAGAGAAATTTACCATTCTAGTAGTGTCGTAAAAAAATTTCATTGAAGTTAAAGGTAAACGAAAAATATAATAGGTGCTATTATGAGCGAAACGGATTGTTGAAATTCTAACCAATACCGATTAATTTTCTATTGCCTTCTTCAGCAAAAAATATGCGATTTTCATTGTAAAAGAAGTTAATTTTCATGTCAGATAGACAAATTTCTAACAAAAGTGTTAAATTGTCTCCAAGATTTATTTTTATTTTAAAGAAGAAAAAGATTAACCAAATTGTTGAACTTCCAACAAAAAAATTAATTTCCACTTAACATTTTCATTTTTCAATCTGAACAGACGACAATTCAACAAAAAAATTTAACCGAAAAAGACAGTGTAGTTTAATTTTAAACCAAAAATACAATATCAGACGTTTAATCAAAAGAGAATCAACTTTTAACTAAAAATGGCCAGATTCTTCCATTTGTTTCTACTGTTTCAGTTTGCATGTAAAAATTGTAAAGCTTGCGATAAATAAAAGCGAATTTGGATGACTTATAGATAAATGCATAGAAAATCTACTAAACATTGCAGTTTCCTTTTAATAAAATAAAAAAGTTACGATTGAAGACTGTAATTTTTTATTAGTAAAGATAGTTAACTTTTGACACGTTTTATCGGCAAAATGTTTTTTTTCAGAAGGATTCTAAAGAAATGCAAAGGATTTGTTGTAATTTAAAAAAAATTGTGTGTTAATTCCATGAAGTTTATAAATTCAACATCGGGAAAATATTCCGGAATAGAACATTAAATTACGCGCCTATTGAGTGAATAACCTAAGAATCACATTATTCTGGTTTTAACTAGATATTTATCATTTAATGAGAGATTGAACAGTATGATTATATTCTTTTTTATTTGATTAAGGGCACATGATACTTCGGCTTGTGGTCAATCGGATAAATTTCCCCCGGCTTTTTCTTCACAAAAATAAAAATGTTTAAAAACTCAATTCGCAGACGCTATAAAATATGATAACGTACAACCCCCGACTCTTTTTTGAGGAATAATAACAAAACAAAATTATGGTGCTAAATAAAAATGTTACGCATGTGTATGATTTTGAGGCCAGGGTCGTTTTTTTGCTCTGTCATCCCGATAATTTGGAAACTATTGATAAAAAAACTGTTTTCCTTGCCAACAAACAAGTTTAGTTCTGGGAGATTAGTTACTGTGTTTATTTGTAAGTTCAAGGTTTGCGGCCAAAAATATTTTGTAGTTTGGAAGTAACGCTTGGGAGAATCGTAAAATCGCTCGCTATCATTCCCCAGATTTTAAAGACAAAATATTTATTAATTTAGGAAAAAACCGGGGAATCTAGCACTGATAAAATTGATACTAATTCCTAAGCGTCATGCAAATTAATCATCACATGCCCTTAAAGTATTTTTGAAAACTCCTTTTTTTTTTTAAATTAATTTTCCTAACTCAGACCGGAACTAGAAACTCGAACTTGAAATAAAATGTAAATTACTATTTGTTAAAACTTTTCTTCCTGAACAAGAGTTTGAGATTTTGACTCGAGACGGAGTGTGATAATCCCCTTAAGCCCTCCTACATTTAATCTTGCGATTTCTGTTAATCAAACGAGTCAAGATACTTCCGTCTCCGAAACAGAAGAAGGGAAAGTTTTAACAAATAACGACAACTTTTGACACTTAGCCAGAGTATATAAATTTAATAATTATTAACGAGTGGTTTGATTTTTATCGACACCTCTTTCCACGCCGGTTTGAAGCAGACTTTGATTATATTTCAGGGCTCTATCCTTTGCTTGATACCGATTTTACATTGACGCAACTGCAACTAGTCATGTTACATTGTAAACTGAACAAAGCTGCGGATCCTGATGGATTAAACAATGAATCTTTAAAAAGGATGACTCCAGAATAGGAAAATTATTCTCTTGATCTTTTTAATTAAGTTTTACGTAATGGGAGGGTTAAGAAGGGTTCTCTTGCTGCGTACAGAATATGTGGCATGCTATAAAACTAAAGTTTACTTTAAAAGTATTTACAAAGGATCATAGTAAGTAGCTTCCTCGCTAGAATGGAGGAACATAGATTGCCCAAACTTTGTTTTAGAAGGCTCTGTGAATTAGATCAATAGAATTAGTCAGGCTTAAAGTACAACTTTACTTCTTGGATTAAATCCTCGTGTGAATAGGAAGGCGAGAGGAATGTGTGGTTCAGACAGTGGGTCAGCCCAGTTGTGGTTTTGGCAGAAAACACTAACATTCTCAGTTAATGGTCAAAGGATCTATTTTGCAAATCTATCGATAAAGTAACTAATTCAAATTATAATAAGATGTTCAGAAACCTAAGCCACGTGGTTTCCACAGAAGCCAAACAAATATATAGTCTGTGTCACAAAATAGGGTATCAGGATTTAGCCCATACATTATTTAAGTGTCCAATTTACAATTTCCTAAGAAGTTTTGATCTTCGAATATATTTAATTCTCTCTGAAAAAAATTTACAACTCGTTAAAGCGTTTGTTAGATATTGTTAGCATTACTGATATAAATGATAAATTGGAATAAATTGTGCAAGCACTTAGAATAAGATCTCACATCATCCGTGAATAGCTAGTAGTCCAGTGCCTAATTAAGTGGTTAATTTTAGGATGATTTATTTAGCTTTTTATTATTGTAATCTTGCATCGAACATCTTTGTAAAATGCATTTGGCATATTACATAGTTGTAATACATTCTTTATAAAATTGTACGACCAAATTGCAAACGTTAGCTCTCCATGAATTTCCTGAAAATAAATTGTACTCACTGGAAAAACCATTTTACAATTAATATCTATCAAAATTATTTAGAGTTTTTAATCAATTGAATTGAATTGAATTACAGATAAAAAATTGTGTCAAATCTCACATTTTTATCAATACGCATTTGCCATCCTTATCTTCTAATATATCTTCCTCTTTGCCTTATAGTTCGAGAAGCTTCAACATTATAATCAACACATCTGCGATATCATTTTTACACCGCACAATGTAATGGGTTATTAAAATAGCTTTAAAGTTATTTTTGAGAAATCGTGCAGTATAATTTGATAAAGTTATCAAGAATGATCAACCTTGTTTTTCTCATATTACCTTAAACCTTGTATTTGTGAATTCGGCCATTTTATAATTGCGCAATATATTATCTAAAAGGAAGCTATAAGTCGTACTTAATTTTAATATATAACCTTGACACGTGCCTATTTTACGCATCAAATTAATTCAATGTATTATCTAGAAGCCAGAAATAAACCATCAACTACTTTTTCTCATATATGAGCGTGACACGTGTAACAGAAAACCTTGAATCTTGTATTAGCAAATTCCCCTCTCACACAATTGAGCAATATTGTTCTGTGACGTCATCGGATCTTCCGAGAATGTCCTAGTAGCAATATTATTATTATTCTGTGACAACAGGACCCTTCAAAAATATTCTGTAAGCCAGTCTCATACGGACATTTAATTGGTCCAAACACGCCTTACATATTTACTTTTGTTTTTTCCTAAAAATCGCAAATCAGTTATGTTATATTGTTCTGCTTGAGAATTAAACTGATTTGATAAGAATGCATTTTTTAAAATTTAATATTCATTTATGACTACTGAGAACACTGACTCTTTAAATACTTTCTGCTAGAGTTTTTACGATTGAGCTAACACCAACAATAATTCAAGAATAAGTAATTTTTCATTGAGATTATAATTAACAGTTACTCGAGGTATTATTCGATGCTTCATAATTATTATTTTGTTTTGAGGGACGATACGTCTGTACTAATAACGTATTGTTTTATGAATTATTTTTTTTTGTTTGATTAAATATTTTGGAAAAAAGATACTGCGAACAAGGATTCAAAAATATCTCTTTAGTTATTGAAATCTACGTGACGTATCATAATTATTCTGCAAAATGAGGCATAAGATCGAAGAAATTTAGACTCTTTGCAGGTTATTAGCGTATAGGAGATTCCCTTGGTAGATTAAATTTACATAAATACATACGTTTAAGTTAAACATTAATTATCTAAGTTCTTCAAGGTAAAGTACATATGCACGTGCGAGTGATAAACATTGGAATATTCTTTGTTTGCGGTGCGCTCAAAATTCTGCGTTAATCAGTTTTACGTACATTTGAAAAAATGAGAATCATCTGTTCCCTGGTATTAAGTATGGACGTTATCCTTAATTCTATTGGTAAGTGAAGAAAAAGTTACTATAATTTTTTTCTAGTAAGTACAGCAGAGATATTTTCAGAAATTACTGATATTAATCAGTGTTTTATAGGTATATATTGCAAGTATTATAACTTACAAGCTTTACGGATGAATCTTCATTTGACGTGCCGCAAGGAAAGGGAACATAGGGTAAACAAATTAATTTTCAGATTTTTGATGCTATTGATAGCTCTAAACTTGCTCCTTTATATTAAAAGGAATTAAATTTTCATCTGGAAAATTCTAATTTTTATTAAGCTGCAAAGTGAGTAGAGAAGCGCATATTTCGACGAATGCGGGCGGCTCGACATTTCCAGCCTCACCTCTTTAGGTACATCATTTCGTTCTTGGTCAGTGTGATTCTAATTCTTCGACCGTTTCTTCTATCGCTTCTACAGAAAAATTGGCCTGCTTCCCTTTGCTCGCGGCCCGTCACTTGTGTCACTGGATGTTTAGAGTAAGGGAAGTGAGGGAAAATCCTTTGGAAAGTAAGGAAAGAAAAAGTATATGAGGCAGAGGTTAATGAAGTAAATAAAAGGGAATCCAGTAGGAAAAATAGGGTAGAAGGCGTGAAAATAGAGATAAGGATTTAGCTGAATGAAGGGCAGATGCATTTAAGAGTCGCAGCACTACGTTGAAAAGTCTTGAAAAGTCTGCCTTCCATTTTAAAGCTCTCGAGAAAAAAGGGGTCTATGCGCGGACTTTCACTTTATTAGACATGAGACTGTTAAGATTTCCTTCTACTGAATTGAAATTATTTTTGGTGTTCTCATTGTTGTTCCAACAAACCACTAGGGAAAAGGGTTCATATATCCTTGTAGAACCAGCATGCAAAGATAAGGCTGCATATTCTAGGGAGGTCGCTCGGTGTTTCAGAGTCCTCGTTTAGGAAACCTCACCAGGTGCCCTTGTGAACGGACTTCGACTGCTTATTAATTATTGTTACCAGAACCTCTGCTTGGGACCAAAGGACGCATTTGGTTGATTGTCGCATTGACACTGTCTTCATTGGTTCCGCGAATTCTACGTTAATTCGATTGTTTGGAATTGCACTGGACTACAACGATGTTTAATCTGCTCATTGTCTCTCTCACAAAACGTTAGGGAAAAGAGTTAATTTATCTTTGTAGAACCGGCATGTAAAGATAAGGCTGCATACTCTTAGATGTCGCCCGGTATCTCAGAGTCTCCGTTTAGGACACTTTAGCAGATGCCCTTGAGATTTGACCGCTACCGCTTGTTAATTATTGTAGCCATATCCTCTATTTGGAAATTGAGGGCACAATCGGTCGTTTCGTCACAAGCCCTGGGGTTCGAACCCAAAGAAACTAAAACTTTTACTTGTAAAAGGGTGATCCTTTCAGATAGAAAATACTTCCTATGAAATAGGAAAAGCATAAAGGGCACAATTGAATTCCCCTTCTTTCGTGTTTTCAGAAAACTTTCTCTCCTTTTCATGTTTTTCTCTGGAATATAAGTTTAATAAATAGAGCCTAACTGTTGCGTGTTTTTAATTTAGCATTTCTCTCCATGTAAAAGAATAATTTCAGTATGTACTAGGCAGTCTGATAATTCCCTGAAAAATGAAACACGTAGACGTTTTTATAGCCAAAGTCGGTTGTATTTTTCAACATACTCTCCTTTTAGGTCGATACAGCGAGTCCAACGATTTTATAACTTTTTGATACCGTCCGAAAAGTACTCGATCGGAAGGTCTTCAAAATATGCCTCAGTTTCAGCTATGAGCTCCTCATTTGAGTAAAAACGCTTTTCGGTGAGCCATCTCTTCAGGTTAGGGAACAAGTGATAATCACTGGGGACCAGATCTGGCGAATACGGTGGCTGAGGAACCAATTCGAAGCCGATTTCATGCAATTTTGCTTGTGCAACTAAGCATGAATGAAGAGGCGCATTGTCGTGATGATAAAGCGGTGTTTTCTTCTTCAAATGCAGTCGTTTTTCGGCGATTTAGATTTTCAATCGGTCCAATAATGATGACTAGTATGTCCGGTTATGGTTTTACCTTTTTCAAGATAGTCCACGAATATTATGCCATATGCATCCCAAAATACGGAGGCCATAACCTTTCCGACCCATTGTTGCGTTTTTGGACGCTTCGGAGCACTTTGGCCCGATGGAAACCACTGTTTTGCCTGTTGCGTTGACTCAGGAGTGTAGTAGTGGATCCAGGTTTCATCCATGGTTATGAATCGGCGCAAAAACTCGGTCGGCTTACGCGA
>NC_046664.1:24135079-24149144 GCF_010883055.1 Belonocnema kinseyi
TGGGATCATTCAACATCATATCATGGATTTTTTCAACATTTTCTGGTGTAGTGACCTCTTTTGGGCGCCCAGATCGTTCAGCATCAACTGTGCTCGTACGGCTACCACGAAACTCGGTAAACCACTTATGAATCGTTCCAATCGGCGGTGCAGAGTCCGGGTAATACTTATCCAGCTTGGCCTTGGACTCGGATATCGTTTTCTTGCGAAGATAGTAGTGTTTGATCAAAACTCGAAACTCAGATTTTTCCATATTAAAAAAACACGGAGGTTAGTCGCTTATCAGTGCTGTAACTTGTAAATGCGTAAACATAAATGGCTGAAGTTTTGACAGGCGTCATTTGAAGGATCAAGCTCGACGAAATTGGTTCACATTAGTGAATACTAATGCCATCTCTTAGAATTTTCAGGTACTTATCAGACTGCCTAGTACGTTCCCGGAGATAAAAAAAAATTGTTTCCAAAAGTATTATTCTCTAAAAAATTTGCTTGTGGAGTTTTTAAAAATAAACACCTTGTAACAATCGTTGCTTGGCTGCAGTCGAGGTGTGTGAAATATAATGAAATAACTGGAGTACCCTTTTACTATATTTATTACATGTTTAACATTGAAAATGATTTTTTTTTCTTTTTGAAGAAATATCATCAGCTTTCCCGCCCAAAACAAAGGATTTTCTGGCGAATTTTGGGATGAGTAGTGAACCTATGACAAGGGACTTGCACACTCATTTTAGGATGAGTAGTGAACATGAGAATAATCAAGGTAATCCAGGTAAGAATAAAAGTTAATAATAAAAGTTGCAGATCTCTCTAACTTCTTAAAAATATCCCAGAAGAGAATACGCAAGGAAAATCTAATGCTCTCCTTCTTATTGCAGAGTCAAGTGCACAAGCCGAGGGTTCACCTTTAGGTTCCACTGTTCCCAGTACTCCTTGTTCTGAAAATTCTTATTCTCCTGGCAGATATAAATCTTCGGAAAGATCTTCTCCTCCCGAGCCTTTTCTTTATGCCAGGTCCAAATCTCCCCATTACAGGTCCAGGTCTCCTTCTGGCAGCTATTCTTCTTTACGTGTACTTGGAGTTGAACTTGAAAATCTTCGATATATTCGGCTTGTTCCGAAGACAAATCTGAACCGCCAATTCGAAGTTCGAAAATACATTTTTTCTTTCGATAGACGAATTTATTTGAGGGGCAAAAATTACACCAAACTGCCCATACCAACCGGGGAACAGATTGTATTATCAACGTCCGATAGTGACATATTTGCAATAGTGGAGGATAGTAAAAAACTTCGAGTATTATATTCAATGATCAATGGCTCCGAAAAAAGAACCAAAATAAATATGCACAGCCACAGATTGATGGCTCTAACTTTAGAAGAAATGATAGACTCTCCGGCAGGCTGGAACCAGCTAATCTCAAAGAATTATAAAACGGTATTTGTAAATGGGTTTCTTAATCCAAATTAGGTTTAAAATGTTCCACGTAAGTAATCGAGTATCTATTATTATTATAATTATAATATAAATTATAAATATCTATTATTATTATTATTATTATTATTATTATTATTATTATTATTATAATTGTACTCAATTCTTTAAGACATTTTTAATTATATAACCTCAAGAAATTTTTTTTTGGGAAAAAGAAACATACCTATTAACTTATTATTAAAGCAGACAAGTCTGGCCTGCACATATTTTAAATAGTTTACAATTGCAAAACGAAACTTAGTAAAAGTGCAAAATTCCTGTTTTTCGTAGAAAATGAATCTTCTAGTTGACAATTTACTCTTTTTTCTTGGAGCTTCACCTTTCTGGATAAAAAATCTTCCACTTTGATCAGGATTCAGTTAAGAAGTAGATATTTAGTTGGATTTATATTATTGAAATGTGTGATAGTTTTACACTTTTAATACCAGATTTATTTCCTTCATAGGATATCTGACGCATGCCTGAGTCTAATAAAAAATCACAGGGTTTTACACCTGAATAGATGCGCGCACATTTTCTAAAATGTAGATTCCAAGGATATTTGAATCATAAAACATGTTTTTATGCGGAGCTCAATGTTTGAAGAACAAGTTGTAAAACCATGGTCATGATTTTTCATGTCGCTCTTGCAAACATTAAGATCTATGGGCCTTTTGAACCCCTGGTCGTCTGCTTGGATCTGATTTGCGTTTGGAACTAATAATATTTCAGAAGGCTATGCGAAGCCCACTTTTCTGGGCGCGTTACAGACTCAAAGCACGGTGATTGGCAATAAAACATTAAATGTGTTGTCACGTCCTACGACTTTTATAATAATAATTAATAGTTATAAACAATTAATTATAACTATATAAAATTTATATTCAATAATAAATCAACAAGTTAAATGATTATATCCAACATCCAATTATCATTCTAAACAAACCAAGTATTATTAAAATCTTTCGTGAAGATCAGATTTGTAAGGAACGACGCAACAGTGCCAGCTCAGCCGAACAGCCCAAGAAAAGCTACGCATCATCTTTTGCTAAAAAAACCGGTACAGGTTCATTAAAAAGTAATACATCAATTGACAAGGAAGCCATAAAAGGCAGCTTCATTTTCAGTCGCATACGCTCACAATATACTGGTACCTATAGGTAGGTACACGCAGCAGTAAACAAAAACGAGCGATACACATACAGTTTCGCGTAACTAACAATACCACCAGACTACACATTAACTGAAGAACCATAAATTGATCAACAAGCCAACACTTAAACCAGACTAGATTTTCTGACCTACATATTTCAATGACGGACACCAGCATCTTAGATCTAAAAGCAATAAACATCCCAATCAAGATGGTAGCTATAGGAGAGTGAGCCGTCCACACTAAACCAAAAGGACATACGCAAACCTTATGCTCTTTTACGCATTATAATATCTTACCCTTGGACATTTTGAAAGGGATACCATATATTTTGGTAACTGCGCCATTCTCCATATTTGGGCACCTCACGACTCCTAATGACTGATTGGCAATCCTACTAATTACCCCCTTGACACTAAGGAAGGGATACAAGGCATTATGGTTACTACGACATTCTCCATATATGGGCATATACATAATTCTCAAGGCCCATTGGGAAATTAGGCTCTTACCACTCCTCTGCCTAATTGATTGACAACGCTGATTGGCTCAATTTAGTTGAGTCTGTTCCCGTTTAGTTGATTATACTCCAGCTTTAGTCTTTAGTCCATTCACAGACCAGTCTCAGTTAGACAATTCAGAATGTAAAGAATCTTCGAAAACCTAAGCTCCGGTACAAAAGTCCTGACCCGTCAACCATATAAATCTATATACTTCTTCGGAATAGACCCCGAAATAAGAATCAAGATGTAAAATTGACCGTTTCCGAGTTATAAATAATTTAATGTTTTGAAAATAACGAAAAAAGCCAATTTCGAGCCTGGAAAATAGTATTAAAACTAAAATTTGCGAGTTTGACAAAGTTCGTAAATAGGCTAAATAGGCATAATTTGGTTTTGAAAATTTTTAAAGATTGGCACAAAGTTTGTTCAAACAAATTTGACCAGTTTTTACGGTCGGAAAGATCTTCATCCTTATTCAGGGGTATATTTCGTAGGAAAATATGAAAAAAAATCCTATCAGAAATTTTTTTTTAACGAATGCCACGTTTTCGCTTTGTCTATACCCATACAGGGTGCCAACAGAAGGACGAGGTTCAAGGGAAGAGAGGGCGAATTGTCTTCTCTCTACAAAGGGAACTCTCTAAGTAAGTAATATTATATAACACCTATACAATCTTTTTCCTAATCAATGCACATTTGATTAATTGCTCACCCAGTTTACCAAATCTGATCTCTATAATTAAATTTTCTTTGTTTTAGAATAAATATTAATCATTCTGTAAATTCTAATATAAATGATTCATTTGTTGTATTTGGCAGTTATCCTCATCCCAGTATTCTAGTTTATTTAAAACTGGAATCTAAAACGAGAAACCACTTTAAAATAAAATAAAATGCAAGTTAAATTACATCTCTTAGGGCGTAACAGTGTTATAGCTTTAGTGGTTCCAATGATTATTGTGTGAAACTATTTTTTCTTGAAGTATAGCTAGAAAGTCGTGACTTTTTCTAATATTTTTAATTTCTTTGGCTTCCCAGGTGATAAATAAACAATAAGCAAGAAGCTAAGGTATACATTGATTGAAATAAATATTTATAATTAGAAAAAAAGGTTTAAACCCCACCGCATGATCTTCACAGGGCTGGATAAAATTGCAATACCAGGCAGGTGAAAACCTCGTGTCTAGGAGGCACTAATCAATTCAAGTATGAGAGCTTTTTCATTTATATCTCAAGTTCCTTGGCATATTTTTGGCACGCTGGTATGGGTTCAAGAGTATAGCCCAGTGATAGCTTCGCACCTTCAAGAGCATGGAATGCAATGAAAATTACTTTTACCGAATATTTTGGTTACAGTAGTTGCAGCTTCCTTTTGGGGTTTTGATACCTCTCCTCATTATCCTTCTCCTTGACAGTGATGTTGTAATCAGCCGAAGCCAAAAATTGGATCATGAATATAGTTTGTTTGTCGAAGTCTTGAAAAACGATCTCAGGTCTCCAGTGTACAATGAACGCAGCTGTCTGAACATTGTAGTTCCATAAAATTTGGCACTTCTTGTTTTGAAAAATTTACTCTACCTATCACGGAGGGTTCGGAAGGGCAGGGTTCTGGCCAACATCGGAATAGCGATAAAGATGATAATAAAGAGCTCGAAGGGCCGTATTCTGTCGTTAAAGATACGTAGTTCGAGCGAGGGTGAGGCTTCTGGCAGCATATGGATACCACGTCGAGAAAATGACTCATCTTTTAAAGCTATCCATGAACCGATTTATTTTTTAGCATCTTCATGGGAAGTAAATCGTCGCTCAGGCAGACAATGAGCCATGAATTGGAAAAGTCTCTAATAGTATTGCGGTCGCTTTTCCTTCAATACTTGTCTCAATCGAATTAGTTATTTTCGATAAAGGTCGCGAGTTGTGGTCTTATTATTTTGGAGCAGCTCATATTACACTACACTGCGCTGATCCCTTAAATACAGAGCATGAGCTTCGATCCATAGATATTCCGTTTTGGAGTTGATGTTTGGCTGGGCTTAACCCCCTTTGACAAAATTGTGGAATAGGAATTCATTCCGAACCAATTAGAACTACATCAAACTGTTGCTTTTAGTCATCCCGTTCTCGGCCTTTCTAGATCTGCTAGGTCCCGCAGTTTATCAGAGAAGTAGGGTCTGAGCGGTTGCGACATTATATATGTAGAAATACATTCCGAATTAATGCGAAGTGAATTTTAAATCCCAATGAATCAGAATCAATCCCGACCAGGATTGATCTGAGCCGAATATACAAGCCGACTGAATTCAAATCGATTCGAACACTGACTCATCTGGATTTAAAATCCATCCAGAAGAAAATTTTTTCAGTATCACACCTCATCATTTTATAACAATATTTGGAAAGAAATCGGACGACAGAGAATATAGAGGGTATTTCGAATTTTTATTTGAGATTTTGTTCATATAACGAGTTTAGGGGTGAAATTAAACATTCCTACGATTAAGATATAAAGATCAGACTTTCTATGTTATCACATCGTCAATTACTAATATCAGGACAGAAAGTCCTGACACTTAGGAAAAAGTAGCTCTATCTCATTGACAAACAATTGCACTGAGTTTGCATTTAGCGAAGCTGATTCGAAATATTTACACCTTTTAAATGATTAGGAAAGCTGTTCATAAAGTCGCAAAACTGTACGGAAAAATTAACAAAATTCAACTGGATTATTTTTTAATTTGTGAATGAAGAAATAAAGGCTACTTAGAAGGTAATTTGATATTTCTTCAAGTCTAGGGGTTGTAAGAAAACACATTTGAAGAAAAAATCTAACGTTTGAGCGTTTATTGTATTTTTAAGGCTATTTAAGGAATAGAAAACGATGTATTATGAATTAGAAGAAAATATGATTTTTTTAAGCGTTGCGAACTGCAGTTACATATGAACACTCGTGTTTGTTGCACATATTAGAAGTTTGTCCACTATCTAGGCAACACTGATCGTCCTTAACTTTACTGATCATAACTATCGTTACAAACATAGCAGCTTCAGATTCCTCTTGACTTGTTTTAATCTAATTGTTTTTATTAAAGTAGAAATCGGCTACTTTGTGTCTGATTGGTTGAGATTCACAGAATTGTATCGCTAACTCGAGAAAATTAACATCGTTTTTGAAATAATAATTGTTTACCCGTAGTAAGTTTATATAATTGGCTAAAATATACAAAAATTATAAGTTTGAAAGTTTGCAAATACGCAAAACAATACCAAAATATACTAAAATCGGGATTCTGTCAGATAGAGTAATAGATTCAAAAGTAAATATTGAAACTTTCAACGACAAAAGTGTATTTTTAATGAAATAGTTGAGTTTTCAACCAAAATAAAGCAGTTTCAACAAAAAAAGTTACAGTCAAGACGGTATCTACTATCATTAAAAAAGATAAAAGGGTTATTATTTCGCATAAAAGAAGGTGACAAAAAATTGGAACTAACTTGAATCAGCATTGCGAAAACACAAAAAAATTAGGCTAAAAAAAAAATTTTGACCTCCAATCAAAGTGAACAAAATTTTAATCTGCAACCTGGCAGTTTAATTAAATGTAAATATCAAAAAAGCGAACGTTCCAAACTAATGACCTACAATTTGAAAGATAACGACTATAGAAAGAATGTATTATATAACTTACTGCAGGATAAAATATTCTTCAGTTACATGGTGTATCCAATTGTTCGTTAACACATTGATTAGTTTTTCATATAATTCGAAAAGATGACGATTTTTTCTGCTCTTTTCTTATCATTGGCGATTATGCTTAATTCTATTGGTAAATATAATATATAATATACGTGTAATTTCTGCTACATGTTTTTGATTATACGAATATTAGAATATACGCAATTTGACCTAAATTTTATCCCAATTGTTACATTCCTTTAAACTTTATCTGAGTTTCTGAGAAATGAGTACCAATTGAAACTAAATTTATTCTGGAGGAATCTAAAATTCGCGTATTAAATAATTTACAATAAAAAAGTAGCTCTATTCCTAAGAAATTAGTACCATATGTTAACATGTGCACATATGGTATCATATTGTATTTGTAAAACGAGGAGTATAGCTTTCATTATAAAGGCATTTTTCAATCAAATACATAAATTTGTTACTACA
The DNA here is from genome assembly GCF_010883055.1 of Belonocnema kinseyi. Taxonomy (NCBI): domain Eukaryota; kingdom Metazoa; phylum Arthropoda; class Insecta; order Hymenoptera; family Cynipidae; genus Belonocnema; species Belonocnema kinseyi. The sequence continues at coordinate 24,142,381 of NC_046664.1, forward strand.
AAAGAACAATTTTTAAAGATATATAATTTTCTGGTCACGATAACCAGATATTGTGGTCAAATTAACCATATCTTCTGTTAGGTATGGTTAACCAGATATTCTGCTAGACGCTGATTTTACGTTGTCGCATTTTGATACTTTTCTCCATTCTTGTACCCTTTCTGAATTCCTCTGAAATTACATGGGCATATTGTTGATGAGTTGTGTTGACGTAAGCGATTTACAAGTTACTTATATCAATTTGTAAATAAGGTTACACATTTTACACAACCAAGTTCTTTTACTAACCTTTTCATAATTATAGGTTTCGAATTAATTCAAATAATAAAAGTCAGTTATCTTTCAGAAGTACTTGGAAAACTTTGATTTGACAATCAAGAATCATTGATAGGCTGGAACAGACTCGTGCGCAATAGAATGGAATAACCAAAATACACATTTACTATATTTATTACATTTTTAGCAGTTTAAATTTATCAATTTTTTTTGTCTTTTCACAGAAATATCATCAGCTATCCCGCCCAAAACAAAGGATTTGCTGGCGAATTTTGGGACGAGTAGTGAACATAACACAAGGGACTTTCTAAAAAATTTTGGTACAAATAGTGAACATGACCATCATCAAGGTAAACTTTGTAAAAAAAATTGATAATAGAAAAATGCTTCTTTAGGATTTAGAAAAAAGAATATAATTACTCAAGTTAGTTAGGTAGTTTTACGATGGGTGAGAAGACCTTTCAAAGCTCCTGCGGCGCTCAAGCTATAAATCTTATGGAGCTACACCCTTTACTATCCACTTTCAGTAGTTGACCCCAGACCTTTGGATAAAGCCTAGTATGTCCATCATTGATGGCATTGTAATTTCCTCAGTTTCCATAAAATGAGACCTCAGGGTTTCCTTCCTGAGCCTAGAAAATCCGGGGCCCTGGAATAATGCTTGCAGGGATGTTTCATCATCGCAGCCGCATGCTAGTTCAAGTAATTGTGCTTAGTGGATCCAGCATCAGATGGCAAGACCAACGCAGCAAAGAAGCTAATCCCAGTACCGGTTCTCTGTATTCACTTTCCGTCCACATTTTGCCAACTGGTTCGCTTTTCCGTAACCCTTGATACCTGTGTGACCAGGGATCCACATGAGAGGAACTTTGATTTTGCTTTTTCTGAAAGTTGTGTAAATTCCATTTTGCATTCCCGGACTAGTTCTGATGTAACGTCTGGTTTTTCTACACAGAAATTTTCGCTTGGCTGACTAAACAGATCGTAATCTTCCTGTTAAAAGAATTTTCCTTCATTAGTGTTTTAGCATGGCAAAAGACGGCGAGAACATTTGCTTGACTCTCCCTCTTCCCTGAATCCATCTGTATACCAGATTTTCCCTTAGACGAGTGGATTACCATTTTTCTTTCACAAATCCTTGCTTGGAATGCATACACCGAAAGCCATGGTGAGATAAGTCGTTTTGTTATTTTATCTTACCTTACCTCTAGCATCGGCAGTGTGCTTTGTCTCCCAAGTCCATCTATCTACTTTTACCAGACAGGTTATCGCGTGCACCGCTCTTGCAATGATCGCAAAATGTAGGGCTTCTTCACAAAACAACCAGACAAATATCCTGCATTGCGTCTCTAGATACTTCGCCCAGTTTATTTACCTCTCAAGGATTCATTCCAGTTATTTAATCGAATTTGAAAGCGCTAGCTTCCCATCGCAAAATATAGGAACAATACCTTTCAGGATTCTTTCAAATAACCCTGAGTATGGTAAACTTCTTAATTCAGCCTACGCAGAAGGCCATCTAATACAATAAAACACAAGAGTAGTCACGGGACACCATCTTGTGGCCAACCACGTGGCGCTACTCCTTGAATTAAGCCTTTATCTCACCGTAGCGTTACATGCTTCCCATCCCGCTTACTAGGTGGTTAGGCACGGTACAGCTCAAAGCCTCTCGACAGATTACTTATGGAGAAGGATTACTAAAGATAATATCTATATCTGAAAACATGTCCCCAGCATAGCCCTTTCGTTCCAGCTGCTACTCTAGTTGTGCCACAACAGCATGGAGCACCGTTTCTACCGAGCAGGCTGTCTGAACCAACTTCTTCAATGTCTCCAGGATAAAAGATAGCAGTGTAACCCTTATTCATAGCTTTAGGAATGAAGGTCACTCTGCCCTTTTTTCATGCCGATGGCATTCATTTTAGAGTGAGTTTTGCCCTAAATAATTTCGGCATCGACGGGACGACCAAATCCATAACTTTGGAAAAAACGCAGGATAGATGATATCCGTTTCTGGTGATATAAATGGGTTAAATAAGGCTACCGCCCGTTCTATCTTTTCGCTGTTCACGTCCCTGTTTGCGAAATTTCCGTCGGCCTTCTTTAACTCATTGGCTGAAAACCCAGGAACTCAACTTCCTTTAGGAGGTTCAGCATTGCTTCTTTATTTTCGACATACTCGCCACTTTAAAGACTTACTTGTTCGACGCGAGCTTTCGGGTTTTTTGCCAGTCTCTCGTAGAACCTCGCGCTTTCCAGAATGTCTTTCGACTTCTTGCAGAAGCCTTTCCAATCTTCCTGTTTATACTTTTTTATAATTTCATTGTATTCAAACTAGACAGTTTTATAGCTGTCCTATTTATCGCTAAAATTCATCTGGCTGAAACGGCCGAGGCGCCTCTTGCTGTAGTGAAAATTTATCTTCATAATGAGGATTACCGTATCAGCCATTTAAAGGCTAATTTAGGGCGGCTCCGGACGCTTCAGATCTCCCTACGAATCCCAGCTAAATTATTATTATTATTTCGCACTGCTTCTAATGGAATGGCCCCTAAAGAACCTTTCACTTTTCGCGGTAGTTTAAAAGGAAGTCACGAAATGGGCCCTTCATTGCTTAGGTTTTATGTTTATGTACGTGTTCCTATTATATTCTCACGAGAGAGCAGGGTAATAAGAATATCTTCCCGCAGAGGCCCGTTTGAAGGGGGCGGGTCTTAATACTATGGGATTCGAACTGTTGTCGCAAAGTCTCTGTGAAGATGCATCCTTTGTGGTTCCTGCCTATCCGCCTCTACTGAAGGGGTATGCTCGGGTGTTTAAGGATATGTTAACCGTGCTGCCAATCAACCCTTGAAATTGCGATTTTATAGTGGCTTTAAAGCCTTATAATTCGCGTCCTTGACATTACAGGAGGCTTTGCTATTACCTACTGGAAAGTAGTTTTAACTGAAACGTTCCGAAGTCAAGTAACAAATTAAAAAAAAGTGATCGATCTTCAATCAGGATTCCTCTTTACAATAAAAAAAAAGGAAAATCTTAACAAAATTGTTTAAGTTTTAATAAAAAAGCTAGTATTAGTTACATTTTTTTTCATTTTCTATTAATTTAGTGTGCATTTAATTGCAAGCACGGGTAAAGCTTACAAAAAAGAATATAACCGTCCCATTTTGCCTAAATACATATAATCTTGCGAATCTTCTTGATCAAACGAGTTAGTGTACTTATTTTCCCCAAGAAGGAAAATATTCCGTCAGAGCAATTAAAATCTTGAAAAATTTCCCGGAAGAGAATACAAACGGAAAATTTAATTATCCTTTTCTTGTTGTAGAGTCAAGTACACAAAGTGAGCATTCAGATTCAGACGCTCCTATCTCTGTTATTCCTCGATCTGGATATTATGATGCACCTGCCGAACATCAATCTTCTCATACTTCTTCTCCTCGCGAGCCTCCCCTTCATGTCAATCATTCTTCTTTACGTGTATTTGGAGTTGAACTTGGAAGTCTTCAATTAATTCGTCTTGTTCCGAAGGCAAACCCGAACCGACGATTCGAAATTGAAAGATACACTTTTCCTTCCGGTAGACCAATTTATTTAAGAGGAAAAGGTTTCGTCAGTATGCCCATGCCAACCGTAGAACAAATTGTATTATTAACGTCTAATGGTGACATACTTGCAATAGTGGAAAATAGTAAAACACTTCGAGCAATATATTCAACAATCACTGGCTTAGAAAAAAGAGCAAAAATAAACATGCATAGTCTCAGGGTGAGCGCTATGACCCCAGAAGAAATAATGGAATCTCCTACAGGGAGGGATCATCGAATCTCAAGGAAATTTAAAATCGTACTTGCAGATAGGCCTCTTCATCTACAGTAGAATCGAAATTTTGCACTATGTCTCAAGAAATTTTTTATTATAAAACCTAATCTTGTTGGATTTATATTCATCGTGCTGCTTCAAAGTAAACTATTTATTTGAAGAATTGTTCGTCTTTGTAAAGAGTTTTTGGTCGTTGTCACAAATCTTTATGAATTAATCTGCTATGTAAGAGTATTAAATTATTTTGTTGCATACTTCTTGCTCTCCATTATTTTGTCTTTTTTTATTTGAAAATTTGTGTATTATATTAGAGATTCCTCTTTTTGTAGAAAATTAATCTTCTGGGTAACAATTTTCTCTTTTGGATTGAAACTTCACCTTTTTAGATAAAAAATCTTCTGCCTTGTTTAAAATTCAGTTAGTTGGTAGATATTTTGTTCTTGTACTATAATGCAACTAATGTTTGGTAGAGAATTCATGTTTTTCGTTGAAAAATCAACTATATATTCAAACAGCTTTTTGCAAAAAGAAAAATGTTAAAGTTATTTATTCAACTCCTATTTCACACTAGACTTTATGGTCTTTGAGAGTCCCTGATACTTATCAGTTGGTTTTAAAATCAGAAAAATATTATATTAGGCAAATAGAAAAAGTCCCTCTTCCCTCGGCGCATACGACATATTCATCACAAATTGATGAATACAGGTATTTCTCGAAATACAGTCATGATTTGAGCTCATATGGATGATGAATGTAGGAAGCTTCGTTCACGTTAATTTTAAAGATAATAATTTATGGTAACCTACCATAAATTTTTTAAAAATTCACTAAAGAATGTCGCTGATTTGCGGAAAGTTATGAAAATTTTTGATCAGTTATGCTAAATATGACAAATATGGTACAGATAAATATGATAACTTACCATAAATTATTCACAATTCAGTTGAATTAATTTAGATCAATTTTCTGATATAAATTACATTCTTTGCTGATAAATGGTAACTTAAGATCAATTAGCCAAAAGTCAATATGGAAATTTTTGCTAATTTATGATTACTTCTGAGGTAATTATGGTCATTTCTTAGGTAATTATGGTAACTCACCACCAATTACCCAAAATTCAATTATTAGCATTTTTATAAATTTTCGAAAACTTATCAAAACTGTGGGTTCTTTATGGTAATATTACAGGTAATTTATGGTAACTAAAGATAAATCACCCGAAATTGAATTTAACAACTTTGATAAATTGCCGGAAAACGTAAGAATAACCTAGCAGTCATTTTCTTAGCTGTGATTCAATTTTTGAACTAATAATGTTTCAGCAGGCTGTTTAACGCTTATTTTTCAGTTTTCCGTACCGACAGTAGATCGACCCTCCAATCCATTAAGGCAGAAAATCTACATAATATCTAGCAAATTAAACATCTTAAATAACAGAAAATTTCTAACGTCTTAATAAAACTAGATAAAAATCTCTGGATGATTTAGCAGATAAATTAAAAAATCGTTAATATATTTTTTTATATTTTTAAGTTTTCTTTGGCTTCTTAGATAATGAATCTTGAAATCTCATAAAATACTGTTATATTTCTTGGAATACATGAAATTATGAGTAGTTGTAATAACTTGGAACCACTTGTGATATTTCTAATTTAATTTTTCAAATTCTCCCAACGTTCTCAAATTCCATCAACGCTAGCTAAAATGATGTAAAAATCTTTATATTCTTCAGTATTTATAGAAATCTGCGATACACATTTAGAAACAACTACAACCACATAACCGTTTTTTTATAACCCAACTCCTGTAGCGAAATATTTTATATTTTAACATCAAAGTATCATATGATAATGATAAACACTTCAACACATTGGACGAAAACCATTTTGCGTTTTAGACAAAAAAGGTAAACATAAAATAATGAATTCTAAGTACTTAATTCCTAGAACATTTTATAAAAATGTAAATCGATGAAATTTACATATTTTATTGCTTTAATTCGGAGATTCTGAGTTTGCGCAAAAAAGTATTATAAGTTGTCGATAGTCAATGTTGATTTGTATACCGTGAAGTGTATTGAAAAGTGTTTATATAATGCCCACACATCCTAGTTGTGCAAGTACTCATCAAGAGAATAGGGTAAAAGTTTGTGGACCATGTGGAAAAAAATTGTTCTTGGCCAGAAAAGTTACATTAATTTTCAATTAACAGAAACTCATCAAAAAATGACTGAAAATCATGTTAAGAAAAATTATAACTTGAAAGATAAAAGGTTTCCCTTGATTATACCTGCTACATGTGTATTATTACTTTAACATGAAAGAAATGATTTGAAAAGACCATCACCAAGACAACAGGAGTGAAAATAGACGTAAGTACTAGAATAACAGCTTCAAATAGATTGTATGTCTCGCAAAATTAAAAAATAACTTCACTTTCCAAAGTAAAAACTTCTGATCAATCAAATAAAATGACTATTTGTAAAATATGTAAGACTGAAGCTCACAAAGGTAAAAGGCGTGGTTGTAGTGAGCAAGATCATGTAGCTTCAAGAAAGGTTGCGAAATTGTGGGTCCGGATGCAATAAGGGCACATAAAATTTTTTCGTGCGAAAACGAAGTCCCCTGGAGGCTTTAGAAAAAATTTTCGAATTTTAATTT
>NC_046664.1:24149244-24157513 GCF_010883055.1 Belonocnema kinseyi
TTTTCTGAAAATTTTATTCAAAAATTCCAAAAACTGACGTACAGAGTACGAGTTGAAGTGAAAAACGGATTAAAATCGACTTTTTCAAAAAAGTAAGTTTTTCTGCTTTAATTTTTAAACTAAAAAAGTTACAACTTTTTGTCTTAAGAAAAAAAGATGCGCAATCAAATTTTATATCCATATATATCTTTTGAAAATTAAAATTCGAAAATTTTTTCTAAAGCCTCCAGGGGACTTCGTTTTCGCACGAAAAAATTTTATGTGCCTTTATTGCATCCGTACCCACAATTTGTATATGAATTGCCAAATAAGCAGCAAGAATATATTGCGTCGGAACTTACCAATAAAAATGCTAAAAGTAATAGCACAGATTCTATTACGCTGAACACTGAAGGACGTAGAAAACGAATATTTCTTAAAGCAAAAAGTAGTGCAGTCACATTTTCATCAAAAGATTTATATAATTTCCATACAAACACTGAATGTTCGATTCGACATATGAATAACTTGACTACTTTTATTTAATATTGTGCTGGTTGAAAGTCTCTGCCTGCTCATTATTCACATCACGTTAGTGAACGAGCAAAATTATTGGAAGATATCTACAATATTGATATGTTAGAATTTGATACTAAGAATTCTAATAAAAAAGAACACACATCAACTGAGACTGATTTGGAAAATGGCAAATGGACAGACATCTGCATAAATTTCTCGATCAAAGAGTTTGTCAGCTTCTCTTAACAATTTTCTATATGCATTGCCTTCAAATACCTCTCCATGATAATAATTCTTTGAGACTAACTTTAGTTTTAAAGGCGACATCAGAGCTTTCTCTCGAACGACAAGGTGAATTTATAGTCCTGTAGCAGTTCCAAGCTAAATTTTAATTTTGGTCAAGAGAAATAAACTTGTCATAATATTTCCTCAAATCACCAAATGTTTTTAGAGGTAAAATTTGCACTTCCTCGGACGCATGATTTTCGTTAACAAATTTCCTTAAATCTTTAAGAACAAGAAAGCAATAAGGAGAAGGATTCATTGACGTTGCCATTAATTTTCACTGAATTAAATAGAAGTTTCACATTTTCATAGCTTTCTTTGACGTCAGGTACTATACACAGTATAATGCGTTTTTTAATACTTGTTTCTGCATTTGCTGCTTTTATACTGTTTTGACTATCAATTCTTCTTTGTTTATAAGGTAAATCATTTTTCAAATCAGTCGCAGTTAGTGTGTGAGAATTATTGATAAGCAAATTTAAAAAGAACCCTGCCCAGGTCATTGTTCGTGTTATCGAATGCCTCGCGGTACATGGTCCAAGCCATTGATCGATTGGGTCACTACCGGGTCGAAGCTAGGGTAATACAACTGTTTATCTACGTTGTTTGACCATTGCACTCTATAACAGCCCCATATATGTTAATATATTTTCTTTAAGGATGCTACTGAATAGATTTTAGCTGGTGCATAAACAAGCTGTGAGTCCGTAATTCTATGCAGTTGATAAATCACCGGTCTTAGAGATCAGTTTCAAGATTTCTTTCAATAACCACTGCGGGATGTGCTCTTCTCCGTTTGAAAAAAGTGGTGAATATTAGAGCCAGATTTTAGTTCATAGATGGGAATTTATTGCACCAAAATTTGTTGATTTTTTCCACTGACGCTAAAAAGTTATTAGATGTAGTGATAACTTTTCTTACTTTTCTAGCAGTAATTAGTTACACTCTCCGAAAGCAGATGTTGTACCTTTTAGCTTTGGCAAAAGCTACTAGTTAGTATTTCCAGATAATTGCTTCCAGATGATGTGAATCGAGAAAATCGGCGAATTTTTTAATCGTTTAGTTGTGATGTTGGCATTATTATCGGCTATCTGTGAAGGTTGTCTTGCTGAAACGGCTGGTATGTTATCTGGAAGATGTTGCTCTTTTTCTTTCAGATAAAGCGTTTTTTTCCCTTTCATTGTAAAATATATATTTTGAATCTCTTAAATATTGAGGCGATGTATAAGCAATGAGCACCTTTTGGGTGGATATTGACTCAACATTCATGATACCTCAAAATGTATCCTTTTCACTCCAATAAGCTCTCTTGCCAGCAGGTAAGGATGTCAATCCTGAATTTGTATAAACATTCAAAACGATGCTCTAATTTTTTTTAATCTTGTGTTTGAGTGAACCTGGTTTTTCATCATCAGCCATGGACTACATCGAGTGCCTAGTGAGATGAAGATGTTATAAATTAATTCAATCCGATATTTAAAATCATTTGCTATGACGTTGCAAATGCAAAATTAGGACCATGGTGTAGTTTGGAGTTCGTCTGTTACCGCTATTTTTCTCACCCAGCGGCAGCGAGAATTTAAGGAGAATTTAATGGGGTCTGGATGTCTTATTATTCACTTTGTGGTGATCTGACATTTTTCGGTGGTCACGGTAGACACCATTTTGTCTCCACTGCATTTATAATTCTTTTACGGTTTCTGTACATTCACGTGTACGTGCGCACAGAGATAATATAAGTGTTACATTTCCTGATCTCACTTGTCATTTTGAATATATCTGGTCATATTGTGTAACATATTTTGAGGTTGTCTTATTTCAAGTCCCGAATTAACCTCTAAATTAAACTAATGAAACTAACGTTTCCTACCCCACCTAGTCGGTATTTCGTACCCCATTTACTCGGCATGTCGTACACCAACTTTGAGAGATGTAGGCGAGCCTCTGAGTAGGGCGCCTTCTTCTCAACTGTGCTCGAACGTTACCCCCACCTTCTAGACTTCGCGTTGACTGAAGGAGATTTCAAAGCATTGCCTCTCATTAGGGCGCTCGCGATGGAAATAAATCACAAAAATATGCTGCTAACAAGGATTTAAAAAAAAGTGTTCAGCTTTCGAAACCTACTTGAAATAAATATCATTTTTTGCAGAAAGAGACATTAGATAGGCGTATTTTAGATTCTTTGTACATTAGGTAAGTCTCAAAGCTTTTCAAGGTAGATGAAGATAAACACATACGTTCAATTAAAATATAAATTATCTAATTTTCTCTTGGTCAAAAAATTTGCGCGTGCAAGAATTTAACTTTCAATCTCAAAACAGTTTATATATAGCTAGAGATAAGTTGCACATTATTTTGATAATACCAGTATAGGCGAAAATAAGTACATCGACATTATATTATTAAGTACAATGACTTTCGTGATTTTAGGAAAATTAAAGGGCTTTCTCAGATTACATAGATTCACACGGAAGAAAATAGCAATAACATAATATCCTTTATAGTTTTACGTGCGGAATCAGTCACTTTGTCCGTGCAGACAACTTTCTTTTGGTGGGTCTGTACCAGAAATTCCCTAGGCTTTTCCTTAGGCACACTAGAGAATTGCACTGTACAAAAAAAAGTCTCTATAAGTCGTGGTACATAAGAATATAACATCCATCTGCCTATTTTTGTGCATACTGTTATTATCAAAATAATGTTCAGAATCTCCCTAGGTTCTTGCCTATTTTTTGCATCTAGGGGAAAACTGTGAAATTTACGAAAAATTCTAAGACCTGATTTGGATTCAGCAGCTGAAAATCCATAAGGGGAGCCTAGTCACTTGTCTCGGGCAGACAACTTCTTTTTGCGGGCATCTGTTATTAATATTGATATTGATATTTGAAATTTTTTTATATTTGATATAAATATTTCTTTGCTCCTTAATCACAATAATTGGTCGAATTTTTGTAAATTACTTATCTAAAGAAGTGTATTACCGAGTTCTTAATGCAAAGATTATACCTCAGGAGATTCAATTTTGATTGCTCTGCCGAAATCTGAAGTTTTATAGCAAAAGAAAAATGTGGCAAAAAGCCACATTTTTCTTTTGGAATTCCTGGTTTTCTGTATTGGAGCAATATTGCATATATTGCTGCCAAAACTTACTGAAAAATTCCGATTTTCATAGAAATTCGCAAGCAGGACTGTTTAGAGCCACTACTGATGAATCCGTTATCATATTAAAAAAATTAAATATGGCTGATTTAACAAGGTGACGAGAAGTTACTAAAACATTCCGATTTTCTTAGAAGTTTGCACATGGGGGCTTTGGGGCGCTAATTACGAATCCGTGATCAGATTTTTGAAATTCAAAATAGCGAATCGAATTGCTTTGTCAAAAATTATGAGAAATGGTCACGAATTTATTTTGCAGTGTTCAAATGTCTTTTTGTCGTCCATGTATTCATTGCATTTGTACAACTTTAAGAACATGGAGGTGAACATTTAGAAGAGTAAGGTCATTTTTTATTTTAAGGTTTAATTTCATTTTGTTAGAAATAAGGGTTGAAGCCCTTTTCCACAATAAATGTCGCAGTCGAAAAAGTATTCTTCAATATTACCTATTGCCTAGACTAAATCCTCAAAATTCAATATTCCTACTTTTTAGTCGTGCACTTACTCGTGAAAAAAATCTTATCATGGATTCATTGTGAGCTGTACAGAAAATGGCCATGTGCGATTTTTTATAAAAATCAGAAAGTTTTAGTCAGTTTTGGCAGCCATAGAATTCATTATTTTAAAATTTTCTAGAAAAAACTATTTTAGGTTCTTTCAGGTGTCGGTAATGGAAAATGGGGGGAGGATAAGCAGTAATAATAAGTAGGTTAGATGAAGTATGGAGAAATCCATTGGCAAGTGAGGGGAGGTGGAAAGTCGATGAGGCAGTAGTTAGAAAATTGAGGGAAAGGGAAGCCAGTAGAAACAGAGTTTCTCAATTGAGTTTTCTAACGCATTGTGTTGTACATCGAAATTGTGGTATCCGATAGCTTTATCTCCGAATTGTCCTCTAAAATAGTCTCTGAAAGCGTCTATTATGATTTGCATTTGTTTTATTTTCTTAGTTCTCTTCTTTGTCCAACTCCGACCTAAGTTAATTTTCAAAATCAGAAGGTAATGATCAGTATTGCATTTAGAACCAATCATGAACATTGTATATTTGACTACCTCTCTTAGTCTTTTATTGGCAACAAAAAAGTCAATTATACTGTGGCCATTTCCTTAAGACTAGGTGTACAAATGTATAATTTTATGTGCAAACCAAGTGTTTGCAATAAACAGACTTCTTTCTAAGCATGAGCCAACTAATTTATCTCCGTTACAGTTTGTTCTTGGATAAAAAAAATTACCCAGTACTATTTCTGCATTCATATTTTGGATGTCCATCCATCCATTTATATCTTATAGCAGAATTATTCTTTCACTTTGATAGCAAATATTTATTGGATCATTTAAAGTATGCAAGAAGGCGTCTCTTACTTATCTGGGAACACATAAACTGGCGCATAGCATGTCATGATAAATAATATTCTGATTCCTACTTTCATTCTAGCCCACAGTAGTCTGGGAGATACGAAATCATGATCTCCGAGATGCTGCCTTGCTCTTTCATTCAAAATAAGGCCTAGTCGTTGCCTTCCATGTGACTCTCTATCTACTCGAAATCACGTTTTAAATCCGCCTTTCAACACCCCGTTTTCTATGTTTTTACTTTCGTATCCCTTTCTCTTTGTTTCAGGCACAAATAAAATATCTAGTTTCCTTACACAAATAGTTTCTCATAATTATTTCATCTTGAGATCATTCACCCCCTTAGCTTTCCAAACACCATCCAAACAGTATCCATTCATTGCATGAAACTTTATCTTTACATTTACCGTGTGCATGCCTCTTTTAAAATTAAAGTTCCAGTTTTTTCAGAGGCTATTTTATAGTATGTATTATTCATTGTTTAGATTATACGCCCAACTACCACCTTTATGCTATAAGTTTATTTTGCAAATCAAAATCATGTCCAAGCTAAGTAGCAATTTGTCATATTGTGGAGATCGTAGTTATAACGTCCGTCCCACCAAACTTCAGTTAATAAGGGAGGGTTGGGAGGGGGAAGGGCAGAACTAGAACCGAGATACTCGTCTCCGGTTTATGTTTTTATGCTGAAAAGGTCACTAGCCTTCAGCAGCGTTTTATCAATTTTTTAATTTTCAACTAAACACACAGGTAAAAAGTTCTAGAGTCGAGCCGGCTACTGAAAAGTTTTGTTAATTTGCCGGTTAATTGCATTTTCTCTTTCTTAAATGGCCTCAACTCTAGGGTATTCGGTGTTATTGTTCGAACTGGTATGCAATGATAAAGCTGCATACTCTAGGAGGTCACCTATTATCTTGGAGTCTTCTTTTGTCACATACTTTTGAAATAAAAATAATCAACTTTCACAAAATATAGTTGAATTTTTTAGTTTAGTTATATACATGTTTCTGATTAATTAAAAATAAATTATTTTAGATATTTTTTAGAATGAATCGGCTCACTTTAAATTCACAATCAAGAATCATAAATAAATAAATCACAATCAAGTCACAGTTTTCTCCTAGATGTAGAAAATAAAAGAAAATCTAAGAATATCCTGAACGTTCTTTTAATAATACCAGTATAAGCGAAAATAAAAACATGAATTTCAATTTTTAAGTGTAGCGACTTGTAGAGACTTAGTTTGTGCACAGAAATTCTATAATTTGCCTTCTGTTACCCGGAGCTTGCTATAAATCTATACAATCTGAAAAAGACCTCAATTTTCCTAGAATTACCGAAGCTAGGGGGAACAAAAGGCACACTAGAGACTTTATGTATACAAATTAGGTCTTTACAAGTCGTTTCACTTAAGAATATAGCATCCATGTATCTATTTTCGCGCATACTAATATTATCAAAATAGCATTTCAGAATATCCCTAAACATTTTATAATTCCTGCATCTAGAAAAAAACTGGGACATGCACGAGATATCCGGAGGTCAGATTCAAATTAAAAAGTTCAAAATATATGAATACAGCCTTGTTATTTGTCTCGTGCAGACAAATTTTTCTGTGAACATTCTTGACCACAAAACCCTAGGATTTTCTGTCCTTTTTGCATCTAAAGAGGAAATAGCACAAGCCTAAAAGGATTAGTGGTCAACTTTAGATTAAGAGCGCGAAAATACAAAGAATGTAGCATTTTTGTTATTTTTTGTCATATAAGTCTGTAGAACATGAGCAAGGCCTTCAATTTAACTATATTTTTCCAAGCTAGGGGAAACGCTAAGCAAGCTGGCGAATTTTTGTGTTTGAATTTAGTCTTTATGAGTTACAACACTTAAGAGTAAGACACTTTTAAGTTTATTCTTTCGTATAGTTATTTGATCAAAATAGTGACCACAATATCCTTAGGTTATCCCTTATTTTCTGCATCTAGGGGAAAACTGAGACATGTACGAGAAATTATGCGACCACATTTAAATTCAGCAGCTTAAAATACATACATATAGACTAGTCAATTGTCACGCGCAGATAGCTTTTTTTCCTGTGTATTTAATAAATGATTAATTATTAATTTAGTTTAATATAATTAACTTGTTGCTATGTAGGTAAATATTTTCTTTTGATTGAAAGTCAATAATACTTATTTTAATGTCAACATTCCTTATAGATTACTGTTGCAACATATTACAAATATATCCTCACTAATGTATGTCACATATTATATGGTCAAATTGTCGAGAAATTTGCCTTTAAGCTAAGAAAATAGCGGAAAAGTCGAGTTTTTCCGATTTTTTAAAAATTCAGTCAATTAGGAGAGTGAAAATATTCTAACGGAATTATCGCTATACAGGTATGAATTTTCTTGCTTTGAACGATTTTTATTTGTAAAACAGGCACATAAGCAAAAAAGTTGTCTGAACTTTTGACCAGACCATGTTGGCCTTATGTTTTTGAGGTCTCTGAATCAGAATCCGGTAGCCATTTGACCCCATCAGATCCGTATTTTTTCTTACCTCAAAAAATACCCCAAAATAGCCAAGATAGTCCTTTTTGTTAATAGAAAATGTAACCCGACCACATTTTTGCAGTTTTTTCGGCTCACTAGGTTTGATTATAATGCTGATTGATCTCTGTTTCGAGCCTTTCTACTCCTCACCTCAAAAACCGTCACGCCTACCCACAAAATAGCATCCAATTAGCTAGAATAAATTATCTTTCAGTTTTAGGGACAAAATAAGCCCAAACTAAGTTATCTTATGTTTTTCAGTCGCTGAGTGTGAATCTCCGGTTTTTTTTTGGAAAGGTCAAAATCCATCTCTAAACTCAAAATACGAGGGTGGATTGATAAGTTTCCGGCCTGACCAAGAGATGGCGCCACTAGGCCTACCTTGAGGTGGCGTTCTATAGTACCATCCTTAGATAGCT
>NC_046664.1:24157613-24214023 GCF_010883055.1 Belonocnema kinseyi
ATGTATCAGCCTTGGAGGAGATTATGTTGAGAAATAAAAAAAAAATTCTTAAACACGTTGTTTTTCTTGGTCAGGCCGGAAACTTATCAATCCACCCTCGTACACCCTCCAAAAATTGCCAAAGTAGTCTGTTTTGTTATTCTAATATGACCAATGGCCAAATTTTCATTTTTCCTAGGTTACTTTTATTGATCCTGCCTTTCCACGTATCCCTTTGTATCACAATTCACAGACAACCTAAAGAAGTCGAACATAATATTAAAAGTCAGCTTAATCCGCGAGCCTGGCAGATTTTTTAGTATAAAAAAGAGAAACGGCCTCGTTGTTTAGAGGCATACGACACTGGTAAGTGTATGAAGTCGCTTAATCCGAATTCGGTGTTAGTTTGTGCTCTCTGAGTCAGGGTTTCATCCTTATCTTAGAACGAACTTTTAGAACAGCCCAAATAGCCCTTTTTCTGAAAGTAAATCTTGTTTACATTTATCATCCATATTTGGGCTCAAACAACTGGAATATACCATTTTTGTACATTCTCAGGACAACACTCACGCCTGGCCTATGATAACTGACATTTTTCTTTTAAAAATGCATCCTATTTGAACGCTTTTTTAATAAATTTACTAGTGTATTATACGTCCAAAAATCATAGTCTGAACAAATAGGGCTATTTGAACTATTTTTGGGTGTTTTTTGCGGCTAGAAAAAAATCTGAGTTGATGGGGTTAAGCGACTACCGGAATCTGATTCAGCAACCTCAAAAACATAAGACCAACATGGTCTAGTCAAAAGTTCAGACAACTCATTTTTTGTGATTGCTTAATTTAAATTATTGATTTCGATTTGATTTAAACAGAAGCAATTTAATATCTTTCAGAATTACTAGCGAACATAGATTTTATAATTTACGTTAATATTATAATATAATTTACATGCACAAATTACGTTTTACGGGATAAAATTGAATGATAGGATTATGTTCTTACTTCTTTTGATATATATGTTCCATATTACATATTTAAAATTCTTTTTTGTCATTTGACAGATATATCGTCAGGGATGCCGCCAAAAACGAAGGACCTTCTGGCTAATTTTGGGATTATTAGTGAAGATAAGACGAGGGACCGCATGTAAAATTTTGCGACAAGTAGTGAACATGACAACCATCACGTTGAGCATGGTAAAAATAAAATTTGATATTAGAATTTTAAATTGATAAACAGTTTGTAACTTTATGTGAATGTTTTCAAGAAAACTTTTGCAGATGGTACGCATACAAAAAAATCATTTGGAAATCAGCGTAAGCTTATAATGGTTTTCTTTTGATAAATTCCCTATAATTTCTCTTGTTTCTATAAGAAATATTACATAAAAGCTTAATGTAGAAAACTATTTTTCGATAATCAGCATTAAAATGTATTATAAAATAATTTTAACCGAGTTAATTTGAGTACACAAGCTACAAGGAAATTGTTTATTTTCTTGCAACCGGCTAAAACCGTTTTTAGTATTAATTCTGTTGTTTTTCTGGAGCACTTATGTGACATTCAATCACCAAATCCAAAAAAGGGGAAAGCATATTTACGATGACACAGTACCATTTTGCTGAGATCTTTTTAATAATCTTGCCGTAAGCGTTCTCCTGCTTATCATTGACCAACTTTTCATGGAGTTCAAGCAACCGATTGTGTAAAGGTGAATAATGTCCTTCATCCAAATCTCTGTGCCACGCAATGATTGCTTAAGCAGAGGGTCTACTCTCTGGACTTTAAACAGGCTTCATCCGCGTCTTAGACATGCCTTGGACTCGTTGTATTTGAGTCTTCAGTCCGCTACTTCAATCTGCTAGCGAGCATTTCACATCTATTATATAATTTTTAGAATCCGTTTCCATTATCCTGAAAAAAAATCTGCTCTTAAGTTTTGTAACTTATTTTACCTTCTGATAAGTTGCTTGATTTCCATTACTAATGTGCAGATATTGCTTTTTTACAATCGTCGTTGGTACTGATTTCGTAGTCGTTTAATTAATTAATTAGTTTATCTGTAAGTAAGTTGCATGTTTTGTATTTAGGATTTTTCAGATCTCGTCTCAGTGTCATGACTTTTTTCGAAGTACACATAGAGTTTAAGAAGCTATATTCGGTGGCCCTGATGCAGCACTCTCAAAGGGGAACAATAGCGCCACAAATTTCAACCCCAACTCACTCCCACATTGACAATTTTGTATCTTAAGTTTACAGTATTTAAATGAAGAAATTGATACCTCGCATTAAAATTGTACAAAAAAAAATGGTTTTGGGTTCAGTCAATACGGGACCAGTAATTGACTGACATTTTGACTTCTATCTACAAGAATATCTGATTTGAAGTATTTGAGGATTTTTTCTGCTGTTTCATTCTGCCTCTTATCGATATTGTACAGATTTCAAACCAATGAAATTTTTATTTGTTTGATGTAAAAAAGGTTATGCCATAGATTTTAATCTACACGCTTTTATTTTTGACACCAATCATATTTATTAACTTGGGGATCTATTTTATGTAGTTTATAACGTACACGTTCACTCAAAGATATTTTTTTAATTTAACAGAGATCTTGACAAACAACTTAAGATTTTTTTTCTTTAGAACAAACTTTCTTTAGATTTATTATATCAGGTATATGTATTTTTACTAGCTGCGGCAGCTCTGTTTTTCGTCTGTAAATGCTGTTGATTTCTACAACGCTTCAAATATTCTACTTTACTCTTCACACGCACATCTATCAACATCTAGTCGCATCGAAGATGTGACGAATTTATTTCTCATCATCCTCTTATTATTTTTGATTTTTAGAAGCAAGTGAAAGACTTTATCACTCTCGCCATTCCGCACCTCAATTTATAGATTAAATGCGAATTGGTTTGATAATTCTATTTCATTTCTAATCACCCTGTTCTGTTCTTAGCTCTGCCTTATTCACCGAATGTGCATGAAAATACTTTGTCAGCAACAAGTCCGAAACACCTCTTTACCGCACCTCTCATCTTGAACGGAAACGGTAATCTAACATCTCTACTCGCTAACGTGTGCTCGAACGAGACTCCCCATTAAAATATTTAGGATCCACTATGCAATCTTTTTGTTGTTTATGCAATATACGAGGTTACAGTTGCTTTGCAATATACAAAGGTACTGTTATTAAAAAAGGAGACTTATACCAAATATTTGTTAGACTGTCTTGCAATGGCTAAGGATTCTAAGCAATTTTGGAAGGCAGTTAATAGTTTTAAACTCAAATGATCAATTAAGGATTGTATAGGTCTAGACACGTGGGAAATATACCTCCGATCTATGCATACTGACCGCGATCCTAATATCTAAATATTATCGAATAATGATCCACGAAATCCTTATCTTGACTCGCATCTTACTATAAATGAGACTATTTAAAGTTTAAAGAATTGTAAGTGTGAAAAGGCTCCTAGGCCGGATGGCATTTGTTACGATTTTTTTTTAATTTACTTAGAAATCTCACACTTTATCTAAATTATTTATGTACAAAAATAATAGACGAAGAGAAATATACAAAATCTTAATCGCAAACTTATGTTAAAGTGTTTTGTAAAAAAGGGATTACACAGATTCTTTTAAAGAGGTTTATAGATTAAGACGAAAAGTATATCGTGTTTTACCTGAGTGGCAGGTGGGATTCAGGAAGGGTCAAAGTCAATTCAAAATCGCCTGAGATTAGATAGAGGAAAAGCTAATGTATAATTTGTTGAATTTAAAGGAGCTTTTTCCTCTTTAACTCATAAAATCTTATGTTTAAAAATCCTGTCAAAAGGATGTGGATCGAAATTCGCCGGCATAATAATGAATTTTTACTCAAAGGCTAATGTAGCAGTTAAGGGGAATAAAAGTGTGTTATAAGTGGTAGACATTGAAAAGGGAAATATGCAAGGAGAAGTCTTTAGTCCTACGATGTTTACTCGTACCTTGTTTATCGCAGATTTGGAGAAATTTTTGCTTGCTAAAGGTATCAGAGGTGTATCGTTTGATAACTTAATTGAAATTTTGCTTCTCGCATACACGGACGACTTGACTATCCTTGCTGATTTCCTTGTGGGAATGAGAAGGATTCTTGAAGGATTTTTTAAATATTGTAAAATAAATGATTTGGAAGTCAATTTAGATAAGAAGAAAATTGTAATCTTCAGGAAGGGAGCTCATGGTCAAAATAAAAAACATTCACCTTTCATGTACTGGAATCCTATTGCTCGACTTTTCCAAAGCCTTGTAACTAGCGTCTTAATATAATGTGCGCAGATATGGAGTCTAGGATGTTTTGGGACGAATGGGATTCTCTTTCCCTCTCCTCCTCAGAAGATCATAAAACAGCTTGGATAAGGGAGTATGAAGAAAGGCTTCATCAGATAGATTTTCAGAGAGCCCAGTCGTCCTCGTATCTCATACTTTATTCACACCTGACTTTCCAGGATGGGCCTGAAAAATATTTTATTACAAATCCGGCTCAGATATATCCGATATATTGCCCAGTTGCGTTTAATTAACCGATTTCAGGTTAGAATTATAATAAAAAATAACGCCCACAGGATAAATTTTAGGGACTAGGTAATCACTGCTATCAGGATATGCGATTTTAAGGTGCAACTTCTTTGTATAAATCAGTGATTCTTATACAAATAAAGATTATATATGTGATTCCAAAATTTTATACATTTATCTCGGTTAGTTCAGGATTTAAACCCAAAAAATATCACAAACCCCATGTTCCCTTCTATATGCAGTCTCACGAATGCTGATGACAAAAAGTATTTGAGTACTTCTATCCCCGAAAAAATGTTCGCAGCGAAAATAAAACGCAGCTATATATGCTATAAGGAAATTAAATTTATATTAACCCTCGGTTTCTGGTTGCAGATTTGAGTAAACATTCGGATTATTCGCCCACTGGCGCCCCCATTTCTCGCACATCTCGTCCTCGAACTTCTTATTCTCCTGACAGACCTAATTTCTCCATCAGTTCTTTTCATCATGCCGAACCTCCTGTCCGTGAACGGTCCAGGTCTCCTCTGACGAATTCTAATTTACAGGTACTTGGATACGAACTTCAACACCTTCAATTTTTTCGACTCATTCCCAACGCGAATCCAAACCAGCGGTTCGAGATTAGAAGATACACTTTTCCTCTTGATAAACCAATTTTTTGAGAGAAAGATTTAAAGTCAGTCTGCCTGTGCCGACCGAAGAACAAACTGTGTTATCAACGTCCAATGATGACGTCTTTGCAATAGTAGGGGATAATAGAAAACTTCATGCAATATATGCAATAGGAAATTCCTCTTAACGGAAAAAAATAAACATGGAAAGCGGCAAGGTAGAAAATATGACCTCGCAAGAAATCCAGGAATCTCCTGTAGGCAGTAAGCACCCAATCTCGCACCATTTTAAAATTATGTTTTCAAATAATTTTCGTCCACGAAATTACTGAAATTTGTAAGAAAATGTAAATATATAATAAATTATTGTTTGTGAACCGAAGTATGATCAAATTGTTACGAGCCACTTGTTATTATGGGACGGAATTTTATACCTTTTAAAGTAAAAAAGAAAAACCTAATATTTTCTGTTGCCTCAGGCCATCAATACAATCAATTAATTATTACCAAAATAATGGTGATTTTAAATAAAATTCCTGATGAGAAAAATAAATTTGAACAACAATCTAAGGAATTTTTTTTAGATTCTATATTGCAATAATAAATTTGGTTGCATAAATAAGGAAATTAATTTAAACAATTGTTTTAGATCCCTTTAAAAATAAAACTAAATCAGGCATTCTTGATATCTAGGAAACCTTTCAATGTTACGAGAAGAAGGTGGTTCTGATCAACATCTAAACAATTTTTTATTTGCTTATTAAAATTATAAATGTGAAATAGCTTTTTTGTCAAATTACGTATTTTCATTCAAATATTTAAAAAAATGTATAATATGTTCAAAAAAGAACTTGAAAATAAAATCTGCTTACATTCAGTTTTTTACAATCTAATAATAGTCCATCGCTAATTTATTTCCAATAGCAAGAAGTTTATTATACGTAAGATCGCTAAAATTGAGAGCGACGTAGGAATAGTTACTACCTCTAAAAATGTGAAATATTAAAATGTTCGTGTAAGAAACAATCGTCCAACTTTGTTGAAGGAATTTGATCTCTAGCAGAATAAGGTAGAAATTGAAACAAGCTTTTTACGTCTTCTGGATCTTGGAGATTCAAATCAATGATTCAACCAGTTGTGAAAATAAATGATCGATTTTCAGTTCAAAGGAAGGCATACCGTTTTTCATCACAAATAATTATTCTAAATCATTCTTAATATTTGCGTGGGCTTTACAATTATTTTTGATTAAAGACACTTTATTTTCACATATATTTATTTTAAATAAGCAAGTCAACGGTAACCAATTTAGTTGCCGACGTAGCGCATGCTCAGTGCGATAATATCGAAGATTTGGGAGCACTGAGTCTTCATCCAATTTCTACTACACGGAGAAAACAAAATGGATGTGATCCCATAAATCACGGCGCTGATGCGCGTGTTGAAATTACAGTTAATAGAAATGCTCCAAATATGTAGGAGTGGCGTGTTCACAGTGATCACTTGAGAGTTTCACGGTGATCGTGCTAATGTTTTACGGCTATCATACGCATTAATTACGGTTAGGACATTTACAGCGATAAGAATCATTTTTATAACAGCTGAGCGCGTGAAAATAATTCTTTCGGCTTTCCATGTTCTTTTTGACTGTTGAAAGGCATATATTGCATATATTGTATATATGCTTTTATATATACAATATATACTATTGCATATATTGCATATATTGCATGAAGCCTTTTATTATCCCCTACAGTTAGAAAGACGTCACCATTGGACGTTGATAACACAGTTTGATCTTAGGTCGGTATTGGGGGAAGGAAATACATCTTCCTCTAAAAAAATGGTGAATGTTCCAACTGTTCACTTAAATCTGCAACCTGAAACAAAGGGCCTAATTTAATTAAATTTACTCGTAGAATATATTGCTGGATTTTATTTTGGCTTCGAACATTTTTTTTCGGAAAGAGAAGTACCCAAACACTTTTTGTCATTAGCATTCGTAAAACTGTATAGAGGAGGAAAAATGGAGATTGTGACATTTTTCCTCGGTTCAAATCCGAAACTAACTAAGGTACCGTAAAAGCTGAACCCATGCTGCAAAGTCAAGGGTGGATAAAGTATGAGAGCCGAGGACGATTGGGCCATCTAAAAATCTATTTAATGAAGCCTTTCACCATACTCTTTTATCCAAGCCATTTTATGATCTTTTGAGAAGGAGAGAGAAAGAAAAATCCTTTTCTCCCCCGCCCCTGTTTAAAAAAAATATTCTTACACTGGTGGGCCCAATTTAATTTTTTTTTTTTCATTAAGTACGACTGTTTCAAATTTTTCTAGATATCTTAATCTTAAATAAAAATTTGTTGGGTATCGATCATCAGGCATCTTAAAGATTTTCTTGACCCAATTGACGCAAGGATGCAAGAACCAGGCGAATGCTTGAGAAGGGTAAAACTATTGTCCGTGTCAAGGAAGCGGGGATGGGAACTTTTTTTCGAAAATCCTCGTTGAACAAATTTGACAATATAGAGAATTAAAGACTGAATCTTTTCTTCAGAAGAGGTTTTTCGGTTGCATCGCTTTTTTTGCTTGAAAGAAAAGAAACGTTACTTTTTTCATTGCTAATAAACCTATAAACATTTCTGTTACGACTTTGACTTCATTCCTCTCGAGCTCAAGTATTTCTTTCGCTCGATGAGGGTTTAGCTTTGAGCCCAAGATTGTTTTAGCCTGTTCTCAGCCAGAGACAGCAGCCCACTCATTTTAATGTTCCGCGCTCAACCAACTGTTAATATATTCAGTGATCAACCTACTGGAAGTGCCTACAACTGGCTAAGGTCCAGTAAAATTTCTCTCCACTGCTAGCTGTGCTAGCCTTTTCGATATCTCATTGCCCCTGATTGCAGTGCTTATGGATGTATCAGTCGAGTGACCAGCCCTATATTCGTGTTGTTGCTTGCGAATACCTTATCGCGTATATGTCTGTTCATGAGTCTTTCCACTGTTTTTAGTTGAAAGATGTGAGGCTAATGGGTCGGAAATTCTTGGGTGAAGTATAACCAATCCTGCCTGCCTTTGGAATCAAGACTACTCTCGCATCCCCTCCATGCAGCTAAAAAATAACCCAAAGTCAGGCTAGCCCTAGCAAGTCTCATAAGCGGCCCAGTGATGATCTCACCAACCCTCTGTGAGAGGACTGGATATATACCATCCAGAGCTCTGGACTGAAGGACTTCAGGGCCCAACTGACCCTGGCTGTGGTAACAATCTCGCTAGGTAACCGCGTTTCGGGCCAAGTTTGGAAACAAGCGGGTTTGATTGTCTCGGAGGTGGCATTCCCTCTTCTCCCAACTTTGTGAAGCCCGGAAAATGTGCCTTGATCAGGTGAACCAAGGTATCCCCATAAGAGTATGAATATCCCCCGCCGGGCAATTTTAAAGTCCCAAGAATACCATCCGGGTTTCGAGAAACCAGCTTGTCCAGGCTGCCCGCCTCTGCTCTTTTCTCGATATCAGTACAAAAGTTGGTCGAGCTTTCATGCTTTGCCTTACGTATTGCACTCCTATACTCATACCTCATCCATGTAAATGAAGTTCATAGTTTCTTCGTTTTGCCAGAACCGATAGTTCTCAGCCTCTCTCTGGTTCGTTTGCGAAGCTCTGCGAGTTTTGCATTTCACCAGAGTGTTTTTACAGCATTTCGGACTTTTAAAGGCCGACAATTACTTTCATAATTGGATTTGATGGCTTCCGTGAAAATCTCGGCCGCCATCTCCAGGGTATTCACGTGTCTAATTGACCTAGGAACCCCTGAGATTGGACTTTTTAATTACGTGGAAAACTGACCCCAGTCCATTCTTCTTGCATTTTCGACTCATTGAGGGCCGATGAGTATAGGGAATTCCAATAAGAACTCTATTAGTGAGTGATCTGAGAGAGTGGGTTCATCTCAGACTCTGCACTCCTTGATGTTATCTGTAAAACTACCAGGACAGAGAGTAATGTCAATGATTTCCTTCCTTAAGAGGAAGATCCCTTACCTTGTAGTATTTCACCAGTGCACGTACTGCCACTGGTGGATTGGTGTTACTGTCATATCGAAAGTAAGCCGATCCCTTGCATGCCCTTAGATTGTCTGCCATAGGGTCCCTGTAACAAAATCCAGCCCCCTTCCTTATACCCCTGATGGTATCTCGAACTAACCAGGGTTCCTGGTTAGTCTCATCCCGATATTCCTGTCCACCGGCAGAATCCTGCTGCCCCTGGCTGGCCACTTTAAAGTTCATCTGTCCACAAAGGTAGAAGGGCTTGTTGTTGAGGCCTATCGTGCCTGACTTTACGCCAGGACGCTGTCTTAAGTGACGAGTTGAATGCCTCCAGCCGACGAAGAACTACATGCGGGTCCATCAGTTTACCTGGGAACCATGCCGTAGCCTTAACCATCTTTTGGAGCAACTCAACCCCACCCGCTTTAAAAGACGCACCTTCAAATGGTCTTGTCTCGGCCAAAAACTCTATAGCCAATCTTTAGCCTCTGTGTCAGCTCCCACAAATACAAAGACCCCTAATTTGCAGAAATAGGTCTTGAATTTTGGCTCTTGATCTGGGCAAACTATTTCGAGCGCCCTCCAGGTAGCCTTTCTGAGAGGTTCCAACTGCTCTGTAGTGAGCATCGAGTCCGAGTATCTCTTATCTGTCAGCACAAAAGTCAGGGCGTCAATCCTCTGATCGGCCGTCAGTCCAACTCCTGACGACTCCCTGTTCGTCGGCTACTGGACCACCTTGTGCCTCTTCACAAGCTTGCCTCTCCATTCATGGGATCCCCTCTAAGCCCCTTCCTTGCTTTCGAGCCTCAGTGGTGGTTATAGGCGTTGTGGTCGCCGATGCGCTCGGTTTTGCAGCTTCCGTACGAGCCCGCTGCACTTGCCTCCTCAGCCTCCTTTCCAGGGAACCGTTGATGTGTTTCTTCTTATTGGGGGACTGATTCGCCACTCCCGTTTCCATAGCCTCACTCAGAGAAACCGTCACATCCTCAGCTCCCGAAAGAGCTGGGGGCTCAGCCGCTACCTGAGTTAGGCTTTCTGGAGAGACAGTTTGGGATAAAAGAGTTGTGAAAGACCCGTTAAGACCCAGCCTCATTCCCCCTTCCGCCAACTCCCTTTCTCCTTCATCTTTTGGTATATTTGCGTGATCGATTTTGGTTTCCACGGGTTTCTAGGGAAACAAAAGGTCCGCCGCTGCAGAGCCCCGCATGTCAGAGTGAGACTAATTACTCAGGAAGGTCGTCCGGTGTCCCCGAGAGGCCGTTAGGACACCTTCGTAACCCCTAGGTGCCAAAGGGCCATGGGTACGATCACTCTACACCCATGGCTTAGGGGGATGGCCACATTGAGCGAGAAACTCAATGAATACCCGCTCGCAGGCCACTATACCAACGGAGGCCTGTTTTTTCGTCGCCATGCGGGCCGCAGGTCATTCAAGTGTCAATTCCAGAAACTGGAGATCGGTTCGGGAGACACGTCGACTCAGGAATCCAGAAGGCCCGTGTTAGCTAGGATTTTTCACCCTTCTATCATACGAAAATCATACATACCAGGAAAGTCTACACGCTTAAGCCTCCCTACCGACTTCAAGGTCTTTCAGCCCCTAGGGGAGAACTGTTTATAATAATTTAATACAAAAAAATATCGTGTTTTCCGAGCTTCTGCTATTAAAATGTTTCGTATGAATAAGAATACGAAAAAAATCTTAAAGACAGATACGTGAAGCAGTATTGGTAGAAGTTTTTAAAGCAATATTTTGTTCGATCAAAAATTAAAAGAAAAAAATACGATGAGTTCAAACGGAGGCGGATTGACTGAAAAGTGTATCTACATAAGTATAATTCTTAACAATTTCCGCTTTGAACCCATTGTACATAAAACGTGGATGTTTTTTAATTTGAATATGTCCTCTTTTCCTGAAGATTAAAATTTTCGGCCTCGACCTCTCCTGAATCGCGCCAGCCATTTAGGTTAAAGATCTATTGGTTTTAGGCCCAATCTATTAGTCTCTTTGAAAAAATTGTGAAATAATTTTGGTTATACAATTAACTAAAGCAATGGGACGGTAGTTGGAATGATGATTAATATCCCCTTTTTTATACAACATTTTAACATGAGTTTTCGACCAAAATTTGGGACCTTCATCTTAATCTATTATTTTGTTGAATAAAGAATATAGATACAGTGTGAGATTTCCGGGTAAATTAAAAAAAAATTCGTAACAAATACCACCCGGCCCAGAAACCTTATCGCACTTACAATTCTTTAAACTTGAAATAGTTACATTTAATGTAACATGCGAGTGAAGACAGGGATTTCGTGAATCATTAATCGATAATATGTAAGTATTAGAATTGCGGGCAGGTTACATAGAGCGGAGGTATATTTTCTACGTGTCTAGATCTATACATTGCAAAATCACCAAAAAGATTGCGTAGTGAATCCTAAATATTTTAATGGGGAGTCTCGCTCGAGCACGCGTTAGGGAGTAGAGATTTTTTATTGCCTATTCAGTTCGAGATGAGAGGTGTGGTTAAGAGGATTATCGAAATCGCTAATTACAAAGTATTTTCATGCGGGTACGATGAACGTTTCTTTCGAAAGAACTAATGAGTAAAGAACAATGTTGTGAGCAATTACAGAAATAGTACAAGTGCGAGAAAATAAAGTGCTTTAAAACTTTTAGAGTCGATTTTCGCATTAAATGTTTTATGCATAATAAGGCAGAGCTAAGAACAGGGCAGGATAAGAGATGTAAAGTTGACTTGCCGAAGGGTGATTGAGGATTCGACGGAAGAATCTTGAAAAAAAGCAGGGTCAAAAGGCACGTCGATTAGAGATGTGATGGAATTACCGAACCAATTCGCATTTCGTCAAGAAATTAAGGTGCGGAATGGCGAGAGTGAAAACGTTGTTGACGTGCTTCTAGAAAGTAAAATCCATTACAGTATGATGACAGATGAATTCGTAATATCAAGAATATCTTACATTAAACTAGGTGTTCATATATGTGCTTTTGAAGAGCAAAGTAGAATATTTCAAGTAATGTAAATTCAATAGCATTCGCAGACGAAAACCAGAGCTGCCGCAGCTAGTAAAAAGGATGTACCTGATATAATCATTCTAAACGAAGCTTATTCTGAAGATAAAAACAAGATAAATAAAAATTCAAGCGGTTTGGAATCTATACAATATTGATACAAAGCAGGAATGATAGAGCAGAAAGAATCTTTAAATACCTGAAATTGAAACTCAACAACAATTTTTTGTACGTTTTCAATGCGATGCATCAACTTCTTGGTTCATATACTATAAACCCAAGATGCAATTCTATCAATGTGGCAGTGAGTTGGGGCTGAAATCTGTGGTGCTATGCTGACCCATCGATAGTGCTGCAATGGAAATCCAGCAGCTCATCAGAAGGTAAAATAAGTTACAAAACTTAATGACAGATTCTTTTTTAAAAGAATGAAAACGAATACTGAAAATTATATAAAAGATCTGGTATTCTCGCTGCCAGATTGAAATTAAAAGCGTTGGACAGAAACACTCAAGAATACCAAAGCGCCAAACTTACACAGAATTATGACACAACCCTTACGAAATATAGGCCCAGTTACCAAGAAACGAGTTCTGGAACTCTTTAACTGTCGCCTAAGCACTAACTAGTTCACACAAAATGGAAATTAGGCCAAAGTATTTTTCTACGCAAAACAGGTCGAGACAGCGATAGTCCTGAATTCTGCAGTACACTAATTACGGCGATTACACGAGTGTTTCGCGGTAATCATGCGCGTTAAGCACAGTTAGGACTTTCACAGCGAACACTGCTGAGATCACAGTGTCCAGCATTATTTTAACGCACATCAGCACTCTGATGACGCAGCGATGAGAAACGCTACAAACAGCGGTAATAAAAACGATTCTCATCGTTGTAACAGTCCTAACCGTGATTTGCGCGCATGGTCGATGTGAAGCACTCGCGTGGTCATCGTGAGCATGTCACTTTTACATATTTTGGAGCATTTTGAAGAACTCTAATCCTATCACGCGCATAAGCAACGTGAGTCACGCTGCAACAGCCGCTATGTTCTCTCTGTGTACACTCATACCTGTAGGAATTGGTAACTCTGCGCGGCTTTGCAATTTCCCGCAGAGATTCAAGAAGTGTTTTCCTGGCTCGTATTCGAGATCTTTATTTCTGAGTCACGTACTTATTTAATTCAAGTCTTCAAAAATATAAACAAATTTTTTTCATACCCATTTCATGATTGTACACGACTTGTATGTAAATTGTCTGATAAAGCTGGCAGGAATCTTATTTGTGGACTGTGCTTGAAAATTTTCATGATTTTTTCTAGTTTTCCCATCCTAATATACGAGACTTTATAATAATGATGTTCCGTGCAAAAGTTCAGCATAAATCTAGAAAATTTTGCCAGAATTTTTTTTCCATATAACAGCGCTCGCAAATTTTAGAGCCTCTAGGATGCGCGACTGTTGATACTCGCGCCTCGCGCTCAAAAATATATGTATCTCGCGCTTTGCGCTCGGTCTTTTTATTTTCCCCACATTTGTGCACAGAATTTTTACATTACAAGCCTAGCCATCGACAACTGAAATTTTGTGATTGTGAATTCTACTTTGTTAAAGCTCTTTGGGCTTTAGCAAACACATTCTCATTATGCGTCTCATGCTACGCTCTCGATTTTCTCTAAAATGTGCACTTTTCTACATTATTTTTGACACTTTTATATCAAATATATGGTTTATTTATTTATTTAGATTAACCTCGGATTGCTTATTCATATATTGCAAAATAACGTACAAATTTTATGTTCTGAAGAACGTATCATCGATCAGACCAAAGACTACGCGTCCTATTAGAAAAATATTATCTAAAAATTTGCCGCTCTTTTTGGATAAGCAAATTTTTTCTATTTGTTTTTTTATAGCTTGTGCCTTGCGTTCAAAAAATTAATTTTGAATGTTATGTTAATTTTTCATGATTAAAACCAAAGCTACTGGTTTTATTATAGAATAACAATGCTCGAACAGTTTGAACTTTTATCTAAAATAGCTTGCTAACAAACTAGTCTTTTCTTTGTATACCCTTAGAAAGTGTGCGAAAGGAAAATCCAATCCGAGTGGTCTTTCGAAAGTGACCTAATATACATACAACAACAACTACGATAATGACAGCAAAACAGAAAACGAGGTAAAAACTCTTTTTTCTGACTTAAAGGGTCTCGAAACGTCAAAATTTAATACAATCCACAAAAGTCCTTTTGCACATAAAACCAATACCTTCTCATTGAGATAAGAATGTGATAAGGTAATGGGCGGTTTTATTAGTCATGTGCTAAAGAATTCGGCTCGGGCCAGAATTGTCATTTTGACGTGCTTCATAAATCGTATTTTGTGAACTGACAGAAGCAGTAATCAAACTAAAAAATTGAATCGATTGAGCAGATTAGATTCAGTCACATTTTATTCAATGATGGCATAAGGCAAATAATCGATAATTCTATTTTTGAGATGAACACATTGACATGGCCTTAAACGATTAAACGGTATAACGGAGCAGCAAAAATATTACAATGATCAATTTCAGTGCATTTCGAAAGAGGGAACAATATATTTAATAGAAAAAATATACTCCCTCACTACATTAATCATATTCTAACAACAGCTATTTGATAATTTTGTATTTTTTAACCCTGTTTACAATGCATTCAATTTTATGCAAGCTCAACAAATGAAGGCTTATTTTATCATGACATTATGTAAAACTATGTTTGTTTAGCAAATTATAAAAAAATGTTTTCAGTAAGATAAAGTCGGAACCCTACAGTATAGCTTTAAAGAAGTTCGCAGAAATTTAATTGTTAAAGAACAACAGAAATTTTTTAAAGATGGATCAAATTTCTCTTAAGTTCTTCAAAGTTATTGAAGCAGGTCATGAATCGATGTAACGACCAACTCCCAACCCGAAAACCAGAGTGAACTTTGCCGAATGTTTTTGGTGCACTGAATTCGAATTAGAGGATCAAATTGCTCAGTTGGCTCTGGTTTCCAAGATAGCCTAAACTATAAGTGAAAAATCGCGATTTCAGTCTATATTTGAGGTTATGTAGCATGAAAATTTTCTTTTTTCTAAAAACGATTAACAGCATCTTACAGTACAAGTCCCAGCCTTTCAAATGACTTTGGGTTTGCTCAGATTTTTTTTTGCTGAGATACTGCATTTTTGAAATTTTTAGTTCTCGATAAGCCTACAAACCATTAGGGTTTAGGGTTTAGGGTTTATAGATTTTGGGTTGTTGGGTCTATAGGTTTGGGGATTGTGAGTTTGGTGTTAGGGAGTCAAGAGTTGGCAGGTAACAGAATATTTTTTTGGAAAAGAGAAATGTAGCGATGCTACATAGCCTTAAATATAGGCCAAACTTACGATTTTTGCATTCTTAGATTAGGTTATTTTGGAAGAACATCTGCTATGAACTGATTACAATTGTATTTTAAAAATTGTTTGAAAAAAGTTTACACTCTGACTATTTTTGCATGAATATCCTACTTCATGGAGTGTACGGTCTACTTCGGGGATATATGTCTACAGACTGCAATAAAATTTATTTCTGAAAAAGTTTTTGTAGCAATGGAACAATAAAGTATCACAAGTTCACATAATTTAAAGATGCTAACATTAAATCTTTTCAACAACATAAGCGCAAAGTTTTATAACGATTTTGGCTGCCAACAGAAATCATCCAAAGTACTTGTGTGAGCTAAAGTACTTTAAGATCGTTATTGATCTTGAACTTAATTGATGCATGGTACCGAACAAGATCATTATGACCTTAAAAATCGCTTATTTATTCTGGCCGGTCGAAATTTACTTATTTTCGGTATGATTTTTGCTGGATATTAAAATTATACTAATTTCGCTGTCATATCATATATTTGTTAACTATGTTCTGCTAAAAATTTTTGGACTCAAAAACCCCAAGGGTCCAACAAGCTTAAAAACTTATTCTCATCAAATAACGTCGTAATATAAAATGAATGTTTTCACCCATGAAGCACCTACAATTATTTTTTTAGGGATTTAATACCAGAATGAATTTAAAAAATCATGATTGCACTCTAAAACCATTTTTGCAATTGCTGTTAACAAAAGGAGTTTGGATTCTTTCCTTTCGGAAAGAGAAATAGATGCTAGAAGGGAAAATAATATTCCAGCAATAAAAGCAATCAGAAGATTTATTTGAATTTAAATTTTTCTTCCTAATAGCTTGGTTAAGGGCACAGGTTGAGTATCCAACCACTGATGACGCTATTTCTGGTATTCCTTTTGCCACCATTTCTTGATATTCAAACAAGCATCAATCTCCTGAAAACTTTCTTCCTAGTGCCTCACCTTATTTTTTGGTCAGGTCTCCTCCTCTGGCCGAGCCTCCTCTTCGTGACAGTGCCAGGTTTCCTGCTAGGGATAATGCTTTACGTGTACTTAGATATCAATTTAACAAACATAGATTTATTTGACATATTCCTAATTCAAATCGAAATCGGTGATTCGGAATTCGAAAATACACTTTACAATTTAAATTCGAAAAAGTCAACAAAAAATTTAACATTTACTTTTTCTTCTTTTGACCAAACTTTCTTGAGAACCAGCCCAAAACTAAATAACAATGGACAACATAATCACGGTAAAAGTTCTTTCAACACATATTAATTATAGGAATTTGAAGAATACCACCTAAACATTTAAATATTACGTTTTTTTTTAATTGTGCTAACAATATGAATATTGAGAAGTAAAAGTTTTATACATATATATTTTCATATTATATTCTGTGACACCTGTTAGTGTTTCCAGCCAAAGACTGCCTTCTGGTGAGCTTAGCTTTACTGCTATGAAACACTTGCACCACTCTTCATTTACCGCGATATTTTGTCAAGAAGCAATAATAATTAATTTAATTAATTGTTAATTTTGTTGAAAATTCGTTTGATTTCTGTTTGAAAATTAATTTTTGATTTTATTTGGAAATTCGAGTTTTTAAAAAGTTATCTTTTTCATTTAAAAATACAACTATATCGTTGAAAATGTATTTGTTTTGTTTAAAATAATTCTTTTTTTGTAGTAAATGGATCTTCTTGGTTAAGAAGTTCTTTTGCACTGCATATATTCATCTTTCTTTTCAAAAATTCAACTATTTGGCTAAATGCTGAACTTTTTTTGAACTCATGATTTTGTAAAGATTCATCTTTTTAGTTTGAACATAAATAAAATTGATAGAAATTGTTTCAATTTGTTTCAAATATTGCAAGAACTTTTACTCTCAGCTGTTCTGAAGAACCTATCGTGTCGATTTATTTATTGTATATTATAATGTACCATGTGTTGCTTTTAAAAAAAAATTATTTTTTATTTTCAAGCTTATTTTTTCCGATCAGAACAAAGAGTACGCGTCCTATTAGAAAAATATCAAATAAATTTTACTGTTGAAAATTAATACACTTGGCTCATACTTTAACTACTTCGTACAAAATTAACTTTTTTTTTATTAAAATATCATCAATCCACATTGAAAACTGAACGGTTTTGAAGACGTTTTGATAGTATATTCTATACGTTTGTAGCGCCAAATTTAAAAAAATTGGGCTTTCTCAATTGGTTTCAGTTTGTTAAATTTTCTAATTCCGCAGTTTCGAACGAGAGCCACGAAGAGTTGCTCCATCGACGCAAATGATCGATTAGATCCACCCCCACCTTCACCTTCAGTAGATCTTCGCGTCTCAAGTCCCCACACAACTTCTGGATATCTACTATCGCTTATCTTTCTGACGTCCGCAGTAGAATGGCTAAGTCTATTCATAAAGGATAGAATGGATAATTTCTTTTGGTCATCTGCGATTTAAGGCACGTTTCTGGTGAGGATGCCGTTTTTTTCTTTTATTCTCTCTTTTTTGGAAGCATCGGGAAGCCCACGTCGCATCTGTAATACGGACAGGGGACTCTTGGTCCTCCACCTCAGCACCGGAATACAGCCGATCCTGGCATAGAGAGAACACTTTTCGCTTCTCACTCCCTCTCAAAAGAAACATTTCAGAATCTCTCCCTCCCTCAACAGCGTCTGATAAAGGACTAACAAAGGAAGGGGGGGGCGATAGGATGGGCGAATAGGAAGCGAATCTCGTCGGCTGCCTTTCTCTCGATCGTGCGAATTACGGAAATTAAGTTGTGCACATCAGAAGTTTCCCACCTAATTTTGTGATTCCTCCCATTTCATATATACGCCGGTAAGCGCGAAAATCGGTCACTTGGCGTCTGTAAACTCTACGTGCGGACACGTTCTCCCGTCTTTGCTTTGTTCCAGTTTGTGTAAGGTAGGAATTTTTTTTCATTAGTGATTTAGCCAAGCATCCTTTTTGTGGATATTTTATAGTTGTATTAATTTCTTTTTATTTTATAAACTGCTTGGCTAAATCATCTGTTACTCACTTCAAATAATTGTAATGACGTGTGGTTAGGTAATTGCGTAACTATCTGGAGTGCCGAAAGGCCGAAAATTAAGTGCTGTTAAAATGTTGTCGAACCCCATAATTTTCCTGACCCAATTATATTTTGTCGTAATATGTTCTCGACCACCCCCCCCCCCCCCCCCCCCCCCCTTCTGGGCTTGTAATTTTTTGGGTTCTCGACCGCTCCATATCTCGAATACCCCATTTCTGTGTAAAGTGTCGAATTCCCTAAAAAGTATTTTTAAGCGTTGAAATAGCCAAAAAAGTGTTATGCAGTGTTACTGATCCCTTCTTATTTTTCAATACCTTCTTTTTTTAATGCTGAAATGCTTTGAAATTGTGATAGAGTTTTACTGATCCCTTCTTATTTTTCGATACTTTTTTTTGAATACTTAAATGCCCTGGAATTGTCATAAAGCGTTACCAAGCCCTCCTTACTTTTCGTTACCTTTTTTTGAAATGTTTAAATGCTCTAAACTATTATAATGTTTCACCGACCTTTTTTACTCAGAAGTTTATTAAGTCTCGCGATCCTAGCATCTTAGCTATCTCGACCCCTGTACCCTGAATTAGGGTATACATTTTGTGATATTGTCCTATATGGATTGGTTTGATTTTCGTTTTTCAGACCCTAATACCTATAATCCCTTCACGTACCCGCTTCTAGAAACCCTTTTGCTTTTTATTTTATGAACCCTCAAATGGGCTAATTTGAGAGAATCATTGTTTTGTTACGAGAATCTAGTTTTTATTTATTTATTTTTGGAGAAACCCCTCATCTATTTCTCAAACGAATCCCGCGTGATTGATGGTCAAAAATCAACCTAGCGTCACGCCGCATTGTTATTGTACCGATTTATAATGTATATATATTTTCCCGTTATGTTTCTTACTTTATGCTTCCGTATGCAGAACCCTTTTAACGTGCCACTAGCAACTTTGGCTACCCTAAAAATTGTGAATATTATCGAATTCTATTATTGTATTTTTTTTTTGTTATTGATTTTAACCTTTGAAATTGTTTAACGTCGATACATTTTTTAAAAATTAAGTCTTGTTTCGTACCCTGCCGTTGCCAATTTATATAATCCAGACTATTTTATTTTATTATTTTAGTTATTATAACCATGCTGGAACTATAAATATGTTTTTTGTGGTCTTATTGTATCCATGTTTAACTTTTTTTTTGTTTTCTTGGATTGACCTTTCTAAAATTGTGAAAATACTACCTCTAAGTATTTGATACAAAATACGAGCTTTGTGATTACGTAACCCTCCCTTCTACCATTTTTACGTTTAGGCTGAGCTAGTAGTTTTGTCTACCTTCATGTTATTTTTCACTATTTTTGGTTGACCTATTTATTAGTTTGAAATCTTTGACCTTTGGTTATCTTATTTTCTAATTGTTATTGTTACTGTAGAGATTATCTTGCATACTTTTGTGTATCTTTTTTTTTATCATCTCGCATTTTAACTTAAGGTTTACCCTTTTAGCGAAACCAGTGAGCCCCCACCCCCTTTTTTATCGTTTAGCCTGAAACGTTTAGCGTTCAGTGAGGTTCCCCTTTTTCATTTGGAATATAGATTCCATTTAGCTATATCTTTTCTCACTCACTTTGGTCGAATTGGTTGGCCTTTATCTCAAACTAGGACTGGTTTCCAATAATCTAAATTTCTTGTATCTGACCGTTAGTTCAAAAACTATCGGAAGAATCATCTCTCATATAGTTCAATTTCTGCACTTAGGGTGTCAAGTGCGCTACAAAGAGACATTCAGATTTAATATTCTTTTATTTGAAAAAGTAGCATTGCACAATTTTGTTAAAAAAGGATATATTTTGTTGCACGTTCGTATTTTTGTTGTTGAGATTCTTGTTCTTTATAAAAAATGTTCTTTATAAATGTTGTTTATAAAAAGTTTTGAATAATATGATGTTTTTTACTTAAAATATTAGGTATTCCACTTTTGGTTGAAAATGTATCTTGTTTTCTCTTATTACAGAAACTTACACTATTAACTTTGTTTAAAATTCATGTTTTCAGCTTCATCCGTTTAGTTAATAATAATAATTCTCATCGTTTAAAATTGACTATCATGTTTGAAAAAAATAGTGTATCGAATTCTGAGCAACAGCATATTTACTGTGAAGCGAGCATTTACATTTGAAACAAAGATTGAAGAAAAAAGAGGGAAAAGTGATGAATGCCTATGATTGCAGAGTTTTCAGTTGAAATCCTGGAAAGGGAATTGCTGAAGAGAGGGCTGCAAATTTTATACCCTTTAAATGTAATCTTAATAATTAAATAGCTTGCAATGTCACTCTTTTTCGATTCAAGAATACACAGCGTCTGAATATCTTGACACCTGTTTATTCCACAAATTTTATAAATTTCGTAAATCCCTTCATTTCCATGATTCTGCGAATTCCGTTAATTTCTTAAATTCAGTCAATTCCGTGAATCTCATGAATTCCGTGGAATCCGGGCGTTACATGAATACATTCGGTAAATTGTATGAATTCGATAAGTTCCATAAATTCCGCAAATCTAGTGAATTCCTTGAATTTTGTGAGTTCCGTAAATTCAATGGCTTCCATAAATTTCGTGAATTCTGTGAATTCAATGAATTCTGTGAATTCCAAAAATTCCTTGAAATCTAATTAGTTTTGTAATTTGCTTGTGCACAATTGTTCTACAAAAGCTGTATTACATGTAGAGGAAGGCAAAGCAAAGCGGTATGGGGGGGGGGGGGAATGCGGTATAGAAGATTTATTAATGCAGCATTTGATACCCAACTATCGGCATTTTTAGAAAGTTTTTCCTGAGTAGTGTTTATGCTATTTACGCACTATAATGGGATTCCCATAGTTTTTTCTTGCATAACGCGAGGTCAGATGGAGCTAGAACAATCTTAAGTGTCAGATAAAAAAAAAATTAATTTGAAAAATTCTAAGTAGCTAACTTCTAAAACATTTAACAGAACACTCAAAAGTATCGCATATTTTATGTCAGTATTAGGCACTGAGTCATAAATTCAGCATAATCCTCACTTGAAACAGGGAATTTTAACAATATTCCAATTCTGACTGCGATTTAGGGAATTTTTAGAAAAAAAAATGAATATTTTCAGCTACAATGGGGAATAAGTAAGAGAAAAATGAACAAAAATACACGTGAATAATTACAATTATGCTGACTTGAAACAAGTGATTTTGAAAAAGAATTGTAATATTAAGTTGGGAGATGTAGTTTCGGTACAAAAATATAATTTTTTTGTGCAGGACAGCGAATTTCAGTAAAGAATTAATTTTTGAATTTTTAAAGAGAAAATTCTCTTCCAGAATTCTAATTTTGTTTTTCAAACGGAAATTTTTTAATAAATTGTAATTTTAACTTAGGAGCAGGAAATTTTCAGCGTCAAAAAGGAATTTCGTTGATAAGTTAAAGTATATATAAATTATGACGTCATAGCAGTTATATTTTTCTCTACCAAACTGGCTTTAATGATGTTTGAACAAATATGTGGAGGCTTATAATCTCTAAACCGAATGACAAGGGTGAATCAAAATGAGTATTGCATAAGCTACTGCAGCATTAAACATTTCTTCATTTACATTTAGAAACCAATGTATCTTTAAAACATTGATTAGTTTTTCACCTAATTCCAAAAGATGACGATTATTTTTACACTTTCTTTATCGTTGGTGGTTATCCTCAATTTCATTCGTAAATATAATAATATAATATATCTATAATTTTATATACATGTTTCAAGTTATATGAAAATCAGAATATGTGCAATTTAATTTACATTTTACCCCAATTACTATTTTCTTTCAAATTTTATTTGAGTACTTCCAAAATAAGTAAGGCTTCAATCTGAATTTATTCTCAAGAAATCTAAAATATGTCTGTGATCAAAATTTTAATCTACAAGCATCTCTCTGGATGAGGATTACATACCATATGTTACAGTATCCCCACATGGGAAAGTGATTTTTATTTTAGAAAATGACCAATTTTTTCCTTATATGCCTTTTAATAATGTTAAAAAGTTCAACAAATCAGATAATTCTCATAAGCCAGGAAGTATAATTTTCATTTTAAAAAGACAGTCGTCAACGAAAAATATAGTAGCTGACATTCCCGTTACTTGAAAAACTCAAATTTCCATACAATGTCATGAGCTACATGCACATATGGGGCGAGGGGTGAGGAGCTTGTAAAAGGGTGAATGTATCTCTTAATTTAATGAACGCAAATAGATTGTTCTAATCGCGGGAAAACAGTATTTAGAATATACACCAAAATCTCGCTTGCTGTCCCCCGTTTTCTGCCTTCCTAGAACTACTGCCTCCTCCCAGTTTCTAAGGGAAGCAGTTTGAGAGTGGCTGCGACAGTCTTCTTGGAAGGGCCGCAGTACGCGAGTATTCAGTCAAGTATATTGCGCCATAGCATGGATCCCAATTAGAAACGGTCCAGGCTACCCTGACTGTTTACGTTTCGATCCTCCAAAATTCAGTTTAACGTTAATGGCTACACACGAAACTGTACTGAAAGGGAGAATTACGTGTAACTACACCAATATCTTTACTACACAGTATCCTGCGAGGTTAGAAATACAACGTTCTTGTAAATATAATCAAATATTCTTTTCCAAATTAACCAGATATTCTAGTAAAGATCAATTTTCGACTATCAAGTTTTGAACACTTTTCTAATTTCGTGTACTCTTCCCAACTCCCTCTGAAATTGTATCGACTATGTCCATAAAAATCAAACAAGACTTTTAAAAAAATGTAGCAACTCTCTTTAATAGATTGGCTGAGTTAGGAGTAACGCAGATGGAGGATTAAGTCAATGGCAACTATGACTATTCACAACGAACATTGATATAATTTTCAACATGCCATTTTGAGGAGCTGAAAGTGAACGGCGTTGACCAAATGACCACCCCAACTATTCAAGAGCATTTAAAGCTTAGTGAACTAGCTAGTAAACTCTGTCCATTTCGACACTAATTGTTTCCTTCTGGAATTAAATTAATATAATGTAAGGGAAGACGCCTATCTGAACATTGCATTCGTCCTGTTGTTCAAACTGTCATTTGATATCTTGGAAACTTTAACGTGATATTTTTCTTGTCTTGAAATTTTCCTATTTCACCCGATTCAGCCTACTGGGGCTGATACTGGGCAAGGACCTCCACATCTCTTTATTACCTAATTTTCAAGCAAAAGAAAATTCCTTAAGGCTGGATAATTGCCAGATTTTGTATACCGTATACCATTATTTATAGGTAATCCAAGGACCAAAACGGAGAAAAAGAAAATCTTGGAATGTAAAAATATTTTTTTAAAAACATAATTTTTTTGACAAGTTAACTAAGATTAATTTTTCCCTATCCAGAAACGGACGACTATGGAAATTATGTTAAGCGAGGCATCGCGTTGGTTCTGGGCGTGCCCGTGACCGATAAACTTGCTGGTACCCCTTTTATTTGTGTATTTGTCCCCAAATATTAAACTTTCTAGCTCTCTGTTACAATTTCTTCTCCGTCCGGGTTCTAAGTGAGGACCCCCGACCTTCCTCCACTTCCCCTGGTTTATCGCGGCTCGGACCAAGACTGTGTAGTTAATGGAGCCGGCAGCTAACGGGTTTAAATACGCTGTTTGCATCTCGGGCATTCAAACATTTTGTCTTCCAGTTTTGATACATGTAGAGCGGAATGAAAGACGATCTCGCTTTGCTCAGGCATCAAACTTCACACTCGTTGCCATTGATGTGTTTCATACCCTGTAAAGCAACATATTATTGAAGGTAGAATGAATTATACA
Source organism: Belonocnema kinseyi (assembly GCF_010883055.1). Taxonomy (NCBI): domain Eukaryota; kingdom Metazoa; phylum Arthropoda; class Insecta; order Hymenoptera; family Cynipidae; genus Belonocnema; species Belonocnema kinseyi. The sequence continues at coordinate 24,182,183 of NC_046664.1, forward strand.
CTCTTGTCCATCATGCTTCTGACGATGCCAAATTTTAAATGTTCCTTTCTTCGATAGCACTTGATTCGATTTCGTAACCTTATCGTCGATCTGAAATTATTGTTCGCGATGAGGCTAGTCCTCATTCGTTGCTTGTTTGACAAAATCCTTTCCATGGAATTTACTCATCAACTCCCTTAAATGATCCAATCGTAGTATCAGAGTTGCCTAGATTAACAGATCGTGCGGGTGCAACTCACCCCCTTTCTTAGTATGCGCATGCTTTCTCGCAAACGAGGATCTAGACCTAAATTAAGAAACACCTGAATCACTCGGCTGGAGATCCTAATTTTTATGATCTAGTATAGTCTTTGATGTTTCGCTGATATAATGACTTAGACTAATAATCAATCTTTATTCACTTTAAATTGCAAAACTCTTATTACAGTCTGACAGAATTTATATTTGTCAGGGCTTTTCGATTTAGTTTTATCGTTTAAGGAGGCCTTGAGGCTTAGTAGATCCATTCACTTCACCCAAGCAGTAACCAAAGCTTCAAGACAGAATTTGGCATCACTTCATGCGGTATCACTTGTATATTTACCAACCTCGAGAGAAACTATAGTTTTTTTGGCATACGCTAATCCAAGGAAGAAGAAACCTTCCCGGAAACCGCTCACCTCTTCTAAGTTCTTCGTTCTCTTCACTTCTGTTGCAAGTAGCGTTGATTGATTTGCAATTAGAAATCTCAAAACTCAAAGCAATAAGCCCTGTGCAATTTGTTTCTGAATTGTAAGAGGGCGTTAAAATTTGCCAGAAAGAACCCTGCTGGAATGTCAGAAAATCTGTGGTAATTTGATTAGGACCCTAATATCGAGTAACGACTTGTTCTTAAGGACGTCACTGTTAATTTTTGTCTTGGTACATCATAAGAAAAGAAGTTTTGAATTTTTAACTGGTAAGCCAGACATGAAAATTATATTAGAATCATCGTAAGTGTAATTTATCTAGAGTGAAGAGGATGTCTAATAACAATTGTTTTGTAAGCGATGTTTGAGACGATCGCTTCTCCTCCATGGCCGTTAAGAAATGTTCTGTACTGCCTTTATCTTCTCCACTGATGGCGACTTCCCATTTCTTAACTATAATGCGCACCGCTTTTAAGATGTAACATGGTATTAGAGTGTTGAGCTGAATGTGTCCTATCCCTTTCGGACTTATTGAGATGTGAAAAAAGTAAAAAATACTGCGGTAAGATTTCATATCACATATCAATAGTGGCCGGCTGAAAATTGGGATTGAAGATAGGGATATGAAGTAATCTTGGAGAAATTTTGGCACTTTTTAGTCTTGCCAATTTTCTGTCTTCCTTAAACGCAGCTGATACAGGATTCATTCGCGGCTGATTGAATAATTATTTGGGAACGAATAAATAACACAGGATCTTTGAAGTTAATTATATAGAAGGTTTCTGGGTTGATTATGTTCATTTTCAATGTTTTAGCAGCTTTGGTTAAAATCAGCTAAAAGGGGGTTCGTTAAATGTGCAAGTAGCTTAGTTAGTTTTTTTTGGGTATGTAGATTATTAGTTTGAGGTGGTTAGTATATTTTAGGGCCTTGTAGAAGTGATTAATGTGATTATTTTATATATTTTATATTTTTGGTTTGTTTTTTTAAGTCCGTTTTCTGAAAATACTCTGCATAGTTACACCTTATAAAATACTTAAAAATATTTTCAAAATTAATCAAATAAATTTAAAATTAGAAAGTAATTACTTATAAACACGTTATACTGATGATGGTGACGTAACCGATTTATAATTTTTTCAATAGCCTTCAATCATTTTATAAATAAAGTTGAACATTTTCTTACACTTACCTACTTGTACTACACCTTTCGCAAGTATAATTATTTATTTTTTAATTTACGTTTATATTAAAGTAAGATTTACTTCCAAAAGAGATATTAGCGCTTCTTTCCTTAATCATTGATAGGCTGCAATCGACTTTTATGAAATGAAATAATCGTATGACAATTTTACTCTGTTTAATACATTATTACATTAAAAATGCATAACTCTTTTTTATTTACAGTAATATCATCAGGTATGCCGCCCAAAACAAGGGACTTTTTAACGAATTTTGGAATGGATACTGAAAATAAGACAAGAGACTTTCTGGAAAATTTTGGTATGAGTAGTGAAGATAAGAATCATCAAGGTAATCCTAGTACAAATGAAAATTCATAGGATAAGTGTCAATTACCCAACTCCTATAATGATTTTTCTTGTGCGGAATTTTGTTTAATTAATGAAATATTGGAGGCAATTCATTATATAAAATCATTATAGTCTTTGAAATCTGATAAATTTTCTAAAAATTCCTTAAAATAAAATGTAATTTCTTTTCGAGAGTTCTATAGAAAGGCCGTAGACGGAAAAGCATGTGCGAATTGCCCTTGTCATTTTTTTAAATATACTACCTCTGATATATATCTCTGATTTGTATCTAATTCAATGAAAATTGGGAGTTAATTTCATTCCTAGCTTCTGAATCAATAAGGATAGTATGATTTTAACCATAAACCTTGCGCTTTTATGCTAAAAAAGAACTCTTCGCCCATTCCTTACCCTACCACGGTACTTATACTATTTTGAGTAAACTGAGAAGTAATAAATAATATATGCTAATGGGGATGTAGCCACTGAAAAATCATGAATAGAACATTTTTTTAAATTAAAATAATTTTTCTACCCAATTTGGTGTATGTACTTGACGCGGGGGATTCGCGGGGATTCTGTTGTACGTGTACTTGGATATGAACTTAAACATCTTAAATTTATTAGACTTATTCCAAAAACAAATCCAAATCGGCGATTCCAAATTAGAAGATACACTTTTCCTTTCGATAAACATATTCATGTAAGAGGAAGAAGCAAAGTCATTATGCCTATGCCAACCGAAGAACAATCTGTGTTATCAACGTCCAATGGCGATATTTTTGCAATAGTAGGGGACCGAAAAAGACTTCAGGCAATATACTCAAACGCACGAAGTTCTCGTCGAGTAAAAATAAACATGAGAAACGAGAAGGTCGACGTTATGGACCCAGAAGAAATCAATGAATGTCCCATAGGAAATAATAAACCAATCTCAAGCACTTTTAAAATAATCGTCAGACGAATTTCGACCAGAAGACTATTAGAATTCGCAAAAAAGATTTACTTCTCAAACAATCTTGTTTGTGATCTGAAGCAGGATCAAAACGTCATTAGTATATGGTTACAAAGAAGCACAATTCTATGAACGTTAGAGTGACAATGAAAACCTAAATATTTTCTTTGACCTGGGACTATCCCCATTGAATTTTTTCTTGACGCTAATAAATAAAGACGTTGTTTTTTAACAACAAAAGCATCAAAATGTGGCTTGGAAGGTCTTTGTGAAATTTAGTCAGCCTTAATTTAAGAAAAAGTATGTCACCACCGGTAAGAATTGTGACCGGTAAACGGATTTTTCTCAAATAATTAAGTTGCTGCATTTCAGAATCATAAAACAAAATTTTTTAGATCAATATTAATATGAGTACATTAATATATTATAATGTGAATAAATCTTCATCCAAAATTACACGAACTGCAGCTAAAGTCTCCTCTCCACGGGAGGCCACTACGTGTGTAGTGGTAGCCCACAATGCCCCTCTTCATACATACTTGTTTCTCCTTCCAGGAAACTTTATTCAACTGCGAATTATTTCGATAGGTTTATAACTTCTGCTCCATACACTGAAGTTAATCCACGGTAAATTTGGGGAACACCAACACCTTCTGAGACTAAAAACTTGAAAGCTGGTTGATCAACTGTTCTTTCTCAGAGTTCACCTTTAGGGATATAAGAGTCTTTACATAAACATTACTTGCAGCTCCTTTATCTATTCATCTCACTCGACACTTACTCGACACATACTCTCTTCTCGATACATCCAATATATGCAAGCTCTTACACCCTCCCCCTTTCTGGATATCGCCAGTCTATTTAATTTCATCTCCTTTTTTTATCTTTATCAGATAATGCGGTTTCGCCTGCCTCTTAATCAATTAATGTGAACTGTTTTTCCCTGAAATCGATTCACTATTTAAAAACTTCTACACATTTTTTCAATTTTTCATAGTAGGTGAAACAGGGTTCTTCTTCTGATATAGATGGCTCTATATACGTAGCGACCTTCTGTTCACAATTGCTGACTTGTTTTTCATTGTCTTCTATGTTGAATTTTCATTTCCCTCCCACGAACTGTGCTAGTTATTCACTCCTGAATGATATATTTATCATGTCCTTAAATTTTTTGTTGAATTCAGAACCCTGTGATAATTTTCTGTCGCTTCCTCTTCTCGTTTCGAACCAAAATCCTCGGTAGCTAAACTCAACCACCAACTCTAGCACCACGCTACTTATCTTTCATTCATAGTCTAATTTAACCCTTTTATTTCTGAAACAGATCAGATAGTCTTGCTCACTTTTATGAACTTTTATGAACAGATTCGTACTTGTTTAATTACCCGCTAAAAGCACTTAATCATCTGCTTATTCTGATCATTACAATTTACCTGCTGCTGATGCTGTCCATCCGTTATATGCTTTCTCTAAATTCTCCTCTCAATCTTCCAAAAAAATATCCAATAGAAGTGGGCTGCTGCCTTCGAATCTACAAAGAGTGCGACTAGCTGTTTTCTCTTCTGCCCTCGGTTTCTATTGACTAGATATTTCAGCACGTTTATATATATACTTTTCATTTCTTCCACCTTTCATTCCAACATCCTTCTAAGCACTTCTGCATACTTTTTACATCCCACCGACATGAGTGTGATATCTATACATTCCTCCACCCGTTTTCCCTCCCCTTTCTTAATAAACCAGGCCTGTCTTCCATTTCTCTGGTCACCCTTCCCCTTTTCATAACTTGTTGCAAATGTACCTTCACCCTATATTCTACGCCTCCTAAGAGCCTGTTAAATTACTTTGTTAACTCTTTCATGACTAATTATTTTTCTGTACCCTTTCTTCCCCCCTTTCATTGTTTATCACTTTCCGCTCCCTTATTTCCTTTACTAGTTTCTCTAACTCTTTCATGCACCCATATTTTTTCTTCTATCTTTTCTCCTTTATCATCTTTTTGGGTGCAAAGAATCCTTTTTTGGAAATAAACATTTTTGGCGCATCGGTAACTAAAAATAGACATTTCGAAAATTGCAGAGAACTGAATTCTCCACAAATTTTACGCAAAAATTTTTTCTATTAATTAAAAGCAGTTTCAGTCTTATACCCGCGTGAAGATAAATGTCTTTCCTATAATCACGTATACACTACCTTTATGACCCCATAAAGTACTGGTTATGATTAGTTACTATTGTAAACATGTATATATATATATATATCACTTTTCATACATAGTCATTAGTTTCAATAAGTATTCCATAAACAAAATGTATAGTAAATGAAATGCATGCGCAAAAATTATGACGTACTAGGCAGTCTGATAAGTACCTGAAAATTCTAAGAGATGGCATTAGTATTCACTAATGTGAACCCTTTTCGTCGAGCTTGATTCTTCAAATGATAACTATCAAAACTTCAGCCATTTATGTTTACGCATTTACAAGTTACAGAACTGAGAAGCGACTAACCTCCGAGTTTTTTTTTAATATGGAAAAATCTGAGTTTCGAGTTTTGATCAAACACTACTATCTTCGCAAGAAAACGATATCTGAGACCAAGGCTAAGCTGGATAAGTATTACCCGGGCTCTTCACCGTCGACTGGAACGATTCTTAGGTGGTTTACCGAGTTTCGTTGTGGCGGTACGAGTACAGTTGATGCTGAACGATCTGGGCGCCCAAAAGAGGTCACTACACCAGAAAATGTCGAAAAAATCCATGATATGATGTGAATTATCCCAAAGTGAAATTGAGAGAAGTAGCTAATGCTGTAGGCATATCATTGGAACGTGTGGGCAATATCGTGCATTCAGTTTTGGGCATGAAGAAGCTCTGCGCGCGATGGGTGCCGCGTTAGCTCACAGTGGACACAAAACGAATTTGTGTGACAACTTCCCAGCAGAATTTGGCATTATTTTCGCGTAAGCCGACCGAGTTTTTGCGCCGATTCATGCTTAGTTGCACAAGCAAAATTGCATGAAATAGGCTTTGAATTGGTTCCTCAGTCACCGTATTCACCAGACCTGGCGCCCAGCGACTATTACTTGTTCCCTAACCTAAAGAGATGGCTCACCGGTAAGCGTTTTTACTCAAATGAGGAGCTCATTGCTGAAACTGAGGCGTATTTTGGAGACCTTCCGATCGAGTACTTTTCGGGCGGTATCAAAAAGTTAGGAAATCGTTACACTCGCTGTATCGACCTAAAAGAAGAATATGTTGAAAAATAAAACCGACTTTGGCCAAAAAAACGTGTCCGTGTTTCATTTTTCAGCGACTTATCAGACTGCCTAGTATAATTGTATCAAAAGGAAAAGCCAAGTTCCTGAAAGTGTTAACAAATTCTGATAACTTGAATCAGGCTGTACAAGTTTTCAAGAAAGATATTGTTTGTCTTGGTGACCTTGCTGTAGCTGTAGAAAGATTCTGGAGTGACCTATACGGAACCTCTGAAGCAGACATTTATTTGAATTCTCCCCGGTGTCAACATTTCACGAGATAAACGCACTTAACATACAGTCCAAACTAATCGCGGAGTCATAAAGAGTCTAGAAGAGTGGGGATGGAAGTTTGGTAAGGCTGAACATACTTCAGTCAGGACAACAAAGGATCATGCCCCAGAAGTTCTTCTGAAATTCCACTCCTGCCAATGCAAGAACGGATCCGGCACAGCATTTGGTTGCAGGAAAGCAGGGCTCTAGTGCAGCATCATTTGTATTCACTGCAATGGAGGAACGTGTCAGAAACATCCCAATATCTTGGATAACTCAGATAATGGAGAAAGCGAGACTATTATCGACGAATTATTAAAGAAATCAGAGATAATCTAGGCAGGTAAGGAAGAAGAGAACATGGAAGAAAAGAAAAAAACGTCAACCAATTCATGTATTCGAAGAAGAAATCAGCGAATTCGGACCATGAGGAAGAACGATGCGGAAGAAAAGAATAAATAAAAACTTAGAAATGACTGAAGAAGGGTCGAAGAGAGCGAGGAGATATGCATGCGACCCCGAAGAGCAATATCCCCTACAGCGGTAAATTCACTTAGCTTCGAGCCGAGATAATACGCATATAATTGCAAATAATCCATGACTGTCCAAACTGTTAACCCTGATTCATACAAAATTCAATCAAGTGTATTGAGTTTGCCGAGTTCTTCTCAAAGCATGGAATTTTCTTCAACGATTTCCAAAGTCACCACCTTTGATCAACGGTTTAACTACTCGTAAATGAGGATTTACACGTTTTTTTCCTGAAGAAATCTGTATAATTTAAAAAAAATTTTTAAAAAGCATGTTAAATGATTCAAAAGATTTAAATTGAATTCAAATACTTCTACAGAATTATGCACAATTAAAGAAAAACATTTGCATCGTAATCTGCCATTACAAGGAACGACGATTCTTTTAGGACACCCTGTATAAAATTCAATTGTTTTGTATGAAAAGTAAATTATATATTATAATTTGATTTAATAATTAGAAATAAATTATTATTTCTTTTTATTGGAAAGCTAAGAAAGGCTCAGAAACTCAGATCGTTTAGTGACTTTTTAGGAATTAGATACAAATTTCACCAAATTTCTCGTCAGCACAGTTTGATTGTATATGAAAACGTAATTTACTTAAGTTTTGGGAGTTTTATCAATAAAATTTTTTTTCTTCAAACAAGCTGTATTTTTCAACTAACGGTGTACATGCGGTAACCTCGTCAGGGTACATCTAATAATTACGTAATATGACTGTCACATATTCGTGGGTCACACAATTTTGTCAACGAACAACCGTCGAAGCTCGTTAAATTTTATTGAAGGCACCGGATTGTAGTATCCCTATCCGAGCCTCGACCTAGAAGTCCGGGTGTCAGCTGTCAGTCGTAGCAGGGAATGCATTTAGAGGCAACTGAAAATTCCTTGGCATCTCTTAAAACCTCCTCAAATATATAAAATCCTTACAAACAGTTTGAAATCTCTTAAATTTTTTTAAAATAACACGAAATATTTGAAATCCTTTGAAATCACATACAATATTTACAAATTATGAGCTTATAAACAAGAAAAAAATGCAACAACAAAGCAATTTAACAATTAAAAGCTAAGTGTTGCCGCAGTTTAGTGCGCGTAACGAGTGCCCCGAATTCTTTTACGCATGCGTCGTGCTCGTTCTCTGATTGGTTGCTGTTCGCGCGCAATTTGAAATGCTAAAAAGTAACACTTTTATTTTTTATCATAAATAACGTCATTTTAACTTATGTAAATGCTTATTAGACCGATATTAATGAATCTTAATGAAAATCCTAATTTATTAAGTGCATACTCAGTAAATAGAAAATATCCTTTGGTACTCGCTTGTATTTTTGTTGCATATATTTCATTATTCCAAAATTTTCTTATTTAAAGTTTATTAAAATATTAAAATTCATTGACAGTCTTGTTTCTAAATACAATTATATTAGTTAACACAAAAATTTTTATATATTTAGCAAAAACAACCATAGGACAGTATACACTTAATAAATTTTGATTTTCATCACGATTCATTAATAATGGTCTTACAAACATTTATATAAGTTTAAATGACATTATTCATAATAAACAATAAGAATATTATTTTTAGCATTTCAAATTGCGCGCGAACAGAAACAAATCGACTCCATAAAGCGAAATAAGTACCTCCAGATTGCCTATTAAAAAAAAATCTCGTTGATCTTATCTGTCGAAAAGGACGAAGCACAGAGCTGTGGTCTACTTATTCCCACAGTACCGTGTGTCTGCAAAGGTTCAGGTGAACTATTAGGATGGCGTTGACTACTCATTGTTCCACTTCTCCTTCCCTGCTAGACAATCCCTCATCATGGTAAGGGACTAGAAGTTTCACGGAAAACTTTACTACTAATTGTCCGTCTTCCGTCATAAATACTCTCGTTATCCCTTTTTGGGCTGGAGATGTTACCTGGGCTGTGCGCATGACCCTGTATAGAGACTAAAGCCTAAACTTCCTTCAATTTAACCAACCTTTACTTCCATTCTTCGTTGTCTGGTGGGGACAATGCGGGTGAGTCTTCGAACATTCGGCGTAGACGATTGTAAGGCTTTGTTTCCCTTCCTAGATTAAAAAACGTTGGGCTAACCCCCGTCGTGGAGACGTGTCGCATGACAGTACGCATAAAGAAATGTTTTGGTACATGCCTGACCAGTAATAGTGAACCGAGGCCCTCCGGTAAGTATTTTCCATTCCTAGATGTTGCGGCTTTAGGTGCATTTTGCACCTCGTCGAATAGTTCTTGTCTTCTGTCGGTTGGTACTACCAACTTCCAAGTATCTAAGTCCTCGAGCACCGGAAGTATTAACGCATTCGGTTGGTATCGTACAACAGCAAGTCAACGATTTTCCACCTGTGGAATTTTTTAGGGGTATCCTTCAGCTCGCGCAGTCGTTTTAGATACCACTCGTCCTCCACCGACTTAATGGCAGCTATGGGAATTGCAACTTTCTACTCGTACATCCGATAAAGAGCGTCAGGCACGTGGTGCAAAGCTCCTTTCCGGTTTCTAGTTTCAGCAACTAACATCGTCCTACTCGCACAGGCTATTATCTTCTCAACGCCCTCTTGCATCTGCACTAAGACTACTTCCAGGCCAAAATCGCTTGCGTCGGTCTGGATCACTATTAGGACTTCGAAGTGTAGGTACGTTAGCATTGTTGCTGTCACGATTTATTTCTTGAACTTAGCGAACGTATTCCTATGTTAAGTGCCTTATTTCCATGTGAGGTTCGTCCTAAGCAGCTTGTTTAGTGATTCCGCGTCAGTTGCAAAGTCCGGTATAAAACGACCTTACCATGACGCCATGCCCAAGAACCTTCTGGGTTGCTTTATTCTTTGTAGGGCTGGGTATGAGAAAAGGGATCCTATTTTGTCCAGATCGACCTGCAAACCCTCCTAATTAATGAGCAACCCGCGATAACGTACGTTCAGTCTTCTAAATTCGCTCTTCTCTGGGTCTAGAGTCAGTCCGCTGCGCCGCCTTGCAAGCGGAGGGTACTCAAGAGCGAGAGCTAATCACTAGAGTTTCCATAGATTGGAAATGCGTCCGTTTCATGACATTAGTTAGTTAATAAAGATTCACATTATCTGAAGGTTTATTAAATATAAGAAATCGTGTCGATTAATTTACGAATGATTCATGAAAAATTACAACATCGTTACACATAAGTTTAAATGAACAGGGAAACTAAGTTTTCGAAAACAAAATCTTCAAATTAAAATATAAATAGGCAGAGATGCAAAATATAAGACTTAAAAAAACCCACAGATGGCCAACTGGCTAGCTGGAAAATCCAACTCAGCCCTTACGCTATGTGGCCATATTCTGTCCAGTAAGCTGCTTACAGTGATAATAAGTTTCCGTTTGCTCTTTTGTGTTCATGCTGATATACACAGTGTCTTCGAGATTTCAATGCCGTGTCTGTTGGTTAGGTTGTTAGAACGGAAGAGGTCCAATTGGTTGATTTCGCTAATACGCATCTCCGTTACACGTCCAGGATGCTGATTAATTGTGGCCAACGGACTACGGAGTCTCATATTAATTGGTAGAAGAAGGCCATTCGGCTATATGGAAATAAGCTGGTGCCGCCTCTCGTAGACAGTAGAGAAATTTCTGCCAGGCCAGTAGACTACTGAGACACCATTGTCTACTTGAATGGTTACCAAATGCCAGTTCGTGGTATGTCAAGTTACCGTAATGGTTTTTCTTTTGATTCCGATCGACAAATAGGATTGGAAATGCGTGCAGATTAGGGTGGTTCAAAACCATACCTGTTAACATTCTCTTTTGGACAAGAGGGCATGCTAACATCTCCCTCCCACCAAAAATTTTGCTCTTTACAATGACAAATTACAACAATAATTGCAGAGAAACAGAAATTCAAACATTTATTTTCAAAAAAAGATTGTTCGAACCAACAAAATTTATTTAAACATATAAGAATTTATTACAGTATAAGGTACTAGTATCCAAATGACGTAGATATTTAATGATGAGCAGCAAATCTAACTAAAATTTAAAAAACCAAAGTTTTAAACCTCTTTTCAAGAAAAAGTTATAATTAAATCATGATAGATCGTTTAAACAAATACTAAATGCCGGAAACAAAGATCATTATTCCTAAAAATGACCAATTTTCCAATCAAACATAATAAATATACCTTTCAATAAGTAAGTGAACCAAACATTTTTCAAACTAAAATACATTTTTTAATGAATTGTTAATTAGTTGAAAAATAATTAAAACCACTCCACTTGACAACCAAAAATAATTTAGCGTAAAAAAGAAAAAGGCAGATCATTTATGTATGCATTCTAGGCAAAAAAGTATATTTCAGTTTTTAGGGGTAATTTTGGGGATCCGCAAGGAGGGGGGGGGGGGGGGGTGGAGGGTATCAAAATTTAAAGTAATTTAATGGAAATGATTGATGTTAAACTCCCTAACAAATTTTTAATATCTCCCGCAAGCTAAGTTTAAATCCAGAAACCTGAATCCCATTTTTTCGAAAATTAAAACTTCCCCATGTTAATCTTATGGGGTTTTCAGAGGTTTTGTGACACGTCTTAATATTACCCGATTTGGCTCAAACTTAGAGGAATTTTTTTTCCGGCATACTTTTTATATCCCACCGTCATGAGTGTGATACCTATACATTCCTCCACCCGGTTCCTCCCACTTCTAAATAAACGGTACTACCAGCCTTGTCTTCCATTTCTCTGGCCACCGTTCTCCTTTTCATAACTATACTCTATATTCTACATCTTCTAAGAGCCTCTTAAATTAATTTGTTAACTCGTTTATTATTGATTATTTTTATGTACCCTTCCTTCCTTCCATTTCCTTATCCCTTACATTCCGTTCCCTCCCTTTACCAGTATCTCTAACTCTTTCATGTCTTCTGTCATTTCTCCTTTATCATCATTTTTGCTCGCTGCACCCTCTTAAATAAAGGTACCAAAAATCCTTTTTTGGAAAGAAATATTTTTGGTACATCGGTAACTAAAAATAGACAGTTTTAAAATTGCAGAGAACCAAATTCTCTACAAATTTTACGTAAAAATCTTTTCTATTAATTGAACAGTTTGAGTGTTATCTCCGGGTGAAGTAAGATGTCTTTCCTAGAATCACGTATACACTGCCCTTCTGACCCCATAAAGTACTGGTTATGATAAGTTACTATTGTATTATTACAACATTATACCATTTCCCTTTCGGGGTAGGCGTGACTCACTCGGTAGGGGAAAGGTGTAGTATGTGGAAGGGACAGGGATTTTTTAGATTGATCCAGAATTCTCGTGCTATTTAAGTAAATAACACGTTCGTTCCGGAACACTGCTCTGACCCGAGTTGCTGATCAATCTCTCTAGCAATCACCCCAAGCGCAGAACCTCAGGAAGTCTTTATGTAAGGTTCCCCATTTGGGACCATTAGTGGCCAAGGTCTTTTGTTCCAGGCGTCATTCAGTCTACTGACACTCTTTTTATTAACCATTTGCCGCCATATTTTCGTGTCCTGGCATACTTCTCTAGCTTCTTTTATTTTACCTTGATACACTTGTTTTGTTAGTCGTTCATTTGGCATTCTCTCAAAATGTCCGAACCCTCTTAACCGATTTCTTACCCATGTGTCTACTAGCGTCTCTTCTGCACCACATTCTTTTAGAATTATCCCGTTATTTACTTTGTCCATCAGGGTCCATCATGTCTCGCTACCGTATAGTACAGTCCGCACAAATATAGAATTATGTATTGGCAGTTTAGCTTTATTTGATATATCCATATCTATCTTCCCGTGCCTATTAAATAAGCTACCAAGGTATATGAACTTATCAACTTGTTCAATTCTCTCATCATTTAATAAAATATTGCATAGTGTTTTCTCACTCTTTTCTTCGAACGCCATAGCTTTTGTTTTATTTCCGTTTATTTTGAGGCCCATGTTCTTCATGCTTGCATCTAGTTTATTCAAAATTCTTTGTAAGTCTTCGATAGACTCTGCCATAACAACCTTATCATCTGCTAACGTTAACCCACGCACCCTTACTGTTTCGAGATTCACACCCTCTTGGTCGCTTCTGTTATTTTCATTATCCTACGAATAAGTATTTTTGACTATATTTTACTTACGGTGCTTAATAAGCTAATCCCTCTGTAATTATTGCACTCGCTTTTATCTCCCTTGCTCTTGTATATTGGTACGATAATCGCTTTTTTCCAATCGTCTGGGACGTCTCCCATCTCGAGACATAAATTTATCAATTCGCACAGTCTATGTGGTATGCACGCGCTATCGTGTTTAAGCATTTCAGCGTTAATACTGTCTACCCAGGCAGCCTTACCGTGTTTCAAGTTCTTAATTATATCCCTAACCTTCATGACACAGGATTTTTCAATTGAGTTTTCCATCGCATCGTTTTCAACGTCGCAGTTGTGGTGTCCTATAGCTTCATCTCCGAATGGTCTTCTAAAATAGTCTCTGAAAGCCTCTAGTATTCCGTCTGCATCATATACAGACAATTAAAAATAAATAAAGTCACATCCAAAGTATTTCAAGAGAATTCTTTAAAATTTTTTAAATAATTAAAAGGGTTACACGTGAAGTCTAGGAAGTCGAGAGAATTCTGCGGAATTCAAAAGGCTTGAAGGGATTTAAAAAAATTAAACCTAAATTCTAAAAATTTTTCAAAGGTTTCAATTAAATTCAAATACTTCTACTAATCAGTTTGGACGGCAATTGATTATTTTCAATAATATGCGGATTATCTGGTCTCACTAAAATTATTTGTGCTAAGCTCACCAAACTTTGGTGAACCTGGTCAAGATTTTCATTTTTTCCATCTACCGAATTTCGGCGAGCCATTCTTTTATCTCAAACATGTATAAATATAAAAATTAATTTTGTTGCAAAGTTATTTTACGGTTTGATCAAACTCAAGCCTACGCGATTTGAACTGGCAAATATATTCTTAATCGCAATTTTTTTTAATGCTCGAAGCAAGCTCAAGTTACCGCAATAGGAGATATTTCTTTCCCGGGTCTCACGCATATTTGCAACTAGCTTATTATTATGCATGAAAAGTAAATTATATGTGATAATTTGATATAGTAATTATAATTAAATTATTATTTCATTTTATTGGAAAGCTTAGAAAGGCTCAGAAACTCAGATCGTTTAGTGACTTATTAGGAATTAGATACAAATTTCATCAAATTTCTCAGCAGCACCGTTTCATTGTATATGTAAACGTAATTTACTTCAATTTTGAGAGTTTTATGAATAAAAAATTTTTGGTCTTTGAACAAGTTGTTTTTTGCAACTTATGGGAGCTTTGAAAAAGAATTTTAATTCGTGTTGCGAAAAAGCGAACTTAAAAAAAGCACGTTCCAAACTAGAAATCCTTATAAATATTTAACGTGTTTAGAAATATTTGTAAATCTTTGAGAATTAGTTGATATTGAAATCTTTGATATCATTTTTCTGCGTACTCAACAGTTTTCGTTGAAACGTAAAATATTATATAAATACTATTATCAGAACTAATTAAGTATGTATATTTTTTAAACGGATTCTGTTGAAATCGAAATATCTGATAAGAACATGCGTCCCGTCTACAATGTAAAAGATAACGACTACATAAGAAATAAATTTTGTGTGGATGAATAGAGCACTGAAATATTCTTTAGTTACATTGAAAATCAAAGTCTTCATTGACACGTAAATTAGGGTTTCTTTCAATACGAAAAAATGAACATTCTTATTACTTTCTGCTTATCATTGATGGTTATCCTGAATAACATTGGTGAGTATGATAATATATATGCAATTTTAAGTACATTTCATCGCATACGCAAATTAGAATGCTTTTAATTCAGTCTATATTCTATCCTTATTGCTATATTTTTTAACTTTCAGTTTTTCCCGAAATAAGGAATTTATATATTTCGGAAGAAGTAAGAATGTTTGTGTTAAACGAAATAGAAATCAAAATGTGTATGATGAGACGAAAGTATTAGCATATGTTACATAGTGTACATGTGGTAAACTCGTAAGGGTACATACAATAATTACGTAATATGATTGTCCGCATAGGTTATTGTCAGGTTTCACAAATTCTCTCGTGTGTTTTGACGGTAATCACGACCTGGCTGGCGTTGGCGCCGTTAGGAAACCGCACTATAATTACTTTATCTGATTACACTGGCACTGGAGTAAACCGCATTCGCGGGTCACACGATTTTGACCAATGAACAACCCTCGAAGCTCGTTAAATTTTATTGAAGGCGCCGGATAGGATTAACCCTATCCGAGCCTCGACCGAAAAGTCCGGGTGTCAGCTGTCAGTCGTGGCAGGGAAGGCACTTCGAGGCGATGAACAAAGACCACCTACTTTTATAGCCATCTGGGCAGGGCGATGCCAACCGCCTACTCGTCCGTTCTTCCGCCGTCAACAAGTTGTTTTCCGGAGGGCCTTGCAAATCTTTTTGAGGCTTCCGTTGATTGGCATGTCTATTGGTTCTGTCTCGTGGATAGCTGTGCCTGCCACTGGCTGCCCCCACGCTGCTATTAACATGGCTATCATGACTAACGTCTAGTCGCCTAGCAACGTCGCCACTGCGTGTCTGCTTTCCCTCTCTAGTCAGCGCATACACGCCCGCCAACGTGGCGTTGCAAGGGTGGCAGAGCTCTTGGGAGCCGCAAAACAGTTCGGTTTATTCAGGTTTTTGATGCACGATGGTTGCCGATCCGAAAGCTTTAGAAAACTTTGGCAATATTTTATTTATATCTTGATTCCGATTTTTGAAAGAAATCGAAGAAATTGGCGATTTATATCTTTCGCAGGATTCCTAATTTCATGCATGCGTGGATTTTAATTTTATATTTTTTCAGGTGTATATTGTATGAATGTCATTACTATTATATATTATTAATGTTAATATTATAATTTTACAATATTATATTAATTTTAATTAATAGTTGACTAACTTTTAGTGAAAATACTTAAACTTTTAACTAAAACTAACTTTTAATAGAAATACTTAAACTTTTAAATAAAACAATTAGTTTTCACTTCAAACTGTTGAAATGAATTGAAAATTCCTTGCAATGTTTTAAAATACTCCACGAAATGGTAAATTGAAATTTTTTGAAGCTCTTGAAAATTGATTGCATATTTGAAAATATTCTAAAATATTTCAAATCCTTTAAAGACTCACATTAGCCTTAAAATCTGGCTTAAATTTATATCGAGCGTCGTGGACATTTTTCCGAAGAATCCAACCTCTATACTATCAATTGTCGTGTGTATAATGCAGGAAGAGCCTTGGCCGTTTCGAACCGTAAAACAAAACAAACGGTTAATCATAAGACCAAAAGAATAATGCATCAACTCGCCGTGAAAATAGGCTAGACAAGACAGTATGTGTCCTCAATTCAGTGTGTTATTGACTACATCAAATCTGGCAGGGATTTTACCTCTAAGGTTCGAAAGTTCGCGCGCGAACTCTAGACCCGTTACCACACACTTAACAAGTCAAAGCTCCTGAACATCAGACAGCATATTGTTGAGAGAATACGGATACTACCTGACGCTAAGAGAAGTCTAGAGCGAAGGGAGAGGTGGGTCGGAGAAAATTAAGAGTTACTCTGTGATCCATCTCGAATCTTCCAAGAACCTCCAGTTACTCAGATAACATAAATGGCTTCAAGGAGCTGTGTAGTGCCCTCCTAACATTTGATGAAAAATGCCCACCCATCACTAACGGGCAGGTGAAAAACGTATTAAAAGGGATTAAGAACTATTCCGGGACGGGACCAGATGGTATCAAGACCTTCTGATGGAAGAAGTTTCCGTCAACTCATCAGAATTTGGCCCGTATTTTCACCTCACATTTAAACTCGGAAGAACCAATTCCGGAATGGTTAATGGAAGGGAGCACAATTCTTACTCTTCGCCCATTCCTTAACCTACAAAGGTTCATATACTATTTTGAGTAAACTTAAAAGTAAAAAATAATATTTGCTTATGGAGATGTCACTAAAAAATCATTAATAGAAATTTTTTTAAAATTAAAATAATTTTTTTACCCAATTTGGTGTGTGTACTCCACTAAAAGACGAGCAAATGCTAAAATTGCCAAGGAACTTGCACATACCTAGAAAATCAGGAGTTCAGGAGTTTGTTTTGTACCATCATAAAGTTGTATACTTCAAGAAAAATGTAAGGTCGAGTGTCGCCTTATGACAAAATATGTCGGATTCTCATTGTCTTTTTCGGTATGGATTTGTCGGCGGTATTCTCTAGAAGTTATAAGAATGCATAATATGTTCGAAAGAATTTTAGGTTGCCACAGTACTTTTTACTCTGACAAAGATTTTCGTACATCCTCCGAGAAGGCTCCTGAAAGCTATTGAAGTATTTTACCTTCTGCATCAAATTTTGCGTCTCTTGTTGAACAGAGAAAATATGTTGGCAAAGAAAACTAAAATCCAGTATATATGCTATAATAAAATTTAATTTAATTCCTGGTTCGTGTTTGCAGATTTGAATGCACAGTTCGATCATTCATCCCCTGGCGCCCTCATTCCTAGTACAACTCATTCCGGAACATCTAACTCTTCTTACAGACGCCAATCGCCTGAAGGGTCACTTTCTTCCGCTAGACCTCATTTTCAGGTCAGCTCTTCTCCTCCTGTCGTGTCTCCTCTTCGTGAAAGATCCAGGTCTCCTCGCGGGGATTCTGCTGTACGTGTACTTGGATATGAACTTAAACATCTCAAATTTATTAGACTTATTCCAAACACGAATACGAATCGGCAATTCCAAATTCGAAAATACACTTTTCCTTTCGATAAGCATATTCATGTGAGAGGAAAAAGCAAAGTCATTCTGCCTATGCCAACAAAGGAACAATTCGTATTATCAACGTCCAATGGCGATGTTTTTGCAATAATAGGGGACCGAAGAAGACTTCATGCAATATACTCAAACGCACGAAGCTCTCATCGGGTAAAAATAAACATGAAAAACAAGAAGGTTGACGTTATGGCCCCAGAAGAAATCAATGAATGTCCCACAGGAAGTGATATACCAATCTCAAGAAATTTTAAAATAATCGTCATAGACGGATTTCAACCAGAAGACTATTAGAATTGACAATAAACATTTACTGCTAATACAATATTGTTTGTGATCAGAAGCAGGATCAAAACCTTAATGTTTTCTTTGACCTGGGCTATCCCCTTTGAATTTTTTCTTGACGCTAATAAACAAACACGTTGTTTTTTAATAACAAAAGCATCACAATGTCGCTTGGAAAGTCATTGTGAAATTTAGACAGCCTTAATTTAAGAAAAAGTATATCAACACCAGTAAGAATTGTGACCGGTAAACGGATTTTTCCCAAATAATTAAGTTGCTGCATTTCAGAATTATAATACAAAATTTTTAGGTTAATATTAATATGACTACATTAACATATTATAATGTGAATAAATCTTCATCCAAAATTATACGAACTGCAGCGAAAGTCTCCTCTTCACGGGATGCCACTACGTGTGTAGTGGTAGCCCACTATGCGCCTCTTCATGCTTACTTGTTTGTTCTTCCAGAAAACTTTTTTTCAACTGCGAATTATTTCGATAGGCTTATAACTCCTGCTCCATACACTGAAGTAAATCCACGGTGAATTTGGGGAACTCCAACACCTTCGGAGAGTAAAAACTTTAAAGCTGGTTAATCAACTGTTCTTTCTCAGAGTTCACCTTTTAGGGATATAAGAGTTTTTACATAAACATTACTTGCAGCTCCTTTATCTATTCATCTCAGTCGACACTTACTAGACACATACTCTCTTCTCTATGCATCCAATATATACAAGCTCTTACACCCTATCACATTCTGGATATCGCCAGTCTACTTAATTTTATCTCCTTTTTTTATCTTTTTCAGATACTGTGGTTTTGCTTGTCTCTTAACCAATTAATGTGAACTGTTTTTCCCTGAAATCGATTCACTTTTTAAAAACTTCTACACACTTTTCACAATTTTTATAGTACGTGAACCAGGGTTGTTCTTTTGATATAGATGGCTCTATATACGTAGCGTCCTTCCGTTCACAATTGCTGACTTGTTTTTCATTGTCTTCTATGTTGAATTTTCATTTCCTTCCAACGAATTGTGCTAGTTATTCACTCCTGAATGATATATTTATCATGTTCTTAAATGTTTTGTTGAATTCAGAACCCTGTGATAATTTTCTGTCGCTTCCTCTTCTCATTTTGAAACAAAATCCTGGTTATCTAAACTCAACCACCAACTCTACCACCACGCTATTTATCTTTCATTCATAGTCTAATTTACCCCTTTTATTTGTGAAGCAGATTATTTAGTCTTGCTCACTTTTATGAACTTTTATGAACAGATTCGTACTTGTTTCATTACCCGCTAAAAGCACTTAATCATCTGCTTATTCTGATCATTACAATTTACCTGCTGCTAAAGCTGTCCAGCCCTATATTCCATTTCTCTGGTCACCCTTCTCCTTTTCATAACTTGTTGTAAATGAAACTTCACCCTATATTCTACACCTCCTAAGAGCCTGTTAAATTACTTTGTTAACTCTTTTATGACTAATTATTTTTCTGTACCCTTGCTTCCTCCCCTTTTATTGTTTATCACATTCCGCTCCCTCATTGCAGAGAACTGAATCCTTTAGAAATTTTACGCAAAAATTTTTTCTATTAATTGAACAGTTTCTGTGTTATACCCGGGTGAAGGTAAATGTCTTTCCTAGAATCACGTATACACTGCCTTTATGACCCCATAAAGTACTAGCTATGATTAGTTACTATTGTAAAAATATATAAATCACTTTTCATACATAGTCATTAATTTTTATAATTATTATATTAACAAAATATGTAGAAAATAAAATGCATGCGCAAAAATTATGACATATAATTGCATCAAAAGGAAAAGCCAAGTTCCTAAAAGTGTTAACAAATTATGATAACTTGAATCAGACTGTACAGCTGGAAAAAAATTATGGAGTGACCTATACGGAACATCTGAAGCAGATATTTATTTGACTTCTCCCCGGTGTCAACATTTCACGAGATAAACGCACTTAACATCCAGTCCAAACTTAGCGCGGAGTCATGAAGAGTCTAGAACAGTGGGAATGGAAGTTAGGTAAGGCTGAACTTACTTCAGTCAGGACAACAAATGATCTTGCCCCAGAAGTTCTTATAAAAATCCTCTCCTGCCAATGCAAGACAGGATGCGGCACAGCATTTGGTTGCAGGAAAGCAGGGTTCTAGTGCTCCATCATTTGTATTCACTGCAATGGAAGAACGTGTGAGAAATATCCCGAAGTCTTGGACGACTCAGATAATGGAGAAAGCGAGACTATTATCGACGAATTATTAAAGAAATTAGGGATAATCAAGGCAGATAAGGAAAAAGAAAACATGGAAGAAGAGAAAAAAAGTCAACCAATTCATGTATTCGAAGAAGAAATCAGCGTATCTGGACCATCAGGAAGAAGGAAGCCGAAGAAAAGAATAAGTGAAAACTTAGAAATGACTGAAGAAGGGTCCAAGAGAGCGAGGAGATATGCATGCGACCCCGAAGAGCAATATCCCCTACAGCGGTAACTTCACTGAGCTTCGAGCCGAGATAATTCGCACATAATTGCAAATAATCCATGACTGTCCAAACTGTTAACCCTGATTCATACAAAATTCAAGCAAGTGTATTGAGTTTGCCGAGTTCTTCTCAAAGCATGGAATTTTCTTCAACGATTTCCAAAGTCACCACCTTTAGTCAACGGTTTAACTACTCGTAATTGAGGATTTACACGTTTTTTTCCTGAAGAAATCTGTATAATTTTTAAAGAATTAAAAAAAACATGTTAAATGATTCAAAAGATTTAAATTGAATTAAAATACTTCTACAGAATTATGCACAAATAAAGAAAAACATGTGCATCGTAATCTGCCATTAAAAGGATCGACGATTCTTTTAGGACACCCTGTATAAAATTCAATTATTATATATGAAAAGTAAATTATATATTATAATTTGATTTAGTAATTGGAAATAAATTATTATTTCTTTTTATTGGAAAGCTAAGAAAGGCTCGGAAACTCAGATCGTTTAGTGACTTTTTAGGAATTAGATACAAATTTCATCAAATTTCTCGTCAGCACAGTTTGATTGTATATGTAAACGTAATTTACTTCAGTTTTGGGAGTTTTATGAATAAAAATTTTTTTTCTTTGAACAAGCTGTTTTTTTTACTAACGGTGTACATGTTGTAACCTCGTCAGGGTACATCTAATAATTACGTAATATGACTGTCGCATATTCGTGGGTCACACAATTTTGACCAACGAACAACCCTCGAAGCTCGTTGAATTTTATTGAAGGCACCGGATAATAGTAACCCTATCCGAGCCTCGACCTAGAAGTCCGGGTGTCAGCTGTCAGTCGTGGCAGGGAAGGCATTTAGAGGCAACTGAAAATTCCTTGGCATCTCTTAAAACCTCCTCAAATATATAAAATCCTTACAAACAGTTTGAAATCTCTTGAAATTTTTTAAAAATAACACGAAATATTTGAAATCCTTTAAAATCACATACAATATTTACAAATTATGAGCTTATAAACAAGAAAAAAATGCAACAACAAAGCAATTACACAATTAAAAGCTAAGTGTTGCCGCAGCCCAGTGCTCGTAACGAGTTCCTTGAATTCTTCTACGCATGCGTCGTGCTCGGTCTCTGATTCGTTGGTGTTCGCGCGCAATTTGAAATGCTCAAAAGTAACATTTTTATTGTTTATCAAGAATAACGTCATTTTAACTTATGTAAGTGTTTAATAGACCGATATTAATGAATCTTAATGAAAATAAAAATTTATTAAGTGCATACTCAGTAAATAGAAAATATCCTTTGGTACTCGCTAGTATTTTTCTTGCATATTTTTCATTTTTCGGAAATTTTCTTATTTAAAGCTCATTAAAATATTAAAATCCATTGACAGTCTTGTTTTTCAATATAATTATATTAGTTAATACAAAATTTTTTATATATTTAGCAAAAACAACCATAACACAGTATGCACTTAATTAATTTTGATTTTCATCAAGATTCTTCAATAATGGTCTTATAAACATTTATATAAGTTAAAATGACATTATTCATAATAAACAATAAGAATATTATTTTTAGCATTTCAATGTGCGCGAACAGCAACAAATCGACTCCATAAAGCGAAATAAGTACCGCCATATTGCCTATTAAAAAAAAATCTCGTTAATCTTATCTGGCAAAAAGGATGAAGCACAGAGCTGCGGTCTATTTATTCCTACAGTACCGTGTGTCTGCAAAGGTTCAGGTGAACTACTAGGTTGGCGTTGACTGCTCATTGTTCCTCTTCTCCTTTCTCTCTAGGCGGTCCCGCATCATGGTAAGGGACTAGAAGTTTTACGGAAAACTTTCCTTCTAATTGTGCCTCTTCGGTCTCAAATACTCTCGTTATCCCTTTTTGGGCTAGAGATGTTACCTGGGCTTTGCGCATTACCCTGTATAGAGACTAAAGCCTAAATTTCCTTCAATTTAACCAACCTTTACCTCCATTCTTCCAGACGTCGGTCTGGATCACTATTAAGACTTCGAAGTGTGGGTACGTTAGCACTGCTGCTGTCACGATTTCTTTCTTGAGCTTAGCGAACGTGCTCCTTTGTTTAGTGCCTTATTTCCATGTGAGGTTCGTCCTAAGCAGCTTGTTTAGTGATCCCGCGTCAGTTGCAAAGTCCGGTATAAAACGACCTTACCACGACGCCGTGCCTGAGAACCTTCTGGGTTGGTTTATTCTTTGTGGGGCTGGGTATGAGAAAAGGGGTTCTATCTTGTCTAGATAGACCTGCAAACCCTTCTAATAAATGAGTAACCCGCGATAACGTACGTTCAGTCTTCCAAATTCGCACCTCTCTGGGTTTAGAGTCAGTCCGCTGCGCCGCCTTGCAAGCGGAGGTTACTCAAGAGCGAGGGCTAATCGCTAGAGTTTCCATAGATTGGAAATGCACACGTTTCCTGACATTAGTTAGTTAATAAAGATTCACCTTTTTTCAAAGTTTATTAAATATAAGAAATCGTGTCCATTAATTTACGAATGATTCATGAACAATTACAACATCGCTACACATAAGTTTAAATGAACAGAAAAACTAAGTTTTCGAAAACAAAATCTTCAAATTAAAATATAAATAGGCAGAGATGCAAAATCTAAGACTTAAAAAACCCACAGATACCCAAAGTGGCTAGCTGGAAAATCCAACTTAGCCCTTACGCTATGTGGCCATATTCTGTCCAGCAAGGTACTTACAGTAATGATAAGTTTCCGTTGGCTCTTTTGTCTTCATGCTGTTATCAACAGTGTCTTCGAGATTTCAATGCCGTGTCTGTTGGTTAGGTTGTTGGAACGGAAGAGGTCCAATTTGTTGATTTCGCTAATACGCATCTCCGTTAAACGTCCAGGATGCTGATTAATTGTGGCCAAAGGACTACTGAGTTTCATATTGATTGGTAGAAGAAGGCCATTCGGCTATATGGAAATAAGTCGGTGCCGCCTCTCGCAGACATTAGAGAAATTTCTGGAAGGCCAGTAGACTACTGAGACACCATTATCTACTTGAATGGTTACCAAATGCCAGTTCGTGGTATGTCAAGTTACAGTAATGGTTTTTCTTGAGATTCCGATCGACAAATAGGATTGGAAATGCGTGTACATTAGGGTGGTTCAAAACCATAACTGTTAAAATTCTCTTTCGGACTAGAGGGCATGCTACCCTCTCCCCCCCATTTTGTGAGGTTGCCGGGGAAAGAAATTCCCTCCAAGTTTAAGCCAAATCAGTTAATACTAAAACGTGCTGTGAAGGTCCTAAGAATTCCATAAGATTAACATAGGGAAATTTTGATTCGATTCCCGACTCGCACTCTGGAAGAGCCTCAGCAGCCGATGCGGTGAAAAATAGCATAGCAAAGGGAGTTGTTTATCTCCAGAGAGTCGTGGGACCGGTACCTCTACAGAAAAAGGCTTTCTCTAAGTACTTGAAGCTGTTGCTCTTGGTGGTTCAGGACCCACCTTAAGCTGTAGGTCCCCCTTCCACCACCAAGTATGTATGTCAGGGGGTGTGTAAAGGAATAAAGAAGAAGGTGCAAGAAAAATGTAAACCTTTAAGGGACACACTAGAAGCTTCCATTCCAGATTAAAATGATGAAATTTTGGTTTTCGGAAAAATGGAATTCATGTTTGTAGATTTAAATTTAGCTTGCTGGAGATATAAAAAATTTGATGGGATCTCTAATAAGTCATTTCCATTAAATTTCTGTAAATTTGTATTCCCCCATGCCCACTTGTGGAGCCTTAAAAATACCCCAAAGAGCTGAAATTGACATTTTTGCCGAAAATTGACACATAAATGCTCATTTTCTTCCTTTTTTGCATAAATCATTCTTGGTTGCCAATTGCAATGTTCTTAAGTATTTTTCAAATAATTAAAAATTGTTTTAACCATTTTTTTTGTTTAAATAATTTTTTTTCACTCACACATTGCAAGGTAGATTTTTTATGTTTGATTGAACAACTGTAGATTTTTAGAAATAATGATCTTTGTTTCAAGCATTTGGTATTTGTTTAAACAATTAATTCTTATTTAATTGTAACTTTCTCTTAAAAATAGGTAAAAAACTCTAATTAAAAAAAAATTGCTTTGCGAATACTAACAGCTAATCTGGGGGATCACCATAAAAAACAAAAAACTTACTTCAAGCTTCCAAAGGACAAACAAGTGTGTCTACGAGGGTGATTTTACGGAAAAAATTATCAAAATAATTTTCGAACGACAAAATTGAATGTAATTTTTATAGAATAAAGTCTTACAAGGATTACCAATGTGAAACATCTTATGAACAAAAATAAGTTATTTAAAGCATTTGTTTGACGTTTAAATATTTAATAATAAGCGATATACTTAACTGAATTGAGAGAAACAAATGTTACATTAATATTTAATAAATTTATTAAACAATACGATAATGGTTTAGACCAAAAATTTTGCTCTTTACAATAAGAAATTACCACACTAATTGCAGAGAAACAGAAATTCAAACATTTATTTTCAAAAAAAATTTTTGAAACCAACAAAATTTATTTAAACATATAAGAATTTATTACAATATAAGGTACTAGTATCCAAATGACGTAGATATTTAATGGTGAGCAGGAAATCTAAATAAATTTAAATAAACCAGAGTTTTAAACCTCTTTTCAAAAAAAAGTTACAATTAAATTATGATAAATCGTTTAAACAAATACTAAATGCCTGAAACAAAGATCATTATTCATAAAAATGACTAATTTTATAAACTAAAATACATTTTATAATGAATTGTTAATTAGTTGAAAAATACTTAAAACCACTCCACTTGACAACCAAAAATAATTTAGGGTAAAAAAGGAAAAAGGCAAATCATTTATGTATCCATTTTAGGCAAAAAAAGTCAATTTCAGTTTTTAGGGGCATTTTTGGGGCTCCGCAAGGAGGGGGTGGGGTGGAGGGCATCAAAATTTAAAGTAATTTAATGGAAATGATTGATGTTAAACTCCCCAACAAATTTTTAATATCTCCTGCAAGCTAAGTTTAAATCCAGAAACCTGAATCCCATTTTTTCGAAAATCAAAACTTCCCCACGTCAATCTTATGGGGTTTTCAGAGGCTTGGTGGCACGTCTTAATCTTACCCGATTTGGCTCATACTTAGAGGAATTTTTTTTCCGGCATACTTTTTATATTCCACCGTCATGAGTGTGATACCTATACATTCCTCCACCCGGTTGCCCTCCCACTTCTTAATAAACGGTACTACCAGCCTTGTATTCCATTTCTCTGGCCACCGTTCTGCTTTTCAGAACTTGTTGCATATCTACCTTCACTCTATATTCTACACGTCCTAAGAGCCTCTTAAATTAATTTGTTAACTCGTTCATTATTGATTATTTTTCTGTACCCTTCCTTCCATTTCGTTATCTATTGCTTTCCGTTCCCTCCCTTTACCAGTTTCTCTAACTCTTCCATGTCTTCTGTCATTTCTCCTTTATCGTCATTTTTGCGCATTCTTTCTCCTGTGGAGATCTCCTTTTTCCATTTCCCATTTTTTCCGTTTTCTTACTGTCTCCTTTATTGTATCCCATACCTTAATTTTTGTTTAATTCACGGTTTTGAACAAGATTACTAAATTTGTCCAAAAATAAAATGGCGGCGGGACAGGGATTTTTTAGATTCATCCAGAATTCTCGTGCTATTTAAGTAAATAACACGTTCGTTCCGGAACACTGCTCTGACCCAGGTTGCTGATCAATCTCTCTAGCAATCACCCCAAGCAAAGAACCTCAGGAAGTCTTTATGCAAGGTTCCCCATTTGGGACCATTAGTGGCCAAGGTCTTTTGTTTCAGGCGTCACTCAGTCTACTGACACTCTTTTTATTAACCATTTGCCGCCATACTTTCCTGCCCTGGCATACTTCTCTAGCTTCTTTTATTTTACCTTGATACACTTGTTTTGTTAGTCGTTCATTCGGCATTCTCTCAAAATGTCCGAACCATCTTAACCAATTTCTTACCCATGTTTCTACTAGCGTCTCTTCTGCACCACATTCTTTTAGAATGATCCCGTTATTTACTTTGTCCATCAGGGTTTTCCCGCATATTATGCGCATGAATCTCATTTCAATTGCGTTAATTTTACTCTTATCTTTTTCTTGATAAGTCCATGTCTCGCTTCCGTATAGTACAGACGGCACAAATATAGAATTATGTATTGCCAGTTTAGCTTTATTTGATATATTTTTACTTCTGATCAGGATATTGCATAGTGTTTTCTCACTCTTTCCTTCGAACGCCATAGCTTTCGTTTTATTTGCGTTCATTTTGAGGCCCATGTTCTTGATGCTTGCATATAGTTTATGCAACATTCTTTGTAAGTCTTCGATAGACTCTGCCATAACAACCTTATCATCTGCTAACGCTAACCCACGCACCCTCTTGGTCGAAGAGAGCCATTCTTAAACACTTGTCCATAAATAATATAAATAACCATGAAGACACACCGCATCCTTGTCTAACTCCTTGAATAATATCGAAACAGTCACTCAGTTCCCCATTCACTTTTAGGCTCGCATTGGTACCTGTATACATTGTTTTTTATAGCTTGTAGGATCCATCCATTGACTCCATGCTCTTACAGGACTTCCCAAAGTTTACTTCTATCTACCTTGTCAAAAGCTTTTTCTAGGTCAACAAATGCACAGAAACCTTTTTTTCCTACTCTCAAACTTTGTTCTGTTATTTGCCTTAAGCTAAATATTTGATCCGTACATGACATTCCTGGCATAAACCCACTTTGGACTTCCAAATATTTGCTTCTGTTATTTTCATTACCCTACGAATAAGTATTTTTGAATATATTTTACTTACAGTGCTTAATAAGCTAATCCCTCTGTAATTATTGCACTCTTTTTTATCTCTCTTTCTCTTGTATACTGGTACGATAATCGCTTTTTTCTAATCGTCTGGAATGTCTCCCATCTGGAGACATAGATTTATCAATTCGCACAGTCTATGTGGCATGCACGCGCCATTGTGTTTAAGCATTTCAGCGTTAATACCGTCTACCCCGGCAGCCTTACCGTGTTTCAAGTTCTTAATTATATCCCTAACCTTCATGACACAGATTTTTTCGATTGAGTTTTCCATCGCCTCGTTATCAACATCGCAGTTGTGGTGTCCTATAGTTTCATCTCCGAATGGTCTTCTAAAATAGTCTCTGAAAGCCTCTAGTATTCCGTCTGCATCATATACCATTTCACGCCTACTATTTCTCATGTTGACAAATTGTGTACTTTTGTTTCCTTTCATTTTTTTTATAAAGTCTTGGTCACCTTGCTGCAGCTGGAGAAAAATTCTTGAGTGACCTGTACGGAGCATCTGGAACAGATATTTATTTGTATTCTCCCCAGTTTCAATATTTCACGAGATAAACGCACTTAACATTCAGTCCAAACTTAGCGCGGAGTTATAAAGAGTCCAGAAGAGTGGAGATGGAAGTGCACTAAGGCTGAACTTACTTCAATCAGGACAAAAAAGGATCTTTTTCCAGAAGTTCTTATGAAATTCCTCTCCTGCTAAACCAAGAAGAAATCACCGAATCTGGACCTGATTAGTAATGTATTTTAGTAAGCCCGGATAATTCGCACATTATTACAAATAATCAATTACCGTCCAAACAGTTAACCATGATTCTTGTAAAATTGAATGAAATGTATTGAGTTCTCTTCAAACCATTGAATTTTCTTCAACTATTTCCAAGGTCATCACCTTTGGTCAACGATTTAACTACTCGTGAATCAGGATTTACACGTTTTTTTTTTATTCTGAAGAAATTTGTATGATTTTTAAAGATAAAAAAAACATATAAAAAAAATCAAAAGATTTAAATTGAATTCAAATACTTCTACAGAATTATGCACAATTAAAGAAAAATTTGTGCATTGTAATCCAGTAGCTGTTCATGCGTTAAGCAACATAAGTCACATAAGTCACATCCAAAGTATTTCAAGAGAATTCTTTAAAATCTTTAAAATAATTAAAAAGGTTACACGTGAAGTCTAGGAAGTCGAGCGAATTTCAATTCCCTGTTATACCCAGAATACACACCGGACCAAAAAATGTCTTGGGACTTTTCGACTTTAATTTTTTTTCGATCCGCCATTGCAAGAAACGACGATTCTCCTGGGACACCCTGTATACAATTCAAATATTATGCATGAAAAGTAAATTATATGTGATTATTTGATATAGTAATTATAATTAAATTATTATTTCATTTTATTGGAAAGCTTAGAAAGGCTCAGAAACTCAGATCGTTTAGTGGCTTATTAGGAATTAGATACAAATTTCATCAAATTTCTCAGCAGCACAGTTTCATTGTATATGTAAACGTAATTTACTTCAATTTTGAGAGTTTTATGAATAAAAAATTTTTGGTCTTTGAACAAGTTGTTTTTTGCAACTTATGGGAGCTTTGAAAAAGAATTTTAATTCGTGTTGCGAAAAAGCGAACTTAAAAAAAGCACGTTCCAAACTAGAAATCCTTATAAATATTTAACGCGTTTAAAAATATTTGTAAATCTTTGAGAATTAGTTGATATTGAAATCTTTGATATCATTTTTCTGCGTACTCAACAGTTTTCGCTGAAACGTAAAATATTATATAAACACTATTATCAGAACTACTTAAGTATGTATATTTTTTAAACGGACTCTATTGAAATCGAAATATCTGATAAGAACATGTGTCCCGTCTACAATGTAAAAGATAACGACTACATAAGAAATTAATTTTGTGTGGATGAATAGAGCACTGAAATATTCTTTAGTTACATTGAAAATCAAAGTCTTCATTGACACGTAAATTAGGCGTTCTTTCAATACGAAACAATGAACATTCTTATTACTTTCTGCTTATCATTGATGGTTATCCTGAATGACATTGGTGAGTATGATAATATATATGCAATTTTAAGTACATTTCATCGCATACGCAAATTAGAATGCTTTTTATTCAGTCTATATTCTATCCCTACTGCTATATTTTTTAACTTTTAGTTTTTCCCGAAATAAGGAATTTATTTAATTCGGAAGAATTGAGAATGTTTGTGTTAAACGAAATAGAAATAAAAATTTGTATGATGGGACGAAAGTCTTACCATATGTTACATAGTGTACATGTGGTAACCTCGTAAGGGTACATCCAATAATTACGTAATGTGATTGTCCGCATAGGTTATTGCCAAGTTTCACAAATTCTCTCGTGTGTTTTGACGGTAATCACGACCTGGCTGGCGTTGGCCCCGTTAGGAAACCACACTATAATTACTTTATCTTATTACACTAGCACTGGAGTAAACCGCATTCGCGGGTCACACAATTTTGACCAATGAACAACCCTCGAATCTCGTTAAATTTTATTGAAGGCGCCGGATAGGATTAACCCTATCCGAGCCTCGACCGAAACGTCCGGGTGTCAGCTGTCAGTCGTGGCAGGGAAGGCACTTCCAGGCGATGAACAAAGACCACCTACTTTTATAGCCATCTGGGCAGGGCGATGCCGTCTTTACGATTCAACGGCTTCTATTTATTATTCCCTTTTTTTGGTTTATAATATCCGTTTGACTTGACGGCCTCGCGGTCCGCAGTGGGGTGAAATCGGAAAACGAGGTTCAAAATGACATTTAGAACGCAATTATGCACCGATTTTAGAATTTTTTTTTTTTTTGAAAAATTCAGAACCAAATTTTTCAGAAAATGGTGAGACTGGATTTTTTATTTTTTTGTTTATTTAATTTTTATTTTAATGCAAACATCGAAAAAAATGTCGATTTTTCTAATTTCATTTTTTATCTTCTAGACAAAATTTTTCTTATACTTCTCGTCCCTTGAATTTAGTGCACAGGGGTATAAGAAATATAAAAAAATTCTTAACTTGTATAGTTAATTGTTATAAACAAATTGTATTAACAAATACTCGACATTAAGTGTTATTCGGCTTCAACGTATTCACTATTTGGACGTTTTTAAACAAAAATTAATCGGTTTTTCCTCTCACCTTGCTAAAATCATATTTACAATGATGTTTTCTAAAAAAAAATTTACAAACCAGCAATAGTTGTTTATTTTATAAATAAATTATATAAACAAATGCACACTTTGCTCGATTTTAAGCGAAAATAAACCGCTTTTTAAACAATATTTGAGGAGCGTCAGGTTGTGCGTCATGCCAACAGATGGCGCCACAGCTTACATGCGCATGCGCAATAATGAATACACTCGGTCACAGCTGATTTGTCTTCATTTCGTATTGAACACTCAACTCGTAAGCAGCTCTGATTTGGAAATTCATGGTCAGAAGAAAAATTGAATGCTTTATTTACAGGTTTTAAACTGTCAGGAATTCTTCTCTCTGACTCTTTTGACATTTCTTTAGTCACTCTATTTAAACATCTGTTAATTGAGAGTAGATGAAGTTATATATATTTATATATGTGTATGTGTAAGCGTGTTATTTAATTCATTTAAGAAAACTATTTTTTTCAATCGTTGTTCACTTATCCTTTAAAATGCATACCATTGAGGTGCCCATTAGAGTATTATTCAATATTTCGATCGAAAATTTCAAGGAAAGTGATGCAGATTTGTCTAAAACTATACTGAGTTATATAAGAACAAATTATATGATTGCAGAAGACCATGTTGAAATGGTTCGAGACAAAATAATGCGTTATTTCATCCCTGTCTTTAAAAGGAATTGGAAGTCTTCTTTGAACAAGAAAGAGATATTTGAAAAAAGACATGCTGTATGGTTAATTACAAATTTTAAAATTACCCAAACCATATTGAAACCTGGTAGACGATCTCGGGAAGATTTTGAACATAGTTCAAAGTCAACCAAGAGAAGGAAGGTGCAATCTATTCAGGAGAGTTACTCT
>NC_046664.1:24214123-24259960 GCF_010883055.1 Belonocnema kinseyi
CTTGGCAACATTTTTCCAAAATGTGCATTTGTTCATATAATTTATTTATAAAATAAACATCTATTGCTGGTTTGTAAAATTTTTTTTAGAATACATCATTGTAAATATAATTTCAGTACGGTGAGAGGAAAAACCGATTAATTTTTGTTTAAAAACGTCCAAAATGTGAATTTGTTTATATAATTTGTTTATAAAATGAACGGATATTCATGGGTGGCAAATTTCTTTTCGAAAAAATCACTGCCAACATAATTGCAATACAATAGGAAGAAAAAACGGTTCCTTTTCGTCTAAAAACGGCCAAAATGTGCATTTGTTTATAAATAAACAAATATTGATAGGTGGCAAATTTTTTTTCAGAAAACATCACTGGCAACATAATTGCAACAAGGTAGAAAGAAAAAACGGTTTCTTTCCGCCTAAAAACGGCCAAAATGTGAATTTGTTATATAATTTGTTTATAAAATAAACAAATAACATTTAATGTTAAATTTAAATACTCACGTATCATCCTCACAATGAAAGCAAGCGATTTCAGAGCAGAAATATACGTTGAAGCCGAATAACCCTTAATGTCGAGTATTTGTTAATACAATTTGTTTATAACAATTAACTATGCAAGTTAAGAATTTTTTTATATTTCTTATACCCCTGTGCACTAAATTCTAGGGACGAGAAGTATAAGAAAAATTTTGTCTAGAAGATAAAAAATGAAATTAGAAAAATCGAAATTTTTTTCGATGTTTGCAGTAACATAAAAATTAAATAAACAAAAAAATAAAAAATCTGCTCTCACCATTTTCTGAAAAATTTAGTTCTGTATTTTTCAAAAAAAAATTCTAAAATCGGTGCGTAATTGCGTTCTAAATGTCATTTTGAATCTCGTTTCCCGATTTCACCCCACTGTGCGGTCCCACGGTTAAGCCACGCTGTCTTTTTGCCAACCGCCTGCTCGTCCGTTCTTCCGCCGTCAACAAGTTGTTTCCCGGAGGGCCTTGCAAATCTTTTTGAGGCTTCCGTTGATTAGCGTGTCTATTGGTTCTGTCTCGTGGACTGCTGTGCCTGCCATTGGCTGCCCGCACGCTGCTATTAACATGGCTATCATGACTAACGTCTGGTCGCCTAGCAAAATCTCCACTGCGTGTCTGCTTTTCCCTCTCTAGTCAGCGTATACTCGCCCGCCAACGTGGCGTTGCAAGGGTGGCAGAGCTGCCTAATTAAGCCCAAAATTCACCTTCACTATACCTACCTCTTGGGAGCCGCAAAACAGTTCGGTTTATTCAGGTTTTTGATGCACGATGGTTGCCGATCCGAAAGCTTTGGAAAACTTCGGCAATATTTTATTTATATCTCGATTCCGATTTGAAAGAAATCGAAGAAATTGGCGATTTAAATGTTTCGCAGGATTCCTAATTTCATGCATGCGTCGATTTTGATTTTATATTTTTTCAGGTGTATATTGTATGAATGTCATTACTATTATATATACAATTAATGTTAATATTATAATTTTATATTATATTAATTTTAATTAATAGTTGACTAACTTTTAATAGAAATACTGAAACTTTTAACTAAACCAATTAGTTTCCACTTTAAACTGTTGAAATGAATTGAAAATTCCTTGCAATGTTTTAAAATATCCCACGAAATGGTAAATTGAATTTTTTGAAGCTCTTGAAAATTCATTGCATATTTGAGAATATCCTAAAATATTTCAAATCCTTTAAAGTCTCATATTAGCCTTAAAATCTGTCTTAAATTAATATCGAGCTTCGTGGACATTTTTTCCGAAGAATCCAACCTCTATACTATCAGTTGTCATGTGTATAATGCAGTAAGAGCTTTGGCCGTTGCGAACCGTAAAACAAAACAAACGGTTAATCATAAGACCAAAAGAAGAATGCATCAACTCGCCGTGAAAATAGGGTTGGACAAGAAAGTATGTGTCCCGAATTCAGTGTGTGATTGACTACATCAAATCTGGCAGGGATTTTACCGCTAAGGTTCGAAAGTTCGCGCGCGAACTCTAGACCCGTTATTACACACTTAACAAGTCGAAGCTGCTGAACATCAGGCAGCATATTGTTGAGAGAACACGGATACTACCTGACGCTAACAGAAGTCTAGAGCGAAGGGAGAGGTGGGTCAGAGAAAATTAACAGTTACTCTGTGACCAATCTCGAATCTTCCAAGATCCTCCAGTTTCTCAGATAACATAAATGGCTTCAAGAAGCTGTGTAGTGCCCTCCTAACACTTGATGAAGAATACCCACCCATCAATACCGAGCAGGTGAAAAAAGTATTAAAAGGGATAAAGAACTATTCCGGGATGGGACCAGATGGTATCAAGACCTTCTGGTGGAAGAAGTTTCCTTCAACTCATCAGAATTTGGCCCGTATTTTCACCTCACATTTAAACTCGGAAGAACCAATTCCGGAGTGGTTAATGGAAAGGGCGCACAATTCTTACTCTTCGCTCATTCCTTACCCTACAACGGTACATATACTATTTTGAGTAAACTGAGAAGTAATAAATAATATGTGCTTATGGAGATGTAGTCACTAAAAAATCATTAATAGAAATTTTTTTTTAATTAAAATATTTTTTTTACCCAATTTGGTGTGTGTACTCGACTAAGAGACGAGCAAATCCTAAAATTGCCAAGGAACTTGCACATACCTAGAAAATCAGGAGTTCAGGAGTTTGTTTTATTCCATCATAAAGTTTTATACTTCAAGAAAAATGTAAGGTCGAGTGTCGCCTTATTGCAAAATATGTCGGATTCTCATTGTCTTTTTCGGTATGGATTTGTCGGCGGTATTCTCTAGAAGTTATAAGAATGTATGATATGTTTGAAAGAATTTTAGGTTGCCATAGTACTTTTTACCCTGACAAATATTTTCGTACATCCTCCGAGAAGGCTCCTGAAAGTTATTGAAGTATTTTACCTTCTACATCAAATTTTGCGTCTCTTGTTAAACGGAGAAAATATGTTGGCAAAGAAAACTAAAATTCAGTATATATGCTATAATAAAATTTAATTTAATTCCTGGTTCCTGTTTGCAGATTTGAATGCACAGTTCGATCATTCATCCCCTGGCGCTCCCATTCCTAGTACAACTCACTCCGGAACATCTAACTCTTCTCACAGACGCCAATCGCCTGAAGGGTCTCTTTCTTCCGCTAGACCTCATTTTCAGGTCAGCTCTTCTCCTCCTGCCGTGTCTCCTCTTCGTGAAAGATCCAGGTCTCCTCGCAGGGATTCTGCTGTACGTGTACTTGGATATGAACTTAAACATCTCAAATTTATTAGACTTATCCCAAAAACAAATCCGAATCGGCGATTCCAAATTCGAAGATACACTTTTCCTTTCGATAAACATATTCATGTAAGAGGAAAAAGCAAAGTCATTCTGCCTATGCCAACCGAAGAACAATTCGTATTATCAACGACCAATGGCGATGTTTTTGCAATATTAGGGGACCGAAGAAGACTTCATGCAATATACTCAAACGCACGCAGCTCTCATCGGGTAAAAATAAACATGAAAGACGAGAAGGTTGACGTTATGGCCCCAGAAGAAATCAATGAATGTCCCACAGGAAGTGATATACCAATCTCAAGAAATTTTAAAATAATCGTCATAGACGAATTTCAACCAGAAGACTATTAGAATTGACAATATACATTTACTTCTAATACAATATTGTTTGTGATCTGAAGCAGGATCAAAACGTCATTAGTACCTGGTTACGAAGAAGCAAAATTTTATGAACTTTAGAGTGAGAAAGAAAACCTTAATGTTTTCTTTGACCTGGGACTATACCCTTTGAATTTTTTCTTGACGCTAATAAATAAACACGTTGTTTTTTAATAACAAAAGCATTAAAATGTGGCTTGGAAAGTCTTTGTGAAATTTAGTCAGCCTTAATTTAAGAAAAAGTATGTCACCACCGGTAAGAATTGTGACCAGTAAACGGATTTTTCCCAAATAATTAAGTTGCTGCATTTCAAAATTATAATACAAAATTTTTTAGGTTAATATTAATATGATTACATTAATATATTATAATGTGAATAAATCTTCATCCAAAATTACACGAACTGCAGCGAAAGTCTCCTCATCACGGGAGGCCCCTACGTGTGTATGGTAGCCCACTATGCGCCTCTTCATGCATACTTGTTTGTTCTTCCAGAAAACTTTTTTTCAACTGCGAATTATTTCGATAGGCTTATAAATCCTGCTCCATACACTGAAGTAAATCCACGGTGAATTTGGGGAACACCAATACCTTCTGAGAGTAAAAACTTTAGAGCTGGTTAATCAACTGTTCTTTCTCAGAGTTCACCTTTTAGGGACATAAGAGTTTTTACATAAACATTACTTGCAGCTCCTTTATCTATTCATCTCACTCGACACTTACTAGACACATACTCTCTTCTCTATGCATCCAATATATACAAGCTCTTACACCCTATCACATTCTGGATATCGCCAGTCTACTTAATTTTATCTCCTTTTTTTATCTTTTTCAGATACTGTGGTTTTGCTTGTCTCTTAACCAATTAATGTGAACTGTTTTTCCCTGAAATCGATTCACTTTTTAAAAACTTCTACACATTTTTTACAATTTTTCATAGTAGGTGAAACAGGGTTTTTCTTCTGATATACATGGCTCTATACACGTAGCGCCCTTCCGTTCACAATTGCTGACTTGTTTTTCATTGTCTTCTATGTTGAATTTTCATTTCCTTCCCATGAATTGTCCTAGTTATTCACTCCTGAATGATATATTTATCATGTCCGTAAATGTTTTGTTGAATTTAGAAACCTGGGATAATTTTCTGTCACTTCCTCTTCTCGTTTTGAAACAAAATCCTGGATAGCTAAACTCAACCACCAACTGTACCACCACGCTACTTATCTTTCGTTCATAGTCTAATTTACCCCTTTTATTTCTGAAACAGATTATTTAGTCTTGCTCATTTTTATGAACTTTTATGAACAGATTCGTACTTGTTTTATTACCCGCTAAAAGCACTTAATCATCTGCTTATTCTGATCATTACAATTTACCTGCTGTTGATGCTGTCCATCCGTTTCATCCTTTCTCTAAATTCTCCTCTCAATCTTCGAAAAAAATACCCAACCGAAGTGGGCTGCTGCCTTCAAATCTACAAAGAGTGCGACTAGTTGTTTTCTCTTCTGCCCTCGGTTCCTATTGACTAGATATTCCAGCACGTTTATATATATATATACTTTTCATTTTTCCACCTTTCTTTCCAACATCCTTTTAAGCACTTCTGCATACTTTTTACATCCCACCGACATGAGTGTGATATCTATACATTCCTCCACCCGATTTCCCTCCCATTTCTTAATAAACCAGGCCTGTCTTCCATTTCTCTGGTCACCCTTCTCCTTTCCATAAGTTGTTGCAAATGTACCTTCACCCTATATTCTACACCTCCTAAGAGCCTGTTAAATTACTTTGTTAACTCTTTCATGACTAATTATTTTTCTGTACCCTTTCTTCCTCCCCTTTCATTGTTTATCACTTTCCGCTCCCTTACTTCCTTTACTAGTTTCTCTAACTCTTTCATGTACCTATATTTTTTCTTCTATCTTTTCTCCTTTATCATCCTTTTGGTGCAAAGAATCCTTTTTTGGAAATAAATATTTTTGGCGCATCGGTTAGTAAAAATAGACATTTTGAAAATTGCAGAGACCTGAATTCTCTACAAATTTCACGCAAAAATTTTTTCTATTAATTGAACAGTTTCAGCGTTATACCCGCGTGAAGATAAATGGCTTTCCTAGAATCACGTATACTCTACCTTTATGACCCCATAAAGTACTAGTTATGATTAGTTACTATTGTAAACATATATAAATCACTTTTCATACATAGTCATTAGTTTCAATAAGTATTCTATAAACAAAATGTGTAGGAAATCAAGTGCATGCGCAAAAATTATGAGATATAATTGCATCAAAAGGAAAAAACAAGTTCCTAAAAGTGCTAACAAATTCTGATAACATGAATCAGACTGTACAGCTGGAGAAAAATTATTGAGTGACCTATACGGAACATCTGAAGCAGATATTTAATTGAAAACCTAGAAATGACTGAAGAAGGGTCGATGAGAGCGAGGAGATATGCATGCGACCCCGAAGAGCAATATCCCCTACAGCGGTAACTTCACTTAGCTTCGAGCCGAGATAATTCGCATATAATTGCAAATAATGAATGACTGTCCAAACTGTTAACCCTAATTCATATAAAATTCAATCAAGTGTATTGAGTTTGCCGAGTTCTTCTCAAAGCACGGAATTTTCTTCAACTATTTCTAAAGTCACCACTTTTGGTCAACGGTTTAACTACTCGTAAATGAGGATTTACACGTTTTTTTTTATCCTGAAGAAATCTGTATAATTTTCAAAGAATTAAAAAAATATGTTAAATGATTTAAAAGATTTAAATTGAATTCAAATACTTCTACAGAATTATGCACAATTAAAGAAAAACGTGTGCATCGTAATCTGCCATTACAAGGAACGACGATTCTTTTAGGACACCCTGTACAAAATTCGATTATTATATATGAAAAGTAAATTATATATTATAATTTGATTTAGTAATTAGAAATAAATTATTATTTCTTTTTATTGGAAAGCTAAGAAAGGCTCAGAAACTCAGATCGTTTAGTGGCTTATTAGGAATTAGATACAAATTTCACAAATTTCTCGTAAGCACAGTTTGGTTGTATATGTAAACGTAATTTACTTCAGTTTTGG
Organism: Belonocnema kinseyi; assembly: GCF_010883055.1. Lineage (NCBI taxonomy): Eukaryota > Metazoa > Arthropoda > Insecta > Hymenoptera > Cynipidae > Belonocnema > Belonocnema kinseyi. The sequence continues at coordinate 24,220,928 of NC_046664.1, forward strand.
GAGTTTTATGAATAAAATTTTTTTTTTCTTTGAACAAGCTGTTTTTCTTTCAACTAACGGTGTACGTGTGGTAACCTCGTCAGGGTACATCCAATAATTACGTAATATGACTGTCGCATATTCGTGGGTCACACAATTTTTACCAACGACAAACCCTCGAAGCTCGTGAAATTTTATTGAAGGCACCGGATAGTAGTATCCCTATCTGAGCCTCGACCTAGAAGTCCGGGTGTCTGCTGTCAGTCGTGGCAGGGAAGGCATTTAGAGTTTGAAATCTCTTGAAATTTTTTAAAAATAACACGAAATATTTGAAATCCTTTAAAATCACAGACAATATTTACAAATTATAAGCAAATAAACAAGAAAAGAATGCGAAAAACAACGCAATTAAACAATTAAAAGCTAAGTGTTGCCGCAGCCCTGTGCTCGTAACGAGTTTCCCGAATTCTTCTACGCATGCGTCGTGCTCGGTCTCTGATTCGTTGCTGTTCGCGCGCAATTTGAAATGATAAAAAGTAACATTTTTATTGTTTATCAGGAATAACGTCATTTTTACTTATGTAAATGCTTATTAGACCGATATTAATGAATCTTAATGAAAATACAAATTTATTAAGCGCATACTCAGTAAATAGAAAATATCCTTTGGTACTTGCTTGTATTTTTCTTGCACATCTTTCATTTTTCGAAAATTTTCTTATTTAAAGCTCATTATAATATTAAAATTCATCGACAGTCTTGTTTTTCAATATATTTATATTAGTTAATACAAAAATTTATTTATTGAGCAAAAACAACCATAACACAGTGTGCACTTAATAAATTTTGATTTTCATAAAGATTCATTAATAATGGTCTAATAAACATGTATATAGGTTAAAATGACATTATTTATAATAAGCAATAAGAATATTATTTTTTAGCATTTCAAATTGTGCGCGAACAGCAACAAATCGACTCCATAAACCGAAATGAGTACCGCCAGATTGCCTATTTAAAAAAAAATCTCGTTAATCTTATCTGGCGAAAAGGATGAAGCCCAGAGCTACGGTCTATTTATTCCTACAGCACCGTGTGTCTGCAATGGTTCATGTGAATTACTAGGATGACGTTGAATACTCATTGTTCCACTTCTTCTTCCTCTCTAGGCGGTCCCTCATCATGGTAAGGGACTAGATGTTTTATGGAAAACTTTACTTCCAATTGCCCGTCTTCCGTCCCAAATACTCTCGTTATCCCTTTTTGGGCTAGAGATGTTAGCTGGGCTTTGCGCATGACCCTTTATAGAGACTAAAGCCAAATGTTCCTTCAATTTAACCAAACTTTACCTCCATTCTTCCTTGTCTGGTGGGGGCAATGCGGGTGACTCCTCGACCATTCGGCGTAGACGATTGTAAGGCTTTGTTTCCCTCCCTAGATTAAAACAGGTTGGGCTGACCCCCGTCGTGGATACGTGTCGCATGATAGTACGCATAAAGAAATGTTTTGGTACATGCCTGACCAGTAATATTTAACGGAGGTCCTCCGGTAAGTATTGTCCATTCCTAGATGTTGCGGCTTTAGGTTTACTGTGCACCTCGTCGAATAGTTCTTGCCTTCTGCCAGGTGGTACTACCAACTTCCAAGTATCTAAAGTCTTCGAGCACCGGATGTATTAACGGATTCGGTTGGTATCGTACAATAGCAAGTCACTGATTTTCCACCTTTGGAATTTTTTGGGGGTCTCCTTCAGCTCGCTTAGTCGTTCTAGATACCACTCGTCCTCCACCGACTTAATGGCAGCTATGGGAATTGCAACTTTCTACTCGTATATCCGATAAAGGGCGTCAGGCACGTGGTGCAAAGCTCCTTTCCTGATTCAAGTTTCTGCAACCAACATCGTCCTACTCGCACAGGCAATTACCCGCTCAATGCCGTCTTTCATCTGCCCTAAGACTGCTTCCAGGCCAAAATCGCACGCGTCGGTCTGGATCACTATTAGGACTTCGAAGTGTGAGTACGTTAGCATTGTTCCTGTCACGATTTATTTCTTAATCTTAGCGAACGTACTCTTCCGTTAAGTTCCTTATTTCCATGTGAGGTTCGTCTTAAGCAGCCTGTTTAGTGATTCCGCGTCAGTTGCAGAATCCGGTATAAAACGAGCTTACCACGACGCCATGCCCAAGATCCTTCTGGGTTGCTTTATTCTTTGTGGGGCTGGGTATGAGAAAAGGGGTTTTATCTTGTCCGGGTCGACCTGCAAACCCTTCTAATTAACGAGCAACCAGCGATAACGTACGTTCAGTCTTCTAAATTCGCACTTCTCTGGGTTTAGAGTTAGTCCGCTGCGCCGCCTTGCAAGCAGAGGGTACTCAGGAGCGAGAGCGAATCACTAGAGTTTCCATAGATTGGAAATGCACCCGTTTCATGACATTAGTTAGTTATTAAAGATTCATCTTTTCTGAAAGTTTATTAAACTTAAGACGTCGTGTCGATTAATTTACGAATGATTCATAAAAAATTACAACATCGTCACACATAAGTTTAATTGAACAGGGAAACTAAGTTTTCGAAAACAATATCTTCAAAATTAAAATATAAATAGGCAGAGATGCAAAATCTAAGACTCGAAAAAACCCACAGAGCCCAAACTGGCTAGCTGGAAAATCCAGCTTAGCCCTTACGCCTTGTGGCCATATTCCGTCCAGCTAAGGTACTTACAGTGATAATTAGTTTCCGTTTGCTCTTTTGTCTTCATGCTGTTATCCACAGCGTCCTCGAGATTTAAATGCTGTGTCTGTTGGTTAGGTTGTTGGAACGGAAGAGGTCCAATTGGAAGATTTCGCTAATACGCATCTCCGTTACACGTCCAGGATGCTGATTAATTGTGGCCAACAGACTACAGAGTCTCATATTGATTGGTAGAAGAAGGCCTTTCGGCTATATGGAAATAAGCCTGTGCCGCCTCTCGTAGACAGTAGAGAAATGTCTGCGTCGTGTTAATTGGGTCAGGCCAGTAGACTACTGGGACACCATTTTCTACTTGAATGGTTACCAAATGCCAGTTCGTGGTATGTCCAGTTACCGTAATGGTTTTTCTTTTGATTCCGATCGACAAATAGGATTGGAAATGCGTGTATATTAGGCTGGGTCAAAATCATACCTGTTGAAATTCTCTTTGAGACTAGGGGGCATGCTACCCTCTCCCCGCATTTTGTGAGGTTGCCGGGGAAAGAAATTCCCTCTAAGTTTAAGCCACTTCAGTTAATACCAAAACGTGCTGTGAAGGTCCTAAAATTCCATAAGATTAACATAGCCTAGCAAAGAGAGTTGTTTATCTCCAGAGAGTCGTGGGACAGGTACCTCTAGAGAAATAGGTTTTCTTTAAGTACTTAAAGCTGTTGCTCTTGGTGTTTCGGACCCACCTTAAACTGTAGATGCCCCTTCCACCATTAAGTAAGTGTATCAAGGGGTGTATAAAGGAATAAAGAAGAAGATGCAAGAAAAATGTAAACCCTTAAGGGAGACACTAGAAGCTTCCATTCCCGATTAACATGAGGAAATTTTGGTTTTCGGAAAAATGGGATTCATGTTTGTAGATTTAAACTTAGCTTGCGTGAGAAAAAAAAATTTGATGGGGAGTTTCTAATAAGTCATTTTCATTAAATTTCTGTTAATTTCTATTCCCCCACGCCCACTCGTGGAGCCCCAAAAATACCCCAAAAAACTGAAATTGACATTTTTGCCAAAAATTGACACATAAAAGCTCATTTTCTTCCTTTTTTGAATAAATTATTTTTGGTAGATAATTGCAATGTTTTTAAGTATTTTTCAAATAATGAAAAATTCTTTTAACAATTTTTTTTGTTTTAATAATTTTTTTTTCATTAACTCATTGCAAGGTAGATTTTATATGTTTGATTGAACAATTGGAGATTTTTAGAAATAACGATCTTTGTTTCAAGCATTTGGTATTTGTTTAAACAATTAATTATTATTTAATTGTAACTTTCTCTTCAAAAGAGGTAAAAAAACTCCAAATCAGAAAAAAATTAGTTAGCTTCGCTACTTATTTTTAAATATCAACGTCATTTAGATATTCGCACGTTTTTTTGTAATAAATACTTATTTGTTTAGATAAATTTTGTCTGTTTTAACAATTTTTTTTAGAAATAAATTTTTGAAATTTCTGTTTTGTTGTGTGCAATTATAGTGGTAATTTTTCATTGTTCAGAGAAAAAATTTTTCTTTCAAATTCCCAGTGAATTTAAAAAAATACAAAGATTGTGTATTGCTTTGCGAATACTAACAGCTAATCTGCGGGATCACCATAAAAAACAAAAAACTTACTTCAAGCTTTCAATGGACAAACAAGTGTGTCTACGAGGGTGATTTTACGGAAATAATTATCAATATAATTTCAGAACGACAAAATTGAATGTAATTTTTATAGAATAAAGTCTTACAAGGATTATCAATGTGAAACATCTTATGAACAAAAATAAGTTATTTAAAGCATTTGTTTGACGTTTAAATATTTAATAATAAGCGATATACTTAATTGGATTGAGAAAAACAAATGTTACATTAATATTTAATAAATTTATCAAACAATACGATAATGGTTTAGACCAAAAATTTTGCTCTTTACAATGACAAATTACCACAATAATTGAAGAGAAATAGAAACTCAAACATTTATTTAAAAAAAAAATGGTTGAAACAAACAAAATTTATTTAAACATATAAGAATTTATTACGACATAAGGTAATAGTATCCAAATGAGGTAGATATTTAATGGTGAGCAGCAAATCGAAATAAATTTAAAAAAAAACAGAGTTTTAAACCTCTTTTCAAAAAAAAGTTACAATTAAATTATGATAAATCGTTTAAACAAATACTAAATGCCTGAAACAAAGATCATTATTCCTAAAAATGACTAATTTTCCAATCAAACATACAAAATCTACCTTTCAATAAGTAAGGAAACAAATAATTTTATAAACTAAAGTACATTTTTAATGAATTGTTAATTAGTTAAAAAATACTTAAAACCACTCCACTTGACAAACAAAAATAATTTGGGGTAAAAAAGGAAAAAGGAAGATCATTTATGTATCCATTTCAGGCAAAAAAGTCAATTTTAGTTTTTAGGGGCATTTTTAGGGCTCCCCAAGGAGGGCGGGGGGGGGGGGGGGGGGGGGGTGGAGAGCATCAAAATCTAAAGTAATTTAATGGAAATGATTGATGATAAGCTGCCCAAGAAATTTTTAATATCTCCCGAAAGCTAAGTTTAAATTCAGAACCCTGAATCCCATTTTTTCGAAAATCAAATCTTCCCCATGTTAATCTTATGGGGTTTTCAGAGGCTTGGCGGCACGTCCTAATATTACCCGAATTGGCTCAAACTTAATGGAATCTTTTTTCCGGCAACCTCACAAAATGGGAGCGATGGGGTGTTGATCTAAGCACTTCTGCATACTTTTTATATCCCACCGTCATGAGTGTGATACCTGTACATTCCTCCACCCGTTTGCCCTCCCATTTCTTAATAAACGGTACTGCCAGCCCTATCTTCCATTTCTCTGGCCACCCTTCTCCTTTTCATAACTTGCTGCATATCTAACTTTACTCTATATTCTACACCTCCTAAGAGACTCCTAAATTAATTTGTTAACTCGTTTATTATTGATTATTTTTCTGTACCCTACCTTTCTCCTATTTCCTTATTTATTTATTTCCATTCCCTCCCTTCACCAGTTTCTCTAACTCTTCCATGTCTTCTGTCATTTCTCCTTTATCGTCATTTTTGCGCATTCTTTCTCCTGTTGAGTTCTCCATTTTCCCATGCTCTTTATGCTTGCATCTAGTTCATTCAACATTCTTTGTAAGTCTTTGATAGACTCTGCCATAACAACCTTATAATCTGCGAACGCTAACCCGCGCACCCTTACTGTTTCGAGATCCACACCCTCTTCGTCGAAGAGAGCCATTCTTAAACACTTGTCCATAAATAATATAAATAACCATGAAGACATAACGTATCCTTGTCCTTCCATTGACTCCATACTCTTTCAGGACTTCTCAAAGTGTACTTCTATCTACCTTGTCGAAAGCTTTTTCTAGGTCAACAAATGCACAGAAAACTTTTTTTCTTACTCTCAAACTTTTTTCTGTTATTTGCCTTAAGCTAAATATTTGATCCGTACATGACCTTCCTGGCATAATCCCACTTTCGACTTCCAAATATTTTCTTCTGTTATTTTCATTACCCAACGAATGAGTATTTTTTAATATATATTTCACTTACGGTGCTTAATAAGCTCAATGACGCAAAATTTTTCAATTGAGTTTTCCAACGAATCGTGTTCAACATCGCAGTTGTGGTGTCCTATAGCTTCATCTCCGAATGGTCTTCTAAAATAGTCTCTGAAAGCCTCTAGTATTCCGTCTGCATCATATACCGTTTCCCGCTTACTATTTCTCATGTTGACAAATTCTGTACTTTGGTTCCTTTCATTTTTTTATGAAGTAAACATATATAAATCACTTTTCATACCTAATCATCTGTTTTAATAATTACACAGCCACACAAAAAAAATTTGTGCGGATCTTGTAACAAGACACACGTATTCCTATGGATTTTGGGCGCTGAATTCAAATTCGGTAACGAAAATCACCCACCACGTCATGGTTGAGCCATAACCTCAAAAAATGACGAAAACTCATGCACTGAGGCAAATAAATTTCAAAATAGTGCCAGTGATGCAAAGTTTCAATTCAAAAACATGTCGAAAACTGTGAAGGATCAACCCTTGTCTGATATCAACTTATTTAACATAACTTTACCCAACAGAACCTGACCTCACCTAACCTGAATTAACAAAAATTTATTGAACTACACGTAAAGCTCTGGAATCATATTTTCCCAGTAGCAAATGCGTGCTTCATCGAATGGGCCAACTCGAGCTTAACCTAGAAATAAACCTAACCTAGCCTAACCTAACCTAACCTCACGAAACACAATTAAACTGTTTGTGTGGTCCCGTTATGTTTGCGGTACCGTTTCATTCAGCTTCGGCTTAACCTACATAGAGGTTTAACCTATCCTAACCTAACCTAACTTAACTTCACGTAACACAATTGAACTCATTGTGTTGTCCCGTTGTGTTTGCGGTACCATACGTGTCGCTATGTAAGCGTACGGTTCTCAGTTTTAAATGTGTGCTTTATTTAATAGGTTAACTCGATCTTAACCTACAAATGAATCTAACTTAACAGAACCTAACGAAATTTTGCATAACGCAACACAACTTAACTTAAGTGTTCCCGTTGTAACACAATAAAATTCATTTCATTGTACTATAGGTGGTTAAAAATTTAGACGCACCTTACTCATTTGAAGAAACTTAGAACTACAAGTAGAATTGACCCCATTTCAATTAACCTGACAATGTTTGTATCAGGGACTCAGCCAATGTGGATCCGTTGCCCACCATCACCACGTGGAGGTGCCCTGGTTACAGACACAGGCGAATAATGCTAGCAACAAGCGGTTAAGAAACTCCAGAAATTTACTGCTATTAATGTCAAAATATGAAAGTACGCAAGAACAGGGTTGCCAGCGTAATCTGTTAGGTTATGTCAGGTTTTGTTAGGTTAGGATAGGTTAAACCTCTATGTAGGTTAAGCTGAAGCTGAATGAAACGGTACTGCAAACACAACGGGACAACACAATCAGTTTAATTGTGTTTCGTGAGGTTAGGTTAGGTTAGGCTAGGTTAGATTTATTTATAGGTTAGCCTCGAGTTGACCCATCCGACGTAGCACACATTTGCTACCGAATTTGAATTCAGCGCCCCAAAATACATAGGAATACGTGTGTCTTGTTACCAGATCCGCAAACTATTTTTTGTTATGCACAATTAAAGAAAAACGTGTGCATTATAATCCAGTAGCTGTTCATTCGTTAAGCAACGTTGCTACATTTCGAAATAGTGGAAAAATTTCATGTTTTGCGACGAATTCAAACAATTAAAAATAAATCAAGTGACATCCAAAGTATTTCAAGAGAATTCTTAAAATTTTTTAAATAATTAAAAAGGTTACACGTGAAGTCTAGGAAGTCGAGAGAATTCTGAGGAATTCAAAAGTCTTGAAGGGATTTAAAAAAATTAAACCTGAATTCTAAAAAGTTTTCAAAGGTTTCAATTAAATTCAAATACTTCTACTAATCAGTTTGGACGGCAATTGATTATTTTCAAAAATATGCGAATTATCTGGACTCACTAAAATTATTTGTGCTAAGCTCACCAAATTTTGGTAAACCTGGTCAAGATTTGCATTTTTTTCATGTACCGAATTTCGGCGAGCCATTCTTTTATCTCCAACATGTTTAAATATAAAAATTAATTTTGTTGCAATGTTATTTTATGGTTCGATCAAACTCGAGCCTACGCGATTTGAACTGGCATATATATTCTTAATCGTATTTTTTTTAATGCTCGAAGCAAGCTCAAGTTACCGCAATAGGAGATATGTTTTTCCCGGGTCTCACGCATGCTTGCAACTAGCTGTTCACCTAAATGCAATTTCAATTCCCTGTTATATCCAGAATACACACCGGACCCAAAAATGTCTTGGGACTTTTCGACTATAATTTTATTTCGATCCGCCATTGCAAGAAACGACGATTCTCCTGGGACACCATGTATGCAATTCAATTATTATGCATGAAAAGTAAAATGTGATAATTTGATATAGTAATTATAAGTACATTATTATTTCATTTTATTGGAAAGCTTAGAAAGGGTTAGAAACTCAGATCGTTTAGTGACTTATTAGGAATTAGATACAAATTTCATCAAATTTCTCGTCAGCACAGTTTGATTGCATATGTGAACGTAATTTACTTCAGTTTTGGGAGTTTTATGAATAAAAATTTTTGGCCTTTGAACAAGCTGTTTTTTGCAACTTATGGGAGCTTTAAAAAAGAATTTTAATTCGTATTGCGAAAAAGCTAACTTAAAAAAAGCACGTTCCAAACTAGAAATCCTTGTAAATATATAACGTCTTTAGAAATATTTGTAAATATTTGAGAATTAGTTGATATTGAAATCTTTGATATCATTTTTCTGCGTACCCAACAGGTTTCGTTAAAACGTAAAATATTATTTAAATACTATTATCAGAACTAATTAAGTATGTATATTTTTTAAATGGACACTATTGAAATCGAAATATCTGATAAGAACATGCGTCCCGTCTACAATGTAAAAGATAACGACTATATAAGAAATAAATTTTGTATGGATGAATAGAGCACTGAAATATTCTTTAGTTACATTGAAAATCAAAGTCTTGATTGATACGTTAATTAGGCTTTCCTTCAATAGAAAAAAATGAACATTCTTATTACTTTCTGCTTATCATTGATGGTTATCCTGAATAACATTGGTGAGTATGATAATATATATGTAATTTTAAATACATTTCATCGCATACGCAAATTAGAATGCTTTTAATTCAGTCTATATTCTATCCCTATTGCTATATTTTTTAACTTTTAGTTTTTCCCGAAATAAGGAATTTATTTATTTCGGAAGAATTGAGAATTTTTGTGTTAAACGAAATAGAATTCAAAATGTGTATGATGGGACGAAAGTCTTACCATATGTTACATAGTGTATATGTGGTAACCTCGTAAGGGTACATCCAATAATTTCGTAATATGACTGTCCGCATAGGTTATTGCCAGGTTTCCCAAATTCTCTCGTGTGCTTTGCCGGTCATCACGATCTGGCTGGCGTTGGCCCCGTTAGGAAACCGCAGTATAATTACTTTCCCTTATTACACTAGCACTGGAGTAAACCGCATTCGCGGGTCACACAATTTTGACCAATGAAAAACCCTCGAAGCTCGTTGAATTTTATTGAAGGCGCCGGATAGGATTAACCCTATCCGAGCCTCGACCCAGGCGTCCGGGTGTCAGCTGTCAGTTGTGGCAGGAAAGGTACTTCGAGGCGATGAACAAAGACCACCTACTTTTATAGCCATCTGGCCAGGGCGATACCGTCTTTAAGAGCTGATCCGAAAGCTTCAGAAAACTTCGGCAAACTTCTATTTATATCTCGATTTTGATTTGAAAGAAATCGAAGAAATTGGCGAATTGATTGTTTCGCAGGATTCTTAATTTCATGCATGCGTCGATTTTGATTTTATATTTTTTCAGGTATATATTGTATGAATGTCATTACAAGTATATATATATTATTAATGTTAATATTATAATTATATAATATTATATTAATTTTAATTAATAGTTGACTAACTTTTAATATAAATACTTAAACTTTTAACTAAAACAATTAGTTTCGCTTTAAACTGTTGAAATTAATTGAAAATTCCTTGCAATGTTTTAAAATATCCCACAAAATGGTAAATTGAAGTTTTTTAAAGTTTCTGAAAATTCATTGCATATTTGAAAATACCCTGAAATATTTCAAATCCTTTAAAATCTCATATTAGCCTCAAAATCTGGCTTAAATGGTTGACGAGCTTCGTGGACATTTTTCCGAAGAATTCGACCTCTGGACTATCAATTGTTGTGTGTATAATGCAGCGAGAGCTTTGACGAATGCGAACTGTAAAACAAAACAAACGATTCATCATAAGACCAAAAGACGAATGCATCAACTTGCCGTGAAAATAGGCTGGGCAAGGCAATATGCGTCCCGAATTCAGTGTGTGATTGACTACATCACATCTAGCAGGAATTTTCTCGGTAAAGTTCAAAAGTTCACGCGCGAACTCTGGACCCGTTATCACACACTTAACAAGTTAAAGCTCCTGAACATCAGGCAGCATACTGTTGAGAGAATAGGGATACTACCTGACGCTAAGAGAAGTCTAGAGCGAAGGAAGAGGTGGGTAAGAGAAAATCAACAGTTACACTCTGACCCATCTCGACTCTTCCAAGATCTTCTGGCGGAAGAAGTTTCCTTCAACTCATCAGAATTTGACCCGTATTTTCACCTCACATTTAAAGTCGGAAGAACCTGTTCATCGATAGATGTGTCTCCAAAGATGCAGCATACTACCCGCATGACCTATCGATGGCCTGGATTGATTACCGGAAAGCTTTCGATTCGACCTCCCATAGATTTATCATCTGTTTTTTGGAAAGCTTGAAGGTTCATCCGCAAATCGTGAGGTGCATAGAGAGACTGATGCCGCTTTGGAAAACCAGATTTACTATCTAATCTGGAAAAAATCGTGTGACAACTAACAAGGTCACATTTCAGAGAGGTGTCTTTCAGGGCCACATCATGAGCTCACTCCTCTTTTGCCTCACATTATTGCCACTGTCTCTAGCACTTTGCTATTCCGCCGGGCACTTTTACGGCAAACCTATATATCGAAAGTACAAGGTCACTCATGTATTTTACATGGACGATCTAAAGATCTATGATAAAAACAAAGAACAACTACATCTAGCTCTAGGGCTTGTCGAACGATATTCTAACGCAATAGGAATTGTATTTGGGTTAAACACATGCGCCAAGGTTTATTTAAAGTGAGGAAAACTTAATGGCATTTCTAAAGACCCTAAGCTCGTCGATAGAAGCGCTATACGACACCTTTGCGCTGGAGAGACTTATACATACTTGGGCGTGCTCTATCCTATTCTTTTGGAGTGGTACCAGGGACCCCATTAAATCACCCGGAATGAAGTCTGGCACGGAGTGTTTCATTTTGGCATGTCAAGGCGGTGTCCTTTCCACCTAAGCATACCGTTGCCACATTTCGAGCCGAAACATTCCCGATGATAGCTGCAGGGCGTGCCATGCACATTCGGAGCATTTGGTACAGATACTATCTAGTTGTCCAACTCATGCGGGAACGACCTACATCCAGAGGCACGAGGTGTCACTAAGAGTGCTTTATTATTATCTCCTACTCTTACGGCATCAACCTTAATATCGCTTTTCTAAATGTTCTTTTTGACTTCGAGAAGCAAACCATGTTTATTATTGAATTTTCGGCGCCAGCTGACAAAAACATCATAGCCAAGGAGAATGAAAAGAAAAAAAGTGTAGAGACCTCATAAGGGAGTTGCGACGACTGTACCCGGAATATTCTGTGAAACTAATCGTCCTCATCATCGGCGTTCTTGGAGGTGCCAAGCTTTCACTGGTTAGTAGCTTGAAAAGCATCCCTGCGTGTAAACAATATGTTAATATACTTGCGGGAATAATGCAGAAGGCGGTCGCCCTTGGGTCGTTCCATATCTTATATTGTCTTGATTATTTGCTCGATAAATTCAACAAATTTAATGCTACTTTTCAAAGCCGTGTAACGCTTGTCCAAGATTTGCATTCTGCTTCCAAAAACTTATTACTATATTTTCTCGATAATTTTATTGAGCACCCATTAAGTCCCAAAATGAAGAAAATTTTTCTCTTACGTTTCAGCTAGAATAATTTTATCAAAAAGGCAAATGATTTATTGTAAAATACTCTGTTCATATATTTTCGGGTATGCTCTAAACGATGCAATGGCTTAAAAAACGGAAAATATTAATTTTCGATTAATAATCAACAAATTAAAAAAAAAAATTTTTTTAGCAATTTTTTTTTCAATTGAAAAATAGAGGGGAGGAGGAACTTTTACCCGTCGCAAATATGCACAAAAGTGCACGAAATGTCTGATCTTTTTAAATCCGTTAAGATTTTTTATCTACGATTTAAAAAAAAAATGGCGTCCAAAAAACAGAAACCAAAAATATATAATTTCGTTTTATTGATATGTTTTGGGATCTTTTGGTTCAAAACATATAAATATTTAATTGTTTCAGTAAAAAAGTAATTCAATAGTTTATTTTCAAACAAAATAAAAATATTTAGTGTTAAATAGGTAAAATCATGATAATAAGATTATAAAAAATTATTTGATTGCTATTTTACGTCATTTTCACAACAGAATCTTATCAATTTCATCTTTCAGCAGCTGTTTTTATTTAAAAACGACATTGCCTGACACTTACCACGTGGAGGTTAAGAATTGAAGCATCTTTTTTGTTGTTGTTTTTTGTGGTTTATTTTTACTTTCATTTTCTTATTATATACTGTGATCTCATTGTACACTTTACATTTGTCGGTGATCAGTATTTGACATACAAGTCTTACCAATATATTTGTTGCATGCTTTGAAATAGCCATCATACATTATAAAGCACTCAACTTTTTTTCGTCTTAGTGGACATAATTCGAAATCACTGTTGCAATTGCAATATTAGATTGAATTATCCGATTAAAAACAATCCACGTCCATTTCTGTGAGCGTATACATGGCATAGCGTAATTTCATCGGGCATCATGTACATCAACCCTACCCATAAACTTATTATAAAGTTAAAAAGCATTCGGAAAATTTACATTTACCTTTTCTTTTTTTCTTTACTGCTTCTTTTAGACATAAACAAGGGTGACACTGCAGCAGCATCAGTAGAAACCATTGTTTGATGTGTTATCTTGACGAATAATAATATTTGTAATTATAATTCTGACAATAATTTTTTAAATTACATCAAAACGTAGAACATTATTATCTGATTCAGAATCAGATTTCGCACAGTTCTGTTCAGTTGATGAAGATGAAGAAACTTTATTTTTACCCGACCCTAAAAATTCTGGCAATAATGACACTGATGACTCTGAATCAGAATTTTTAGAAGAAAGCACTCCAGATAAAGCTTATTCTCAAGCTTTTAGAAAATATAATGAGAACCAGTCTGCTCTAGAAGAGAAATATGTTTATGAATGGTTAGAAGAGGAACAATGTTATCCCGAGTATGTTGAAAATTTGTGTCAAATGACCGATAAGGAAGAAAGAAACTTCAGAATATGAACTGTGTTGAGTTATTTGAGACGTTCTTTTGTGATGAGATGAAAAATTATATAATCAAATCTATAAAACAAAATGATTATGACCCCACTTTGGAAGATTTGAATGTTTTTATAGGAATTCTCATTGCGTCTACGTTTAATACCAGAAAGTCATATGAACATTATTGGTCAACGGACCCTTGATTATCCTTTGAATCAATCAAAAAGGCTATATCTCGGAATAAATTTCAAAAAATAAAATCCAAACTAAAATATTCTAAGCCAGAAGATGAGAATGTCAATGACAGGGCTGGGCGTGTACGCAAACTTATAAATTTATTTTAAATGAACATACAACAGTTCGGGTATTTTCAAGCAGAAATCGCAGTAGATGAGATGATGTCAAAATTTTTTGGAAGATCTAACTCGAAACAATTTATAAAGGGAAAAACCATTAAATGTTGTCTTAAATTTTGGGTCTCTGTACTCCCGACGGATATTTCCTAGATTTTGACTTGTACTGTGGAAATAATTCGGATGTGGGAGGAAAAAAATTATCCAAATGCTCATTGGGTTCTCGCGTAGTACTAAGTTTACGGCATAATTTCTTTTTTACTGTTGGTGTTAGAAAAATACCTTTTGATCACCTTTACAGGGACAATCTTTTTACACGCTTCGATCTTGTTTTACTTTTCAAAAAATTAGGGTTGCGTTCTACTGGTACTATGAATGAAAATAGAAGTATCAATGGTATCAATGGTTTCTACTGCTGCTGGAGTGTCACCCTTTCCACGTGGTAAGTGTCGGGCAACGTTGTTTTTCCATAAAAACAGCGGTTAAAAGATGAGATTTTAGGACTTAATGGGTTAAACTCGTGTGGTATTGGGACGATTGATTTTTCGGACAAAAGTCATCATAGGTCAAAAATCAAATCAGGTGCAGAGTGCGACGATTACCTAACTGGGCAGCTTTCAAGTGGTGCAATGTCAGAAAGTGCAATTTCCACGTTCAAAAAAAATTGTTTGAAATTCCACGTAACAGATTGCAAGAGAATGCACGAGAATCTTCCCATTAAAAATGGCACTTTTGAAAACATTGATATTTTAAGGGGAGAAGCTGCACTATTTGAACCGGACCTGCTTCATTTCATTTCTTAATGAATCTATGCCAACAAGTAGGATTAACTGACCCAAAATGGTTTAACTCTTTGCCGAACCAGTACGCTCATTTTCCGTAATTCCCAACGCAAAGAACAATTATTAAAAAACATTTACAAAGAATGTTAAATGATATCATGTACAGAACGACAGAGAATACAGCTCAGGCGGCCGGACAATTGTTTCGAATTAGTGCGAGAAACGATACAGAATTTTAATACTTATATTTAGATTGTTATGAAAAAATATTTCGTGACTTCTTTATTTGTTTTATTGTTACAATAGTTCTGATTAGCTTGTAATTGTTGTATTGATTTCGCGTTCAGTTCTTAAAGCGTTCACAAAGTTGTAAAGGTTTCGAGATGTAATAATTCCCTTGTGAATTTGTAACTATTGTAAATATTTGGTTTTGATGGTGGATTAAGCCTACTGAGGAAACCACCTTAAAAAAACGCGCCTACGAATCTACTCTGCGGTGGTGTGGAAAAAGAGGAAAATCTAAATATACATTACAATATACATGATTGTATATAATTATAAAATTAGATATATTTTTTTGAAAAACATACTTTTAAATTTTGACCGCTTTCAATTTATTTATGATTTTAAACGGTTTAATCAGCTTTGAGTTTTTATTAATCCTATTTTCATAGCTCTAATCTACAAGCATTTCAATACTTAAAGTTTTGAAATTTTTCGGTTTTCTAAATTTCAATTTGATGCTTTAAAGAATTCAAAGAGATTTCAACAGATTTCAAAAGATTTTAAATATTTGATGTTTTTTTGAAGGTTGTCAAGGAATTTTCAAATTATTTTTATAATTTTAAGGAATTTCAAAGAATTAAAAAATTTTTAAAGGGATATTCTTAAACATTCCAAAGTACTTTAGAAACAAAAAAAAATGTGGGTATTTCGAAAGATTTTTAATAAAATACATGAACTTTGCACAAAAGAAATTTATTTTTCACCAAGTCTAATTTTCTGTATTTAAAAGAAACTAATTTTCAAACAGAATAAAAAAAAATTCTACAAAATAGTTAATTTTTCAGAAAACAAATTTTTTCAACTAAATTCATAAATCACCTATCAAAACAATCTAAATTTTTGTTAAATCAGTTCCACTTTCAACCAGAAAAGTTGAAAAAAAAGTGAAATTGTTTGAAATTACTTTGTATTATTGAAATGATTTTAAAATTCTTGGGAATGTTTTAAAACATCCTAAAATATTGAAAATCCTTGAAAATTTTTTTAAAACTCTTGACATCTTTTAAAGAATTCTAAGTTACTTTAGAGTTTTTTGAACAGCCCTGCTATAATTGTTCAAGTTAAAGTACTTTGTTCTTGACATCTTTTAAAAGCCCTCAAATATTTTAAATCTTCAAAAATCTTATGAAACCTCTTCAATTTTTTAAAAGCTTTAGATTGAAATTTAGAAAACAGAAAAATTACAAAACGTTAAATATTGAAATGTTTGTAGACTAGAGTTTTGAAAATGGAATCAGTGGAAAATAAATTTTTTTTGCACAAAGTTTATGTATTTTATTTAAAATTCCTTTCTTCGTATACAATTCAGCCTGTTGGATAAAAATGTAACTTTATCTTTCAAAATTTAACTATTTTGTTGAAAACAGTTAAATTTTTTTTTAAAATTTATATATTTTATTCAAATCTTTTCCAGAAAACTAATTGTTTTAGTTGGAAGTTGAACTATTTCTATTAAAAGATATTCAACTGGTCATTAATATTAATGAAATATTTTACAATTTTAATATTAACATCGACAATATATATATAATAGTAATAATATCCATATTATATACACCTGAAAAACATAACCTCAAAATCGACTTATGCACAAAATATACAATCACTTAAAACTTAAAAATCGCCAATTTCTTTAATTGCTTTTAAATTGGGATCGAGATATAAATAGAAAACCACCGAAGTTTTTCAAAACCTTTAGATCGTCAACCATCGTGCATCATAAAACCTGAGAAAACCGAACTTCATTTGTGCATTTTCGGCATATACACAAACTCACAGTAGTAATCATGCACCTTTTGTTTTGCGACTCGTCGCTGGTAGTCAAACTAATGCTGCCTGGCCGATGGTTTCGGTAGCGACCGTTTGTTAGTAGAACATGACCGTCTGTTGTGCTCGTGACCGGCTGGTGCTGCCCCTAGGGAATGGCGCCGACTTGTTGCGCTGTCACGCTAGTGCCCATCCTTTTTACCTCAGATGGTCGGCAGACTGGCTGCGGATTCTGGGGGTTCTTGTTCGTCGTCGCCTTCTGCGTGCCATCTTGGTTCTCCTTCTTCCACCTACCCCGTTGACTCCGCTCCCTCACAATTGTGGCTAGTGACTTACTTTTTACCTTAAAGCTAAACGAGGTCGGGTTCCTCTCTCGTTTGAAACAACTCTTTTTCTTATTATGTCAATTAATTAATGTAAATTATTATCTTAGTTGACATGCGTACATCCGATAAAGGGCGTCAGGCACGTGGTGCAAAGCTCCTTTCCGGTTTCTAGTTTCTGCAACCAACATCGTCCTACTCGCACAGGCGATTACCCTCTCAACGCCGTCTTACATCTGCATTAAGACTGCTTTCAGGCCAAAATCGGTCGCGTCGGTCTGGAGAACTAATCGAACTTCGAAGTGTATACGTTTGCATTGGTGCTGTCCCTACTTATTTCTTAAGCTTAGCGAATGTACTTTTCTGTTTAGTGCCTTATTTCCATGTGAGGTTCGTCCTAAGCAGCTTGTTTAGTGATTCCGCGTCAGCCGCAAAGTCCGGTTTAAAACGACCTTACCATGACGCCATGCCCAAGAACCTTCTGGCTTGCTTTATTCTTCGTGGGGCTCGGTATGAGAAAAGGCGCTCTACCTTGTCCGGATCGACCTGCAAACCCTTCTCATTAACGAGCAACCCGCGACAACATACGTTCAGTCTCCCAAATTCGCACTTCTCTGGGTTTATATTCAGGCCGCCGTCGGTTAATAAAAATTCACCTTTTCTGAAAGATTATTAAACTTAAGAAATCGTGTCGATTAATTTACGAATAATTCATGAAAGGTTACAAAATCATTACACATAAGTTTAAATGAACAGGGAAACTAAGTTTTCAAAAACAAAATCTTTAAAATTAAAATATAAATAGGCAGAGTAGCAAAATTTGAGACTTGGAGAAACCCACAGATTTCCAAACTGGCTAGCAGGGAAATCCAGGCTAGCCCTTACGCCAGGTAACCAAATTCCGTCCAGCAAGGAACTTACCGTGATAAGTTTCCGTTTGCTCTTTTGTCTTCATGCTGTTTTTTTCGCTACTACGCATCTCCGTTACACGTCCAGCATGTTGATTGATTGGGGCCAATGGACTACTGAGCCACCATTGTCTACTTGAATGGTCACCAAACGCCAGGGTCGTCCAAAATCATACCTGTTAAAATTTTCTTTTGAATCAGAGGACACTTTAAATTTTTATTCGCCCATCCCCACTTGCATTTATTATTTTTTTAAACAATTAATTACTATTTAATTGTAACTTTCTCTTAAAAATAGGTATAAAACTCTAGTTTAACAAAAATGAGTTAGCTTTTCTACTTATGTTTAAATATCTACAATTTTTTTATAACATAAATTTTTGAAATTTCTGTTTTGTTGTGTGCAATTATTGTGGTAATTTTTCATTGTTAAGAGCAATTTTTTTTTATTAAGTTTTCAGTGAAGTCAAAAAATTACAAATATTTTTTATTGCCTTGAGAATACTAAATTCTAATCTGCGGGATAAACATTTGCGGGATTAACATTCAAATATTTAATAATAAGCGATATACCTAATTGATCTGAGAAAAAAATGTTACATTAATATTTAATAAATTTATTACACAATACGATAATGGCTTAGACAAAAAATGTTGCTCTTTACAATAACAAATCATCACAATATTTGCAGAAAACCAGAAATTACAAAATTTATTTTCAAAAAAAATTGTTGGAACAAACGAAATTTATTTAAACATTTATTTATTCATTGTTCCTAAAAATGACCAATTGTACAAGCGAACAAAAAAAATCTACATTTCAATGAGTAAGTGAACAAAAAATTTCTGAAACTGAAATAAATTTTTTACTGAATTGTTAATTAATTGCAAAATACTTAAAACTACTCCACTTGACAAACAAAAATAATTTTTGGCAAAAAGGGGAAACGCAGATAATTTATGTGTCCATTTTGGGCAAATGAGTCAATTTCAGTTTTTCGGGGTATTTTGGGGCTCCACAAGGGGGGGGGGCGAGTGGAGGGCATCAAATTTTAAGTAATTTAATGGAAATGATTGAGTAGAAGCTATCCAACAAATTTTTAATATCTCCCTTAAGCTAAGTTTAAATCCAGAAACCTGAATCCCATTTTTCCGAAAACCAAAATTTTAAAATCTTAATCTTATGGGATTTTTAGGGTCCTTTCGGCACGTCTTAATATCAACTGATTTAGCTCAAACTTAAAGAAAATTTTTTTGCCGACAACCTCACAAAATGGGGGGGATGGCATGCCCACTATTCGAAAGTCCGTTTTCTAAACCACCCTAGTGTTCCTTGTACTTCTCGTTAGTTTGCATGGTTTCTTCCTGCCGCATATATATGTATGTTAAGTTGTATTTTGGTTTCACCTGATGTCATGTGGGTGTACTCCTTTAAGGCCTTATAACAAAATTTAATTTATGGACGCAACAAGACAATTATGAGATAGATGCAGAGCCCGGTCATCCTTAGATCCCTCTTTATTCTCAAAACAAACAAGGCTTCCGTCGGCTTGTCATTACGATATCTTCATGTCCTGTGGTCGTACATATCCTGGTTTTAAGACGTGGCCATTAGTTTTTTTTACTGCAGTTTTACTGGAAGCCAGTGTGATTTTCATAGATGGCGCTTGCTACCAACAGGAACCTGCGGTGTTTTTAAAATTTTTGTTTAATTATAGGCCATGCATATGTACTATTACTTTGTGAAAAATACATATTATGTATATTTTCACAAAGCAATGGATACATTTTTCAACAACAAAATCGTAATTTGCTGCCAGTCTTACACAGAAAATAAGTCTTACTTCTATGTTGATCTTGTTTTTATTTTTGCCTTGGATTAAGCTGATGTCTAAAATTTCAGAATAACTATGTCTTAAAAATAGCCATTAAGGACTTTTAATTTAAAATAGAACACAATCATGGCTAATCCTTAGTCTTTTGTATTAAAAACCTTCCCATCTTAGTCTTCGATCTTCGGCCTCAAGATTTTGGCTCTAGAGAAGATGATAATGAAGTGCTTTCATTAGCCTTCAAAGTTTAGCCTCTAGACCTCAGAACAGCTATAGCTAACTTCCAAGAATTGCGACGTCACAACTGAATAGAGCGAATCGAGCAAGATGAGTCGTATAGTCGTCCGGCCTACTTTTTCTTACTTTTTTGAGTATAGATAATTGTGCCAAGATTTTTACTCCTCTATAAAAACAGAGGGATTGGTCACTGAAATGTCAGGTGACTCCCGGACTTACGGAAGAGCCTGAGGCAGTCAGTAGGAATCTCTGAATTCTCATGCGTGGTATCTTTGTTAGTCCCAGTTAGTCTCAGTGCATTACGAGAACTCTTGCTTCAGCTTTATTTCAAAGAAATGGGTTTCTGGTTTTAATTTGAATCATAAATACAGGCTTTATTTAGGTTGTATTTAAAACATATTTTAAATTTTAAATTTAATTTATTTAAGCCCACAGATATGGCTACAGAGACACCTTTAAGGCTTATGCAGCGGCTGGATATTAGTCTACCGCCTAGCTAACAACAAGTTTCTAAACCATGTAGTGGCTTGGTGTTAGTCCATATTATTGTTACCAACTACTTTGAAGATTACATTGGGTCTAACTTGGATAGTTATATAAGTATTTCCTTTTCAAAGATTTCAAGCTATTCCAGTTTTTACGGAGCGGGTCTTCTTTATGTTACGCCTTAAAATAAGCCCACTTTTGGTTCCGAATCAAGATTTTTTTCTGTGAAATATCTCATATTCCTTCAATTGGGCAGGAAAAAAAGATCAAAAACGATTATTAAAATGGTAAAAATGATGATAAATTTCTTCGTGAAAACACACTCATTTCCTCAGGCACTTTTGTAGAAAATAAATTCTTGAAATACGTGAATAGCGCGCCAAAATTTCAAACATTAAGTTAAATAAATTTCTTCTAGCATGATTTAAAAATAAATAATTGATAATTATTTTTTTATGCAATAAGATATCTGCAATTTAAATAGAAAAGGCTATAAGCGATCATTATCATTTTACAAATTTTTGAAAAACTTTGACTGATTTTAAAAGATTAGAAAAAAGCGTTTATTCATTATTTAGTGTTTATTATTATAATATTGTAAAATATGGAGATTGAAATAAGAGAACGTTTTTAAATGACTCGAAAGTCAACTGAAAATCTAAAAATAATTCAAATTCATATTATAGGTTGAAAAATTATGTATGGATTCGAGCACATGGCTGGGCTGATGATAAATTAGACAAATTTGTATTGGATTTCTAAAAACCTGTTTAGGTAAAATTAATTAATCAATTTTTTTCTACGGTATATTTGTTGCAATTGATAAAATCAACCAGGATACGTTCTTGCAACACTTCTAATTGCCAATTTGAAAAAATTTATTAGTCATTGAACTCTGATCTATTTTTTCTCCAAATGGAATTTTTTGTACCCGTTTTATTTATGCTGGCATACAGCAAAGTTGATAAATATAAATTTAATCGTGAGAATCATGGATTTCTTCACGTTCTGCTCTATTTCATTTTCTTTACCCAATTATTTTCTTTTAATTTTTGTGCACTTTTAGTCAACTTATTTCGATAATATATTTCCACATTTTCAGAATCCCCGCCCCCTTCAAAACACGTTTGATAGCCGCCCTAATTGCCCCCCCCTCTCTCCTCGGGGTTGCCGCCCCTGTTATCAGGTCAACTTTTGCTCCACGATATATTCAAGATAAGCTGCCAAGAGAGGAGCAGGAAGAGCTTCAATTGAAAGTATTGCGTAATGTGCAGATGACCTCAAAGCCAGGATTGATATGCGTAAAAGTCTGTTCTAGATTCCGTCATGCGACCAAACACCAACTTCGAAATGCGTATGTGCCTATTAAGGTGCTTCCTCAGGCTTGGAAATTAGCCCATGCATTTACAAAAGCCAGGATTTTTCCGCAATTATGAATATTTTGATCTCATATTTTAACGACATAATCTTAGAGGGTGAATACAATCCCTCAAAGAGGGATTTTTCAAAAAAAAGTGTAGTTCTTGTTTTATTGCTATTAATTAAAAATTTGATGCATTTTGTGCACCTGGGAAGTAGCAATCGGCCACCATGAGTGCACCCATCGTAAAAGAAATTTAGGGTAGATTATTTCCGAATGAAACTAGAGTGCTATTTTTTCGACGATACTTAAAACATCGTGAAAACCGTGGATCTAGCTTGGGATTTGATTGAGTGCCTGTCATGCCTCACTCAACCTTCCCATTGTTAGAGATAGGAGCCGTTGAGAGAAAGAAAAAATGATTAAAATATTAAGAAATTTAATTTCAATATTCTGCATTAGATGCATTATACGAGGGTGAATCAAATATTAACCGGAATTCTTTTTTAATATTTATTTATTTATAAAACAATACAAAAATACTATTGATTATTTTTCTACATAGTCTCCTTCACG
Organism: Belonocnema kinseyi; assembly: GCF_010883055.1. Taxonomy (NCBI): domain Eukaryota; kingdom Metazoa; phylum Arthropoda; class Insecta; order Hymenoptera; family Cynipidae; genus Belonocnema; species Belonocnema kinseyi. The sequence goes on from NC_046664.1 coordinate 24,243,704, forward strand.
TTCTGCACATTTTTTCCAGCGGTTTGGAAGCTTGTTAATTCCTTGCTCGTAGAAACTTTGAGGTCGAGTCATCAACCAATTGCGCACGAATTCCTCAAGATCTTGATCGTTGTCAAATCGCAATCCTCCAAGTGCATCTTTCATGGGCGCAAACAAATGATAGTCACAGGGTGACAAATCTGGGCTGTATAGAGGATGCTCAAGGGTTTCCCAATGCATATCCTCCAGTTTTTGTTTCATTTCAAGCGCCGTATGTGGCCTGACATTGTCATGAAGAAGGATGACGTTTCTGATGGGGTTACCGCGTCTTTTGCTTCTGTAAGCGACTTTTGCTGCCTCCAACAGCTGGCAGTAGTAGGCACCGTTAACCGTACGTCGATCATGTAGGAAATCAATGAGCAACACTCCTCTGTAGTCGAAAAAGACGGTCGCGAGGACCTTACCGGCTGAGAGACGGGTTTTGGCTTTCACAGGACCGGCTTCGTCTTTCCTTCGCCATTCTTTACTCGCCATATTGGACTCGGGAGTGTAATGATGCACCCATGTTTCATCACATGTCACGATATGCTTTAAAAAAGTCTCTCCTTGCCGCTGAAATCGATTCAGATGTCTCTTACTGATTCGCAGACGGATGTTTTTTTTATCTTCGTTCAATAACTTCGGGACCTATCGGGCACAGATTTTTTTGAAACCAAGATGATTTTTAATGATTGTTTGACCGCTTCCATAGCTAATGCATACCTGTAAAGCGATTTCATGAATAGTGAACCGCCTGTCACTTTCAATAAGGTCACGAACTGCACCAATGTTATCGCCAGAGACACTTGATCTTGGACGTCGATTATGACTCACATTTTCCACACTTTCTCGTTCACTCTTAAACTTTTTGGCCCAATCAAACACTTGAGTTTTAGACAGAGTATCATCCCCATACTGATCCTTCAATCGAGTCAAAATTTCGCACGGTTTAACTCCTTCTTTAGTTAAAAACTGTATTATAACCCGTTGTGCAACGGACGCTGGAACCTGTTGCTCACTCATAGCTGTACTGACGAATTGACTGAGTCAAACAGCTCACCAAGCGCTTTACCCACTACTAATACACTACATTACAAGAACCTACACTGTGAGAGTGCTTGCGATTGGCTAAGAAAAGTATTTGTAAAATTCCAATTTATGTTTTATCCGCCCTCGTATAACGAGGAGGCGCTTAAAAAAAGAAAGAAGAAAATTGGTTAATCCGTTCAATTTCTGTTGAGAGTTTTCGTGACTTATCGACTCTTCTCAGATTCTACGACGAAAAGTGGAAGAAAGATGCTACGTATTCTTAAATCGGAAAAATGTGGAATCGCAAGTTATTTCATTTTCAAGATTACACTTGAGGGTATGCAATTCGCAGCCCTTTTTTTATAAATTCCTTTTCCATAATTTTCCACGTTTCTGTCTTTTATTTGTTAATATTAGAACATTTTCTCTAGTCAATGTTTACGGTGAATTTAAAATTTTTCACTATTATAGAAGTGAATAATTTAATTAATTTTCAATTAAAAAATGGATCTTCGTGGTTACGAAATTCTTTTTCGTTGAATATATTCATCTTTTTATTTGAAAATTCAACTATCAGGTTGAAGATAGAACTCTTGTTAAAATAAATTGTGTTTAGTGAAGATTCATCTGTTTGGCTGAAAAATATATAAAATTGGTAGAAAATAAAATTTTGGGTAGCAAGTGAACTTTATTGCTGAAAATTCATACGTTTGGTTCATAATTTAACTATTTTGGTAGAAAATTCAACTATTTAGTTACAGATAAACATATTCATTGGAAAATTTAACTACTTGGTATATAGTTAACTTTTTCACTACCATGATATAATTTTCTGATTGAAAATTCAACCCATTTGAAGATAATTTGTCTTTTTTCTTCGTAGTTTTCACAATTTCGTTGAAAAAGTATAAATTTGGGTGCACATTCGTATTTTTTAAAAATAAAAATCAATCTTCTTTACAAAAAATTTTACTCTTCCATTTTTGGTTGAAAATTTATCCTTTGTTTCGTATAAAAACTTGCACTATTTGCTTTAAAATTGGCCCTTTTTGTAATATACAAACCGTCTTTGTTAACATAGCATCTTTTTGGCTGAACATTCAACTATTTGATGAAATAGGAGACTTCACTTAATATTAATTAATCTCTTTGGTTAAAAGTGTAACTATCTTATCTGAAATAAAATAGTGCATCAATCCTGAGCAACAGCACATTCATTGTAAACCAAGCAGCTGTATTACAAACAAAGATTCAAGAAAAAAGAAAGATATATTATGAATTTCCAGTTACGGAAACTCTCAACAGAAATTGAACGAATTAACCGATTTTCTTCTTTCTTTTTTTAAGCGTCTCGTCGTTATCTAATGCATCTAATGCAGAATATTGAAATTAAATTCCTTAATATTTTAATGATTTTTTATTTCTTTTAAGCGGCTCTTATCTTTAACAATGGGAAGGTTTAGTGAGGCATGACAGGCACTCAATCAAATTCCGAGCTCGATCCTCAGTTTTTACGATGTTTTAAGTTTCGTCGAAAAAGTATCACTCTAGTTTCATTCGGAAATGTTCTACCCTAAATTTCTTTCACGATGAGTACACTGATGGTGGCCGTTTGCTACTCTCCCGGCGCACAAAATTCATCAAATTTTCAATTAATTGCAATAAAATAAGAACCAGACCATTTTCCGAAAAATCCCTCTTTGAGGCATTGTATTTGCCCACTAAGATAATTTGATCAACATATTCATAATTGTGGAAAAAGACTGTATTTGCAAATTGCATAGGCTAATTTTCAAGTCTGAGGAAGCACCTTAAAGGCCTTGAACATCGAGCCAAAGATGAAAATAAACCTATTGTAAAAATGCTAATAATTTAAGAGCCAATCTGGAGCACAATCTTTTGGTTGGCAATGTGATCATAGACGCTCCTCGCACACCAGAGCTACCAAATCCAAAATAAAATGCCTTTTTTAAGCTTTATTATTTCAAATTATATTATCCTGAAAGGTTCTTGAGTATGATTAAGTAACAATATGTGGTGCTTCACCAAAGGTTGTCAAGCCATTTATAGAGCTTTGAAATAATGTTTTTGATTAACAGGTCGAAACAACCATATGTTAGTCGGAAAGCCTATTGCGCAAGTTTGCAACTTTTGCGCTAAAAATTTACTACTCCTCTTTCTAAATACGATATCAAACTGAACTTGGTGATGCTCCGACGGATGCTGTCAGATTTTCTGACTTTATGACTCCGATAACGTTGGTTGGAAAGTCGAAACAGCAAAATTGTCAGCTGGACAAAATAGAGGAGATGACTTGTGAGCTTTGCGCCGAACAGTTACTGTCAATTTTTTTACAATTCATCACTAATTTTTGTTATCAGGATTACAAAAACTATGAAATATCTCAATTCAGGAATATTTCGCTGAAAACTCTCTCCAATGCATTTTTTGCAGGGTCCTTCAGTGTTCATTGTTGAAGCAGAATCAGATCTTCGTATTTTTTTTTTACTTAGAAGCGACATGCCGCTGCAAATCATTGATAGGTTGCCATCGACTCATATGAAAAAAATAATAAAATGACACTTTGACTGTTTTTAATACATTTTGAACTTTATAAATTCATAAATTTGTTTTGTCTTTTTCTAGAAATATCATCAGGTATGCCGCCCAAGATACAGGACTTTCTGGAAAATGTTGGGAAAAGTAGTGAAAATAAGACAAGAGACTTTCTGACAAATTTTGGGATGAGTGGTGAACCTGAAAATGATCAGGGTAAGCCTAGCACAAATGGAAATTAAAAACGGAAGCGTTAATTAATAAACTTTTTAAAATTTAATAATCTCGTAAACTTAAAAATATTCTAAAAGCAAGGTTTCTTGTTTCTAAATGTTTGAAGCAACAACTTTTGAAAAAGTATACTATGCTGAAATTTGTTTATGATAAAGCTTCGCCGTCGGTTTTTTTTAAATTTTTAAGCGTGCAATTTTATAAGATATGTCTGTAGATTTAAAAAAATCTTAAGCCTATAATGATGTTCTTATAACAATTTTTTTAATACTTTAAAATTATTAAATGCTGTATCTTTAAAAGTGCTTCAATTGTAATTGAAATTTTCAAATTCTTGAAATAACTTGATACCTTAGAAAATATATTTTTTAATACCACCTTATGTTTGGCTTACATTTTAGGGGTACATTCCTACTATTAAAGAACTAACTTACGTCATGTGTCACATTCAAAAAATAATTTTTTCGCAAAAGTTATGAACGTATTTTGAAAAATAAAAAAATTCGAATTGCTCAAAATTACCTAAACCAATTTTTGTGGCTTAAATATATGTTATGCAAAATATTAAGGCAATTGTAATTTTGTGAAGATTTTTTAGCAACAAATTTTGGGAGACTAAACCACTATTTTTTCTGGAACACACTTTTTTAAATGGTAACCATATATGTTTTTGAAGAAGAACAAAGGATAGCTTAATAGTTAAACAAATTTTGCTACTAATTTGTATTTAATTCCGGTATTTTTATGTCAACTGATTAATGCGGTCATTTTCAACCACTTTTTTTACAGTGAAGTCCTGATACTTTTTCCCTAAAAGAAAACATATCCTAGAAGAAAAAATTAAAATTCAGCAATATATGCAATAATAAAATTTAATTTTGTTTAATCTTCTATTTTTATATGCAGATTCAAGTTCACATTTCGAGGGATTAGCTACTGGCGCTCCTGTTTGTGATATTCCTCGTGTCGAAACTTCTCACTCTTTCGACATACATCAATCGCCTGAAAGGTCCCTTTCTTCAGCTAGACCTTATTTTCTGGTTAGCTCTTCTCCTGCGGCCGAGCCTCCTCTTCGAGAGAGGTCCAGATCTCACCCCAGGGATTCTGGCTCACGTGTCCTTGGATTTGAACTTAAAAACCTTAGGTTTATTCGACTTATTCCCAGGACGAATCCAAATCGGCGATTTGAAATTAGAAGATATACTTTTTCTCCTAATAAACCAATTTGTATGAGAGGAAAAAACAAAGTCCCTCTGCCCTTGCCAACCGAAGAGCAATCTGTATTATCAACGTCCAATGGTGACATTTTTGCAATAGTAGGGGACGGAAAAAGACTTCATCCAATATATTCAAATGCACGTGGATATCATCGGGTAAAAATAAACATGAAAAGCGAAAAGGTTAACGATATGGCCTCCGAAGAAATATATGAATGTCCTGCAGGCAGTGGTAAACCAATCTCAAGAAATTTCAAGATAATCATTGCAGATGAATTTCGACCGTAAGATTATTAAAATTATTGAAATTTGATCTAAAGCAGGATTAAAATATTACAAGTACCTGGTCACGAAGGGGCAAAATTCTATAAACGTTAGAGTCGCAACGAAAACCTAAATGTTCTTATTGGCCTGCAGATATTCCCTTTAAATTGCTTCTTTCAGCAAAGAAATAAATACTTGTTTTTTAAAATAATAAAGTGTTTTTTTGTAAGTTTTTAATTTTGTAACATTAAAAATATTACTGTTCGATAGAACTTAAAAAAATCCAATTGCTTAGCAGATTGGATCGAGTCGAATTTTATTGAAGCGACGCATAAGACAAAAAATAATGAAATCTGTTTTATAAATCGAGACTTAAAAAGCAGGGACTAGGAGCGAAGCGTCATTTCCCCTTTTCTCTTCTTAAGGCAAAGATTCTCGGAAGGCAGATCAGCCTCTTCTCTCCACAGTCTTCGAGTAGAGTGACTTGACTTGATGTCACAAGTTTCGTTGTGGGGAGAAGAGAAGTGATCTTGGGGAGTCTCCTATCGGAATGGTTGAGCAACTTGTGGCTAGCTGTGGTGCTCGACTCTGTTTACGCGAAGGAAAGGGAAACAGGGTGAAGCTCGAAGCCTTCAATGCGCAACGCGAAACTCAAAGGCGCGCTTCTTGGTTGACGAGAGAACTCGCAACGAGACTGGACGCTACTCAAATCCTCTGCATGAAGAAGCTCACCGCGAGCTTCGCGAGCCTTGCCTAGAGCGGCTTAGCCAGGGGCTGAGTTTGGGCCCCCGAAACTAAGTTTTTTCATTACTCAATTACCTATCCCCCCACTCTTTGCCCATACATAAATCCGAAGTCCCCGTCGGAAAAAAATCGAACCCCTCCCCAAAAAAATCCTGAATATGTCGCTGGCCGAGGAAATTGCACAATAATTTTTTTAAACATTTCATTCCAAGTTACCAGTTTCTTTGTACTGACATGAAATAATGAAGAACGTCCATCATTAAACAAAATTGAATAATTTTCTTTCAAATCCTTTCATTTTTAAATAATATATCCATCACTTCTGAACAAGCATTTCAACTTTTTACCAAATTAGTTTAATTTTAAACCAAAAATATGAATGACAAACATCAAAGTAAATCAAAATTTAATAAATTTAAATTAGATTAAAAACCAAACTAAAACTCCAATTTAACGTCCAATAATCAAATTGATGCAAACTCCTGTTAAAAAAATTAAAAATACAAGAATCCAAGAACTAAATTTGGACAGCAGCGAACAAACAAAAAATCCTATTGTAATCTGAAAAAAAAAAACAAATTTCAGACAAAAATAAAAAAGAGGAAAGAAAAATGAGAAGACAGAGTAACACATCCCCTTCCTTCTATTTTTCTTCCTTTGAATGTTATTTTATTGTTATTTGAAGATAATAAAAATAAAAAAGACGAAAGAAAGAAAAATAGAAGGAATGGGATGTGGTTGTCTGCCTTCTACTTTTTTTTCCTCTTTTTTATTTTTGACTAAATTCTTTTTATTGGTTTTTTGAGATTACAATAGGATTTTTCGTTTTTGTCTGTTCGTTGTTGTCCAAATTTGGTCCTTGGATTCTTGTTTTTTTAACAAGAGTTTGCATCAAAAAAGTTAATTTTAATCCGAAAAACGCGAATTTTGCAACGAAACAATTACATTTACAAGCAAAGTGATGATTCTCAATGAAGAAGATTTATTTGCTAAAAACAAATTAGTTTAATTTTTTGTGAACCTTCATGTGAATGAAATAAAAAAATTATTTTTCTAATTTTTGTTTTCCTAAAATCAATAAAAAGCCAAAAAATAATATTTTACTGGCAAGGATTGTCGAATACAAATGTTTTAACAGTTACCTGTCCTTACACATCACCCTTTATAAAAACCGACCTTGCTAAAGTTTGATTGCCGATATTTAACCAAATAGAAACGTCCGAAATCCTCTTTTCTAACCCCAAGAATTATGGAGTTGTTGGGATTATGTAGCAAGACCCCTAAAAACCACCATTACTATATCCACACCTGAAAGGTCAACAATGACCAATTTGATTGTCGATATTTGAAAATATACAAACATAAAAAATCCGCTTCTTTTATCCTAAGAATGCTGGATTCAGTGAGAATGTTTGGCAGGACCCCTAAAAAACCACCCTTACCATATTTACACGTACAATGTTCAAAATTACAAGTTTGATTGTCGATATTTCAAAATATAAAAACATCACAAATACTTTTTTTACATTCTTATTCATACTGTGAAAGTATTAGTTTTATGCGAAAAATGACTGTCGCGAAATTAATTAAATTCCATGTACGCTAAACAGCCATTTCTGATAACAATTCAAAAAGTTAAAGCTTTTCAAAAATTTTTGTGACAGCTTTTTTTTAAAATTCAAAATTCTATCGACAGTTATTTACAGCACACAAAAATATTTACAATTTATCGCTATGGCTTGTTCCGATAAAATCAAAATTACAGAAGTTATAGGATTTTCAGAATCCAAAAAACCAAACGAAAATGGACATTTGAAGTAAAAAAAAGCGTAATATGGAAAAACTTGAAGAAGAGAAAAACGTTATTTTTCCAAGTCCCTACATTATTCTTTTATTAGCTCTTTGAATTTTGTTTTAAAAAATCGAAAATTCAAATGTTGATCACAAAAAAAAATGAATTGCATTCTCATCTATAATGAGAAGGTATTAGTTTTATACGTAAAATGACTTTCGCAAATTTCATCCAATGTTGATGTTTTGAGGCCCCCTGAGTCAGAAAAACAAGTTTTTACGTCGGTGCCTGTCTTTATAGGAATTTAACATGTTTTAGCTTAGCTAAGAATATAATTTAATGCAAAATAAGAAACGAATATTAAAGTGAACACGATAAATACAATTTGCACTTCATTTTGGAATATCTTAATAAGCAACCCCAGGCAGATTTACATAAAAATTTATTATATTTAATATAAAAGTGTTGAGTATAATGAAAAAAAGTTTTTTTTGGGTGGACAAAATGGAGTTGGTTTTGACGAATCGAACAAAATATAAGAAAAGTAACTTTTCTCTTCTCTTCACCCGAGTCAAAATTTAGGGCCTACTTGAAGCCGTATCTCTTACCTTCGTAGGGGCTGGAATCTGTAAAGTAGGTTCTAAATAAGCCGAAATCGGCTAATAAATTTGTGATCCAAAAGACTAATTTTTAACAAAATAGTGAAATTTTCTATTAATTATATGAATTTTTAAGAATTTTAATACATTTTCCTTCCTACAGTTGAATTTACAAACCAAATATGTAGGATAAATTCTTAATAGAAACTTCAATAGCTGAATTTTCAATAAAAAATGGAATGGTAAAATGGAGACTTAAAAAAGTCATATTTAACCTAAAATAGAGTTTTTAACCAAATATTTAAGCCCCTCAACCAATCAACTGAAATTTTAACCAAGTAGTACAACATTTAATGAAGTACTTTAATTTTATACATAAGAACTTAAGAAGACTCATTTTTCATTAAATACATGAATTTTTAGACAAAGAGGTAAATATTCAATCAAGAAGATGACTTTCTTACCAGAAATGAAACAGTTATAAAGTTAAATTCGTAACGAATGTTTATTCGAAAATTTAAAAAGTTCAATATTTTGTTAGAAACATTGTTGTTTAACCCAAACACACTAATCATGAAGAGAACAGTTTCAATTTTCAAACAAAAAAATTAATTTTCATTCAATTATGTAGTTAAATTTTAAACTGAAATAGATAAATTTGCAACTAGACTGCTGCTAACTTTGCATTGGAGAAAATTAATTATCAAACGATAAAACGTGTTTTCAAGAATGAAGTTAAATTTTTAACCAAAAAGTCAATTTCTAAACCAAGGTAGTTGAAATTTCCAATGAACAAACTAACTTTTGCTTTCAATAATGAGTCTTTAACGTGAATACTTGAGTTTTCAGTTATAAAACACATTTCTACCTTAAATAAACGAGGTTTCAACCAAATAGTTACATGTTTGATCAATATTAATATTATTCATAAGAATTATTTTTGAGAGAATAATTCACTGATTATTGTTCCCCCATCTTTGTTTTCTACAAAAATTGAATTTTTATCAACAAATGATACTTTGAGTCCCAGGGAAAAAATGATTTCTAATTTAAAAAAAAAACAACTAAAAACCCGAGTTTCCAGCAACATAGTTCATCTTCCAACCCAACTTCTGTCAACCAAACTCCAGAATTTTTGATCAGAAACATGAATTTACAACCTAGTATTTGTATTTTTAATGTAACTGAAAGAGATAAATTTTGAATTAAAAACGGAGTAGCTGAAATTTCCATTTTAAAAATTAATTTACGACTACACAAGTTAATTAAAATAGTTCCATTCTCTTAATTGTGCTATGCATACACATTTATTTTATTGTACAGTGCGTGTAATTGCTCTAGCGTTTAAATGAAACAATTCTCAATGAGAGATGTGTTGAACTTTCATTTTAAATGCTTAAAATTCAAAACTGTTCCACTGTCACTATGTTTATATAATTTGTTCTTAAAATTGAGAAATGTTAATGCATAACTAAATTTGTTAAATATAATTTAAGCAAGATCAGATAAAAAAGATTTATTTTTGCTTGAGAACGCAAAAAAGATGCATTTGTTTCGTATTTTCTCTTCGACAGACTTAAATCCACGTACATAGCTAAGATTCTTTGCAATTTATTCTTGTCATCATCTTCCTTACAAAACTGCGTCCCAGATTCGCTCTTGGACCCATTTTTTATCAATGAAAGTGCTCTGGATCATTCTTCCTTGCTATAATTTGAATAAAGTTCTTGGACGCGAATTTTCTTCGTCTTTTCGGACCCATCTTCAAAATATAATCGTGGTCTTCCTCTCTTTAGAACATTAGTTTAACCTTTTATTTGGATATGTAGGCAAAGAAAAGGTACCTTGAACTCTGCTTTTAAGAATGCAGCATGATTTTGAACAAACAATGCTTTTTTCCTACAGACACTTTTCCATTTTGTATTATACAAAGGCATGAAAGAGTCAAAAATTTTTTTCTTATAACCATTAGCTGACTTTCATCAAGAGAAGACGTAGCATTAATATTATCCAAAATCAAATCTACTTTGTTACACTTTGATTGTGGATCGCTATTCCAAATGATGTAACATAAGTGCTGATTTTTTATTCTGTATTCCATGTTAAAACATACTTGGAAGGATTCCCTCAATATCTCCGTAGAAACACGCAGTCTATTTTTGAACGTCTTCCATGAAACAAAATAAAACAAATGCAGAAAAACAAATCAACAACGACTTAAAGTTGCTCCTGCTACATTCAATTGTTTTTAGGTATAGTTGATACCAAAAACAAATTATTTGTAGCTGCAGCAACATTAAGTCGTTCCTGATTTTGTTTGCTTCATTTGTTTTATTTTATTTCAAGGAAGATTCATTTGCAAGCAGTCTTTGCCAAGACATTTTCAGTTCATTTTTTTTTTAAATCTAGCCTTTTAAAAAAAATGGTAAAAATGTGCATGTGTTTATAAATTTTTTAAAAATAATTACCAGTTTCTGTCAGTATTAAAATTATTTTAGCAAAGAGTCGTTTTCGAGACATTTTGCATTGATTCCGCAAAAAAATTAAAGCTATTCATGAAAAAATTGTCAAAATGTGCATTTATTTATAAAAATTGTTTAAATAATTGGCAATTATTATCCATCCCTAAATTATTGTAAGCGCACATCATTATCTGTGATACTTTATACAAAAGGTATCGGTTAAAATTAGCTAATCATTGCGAATCACGAAAATATGACTTTTGTGAATTGATTTGTTTATAACATTATTAACCATTTTTGTAGTTACTCTTACCCACTGGAAATTATTTTTAGTTACTTACTCAATTGATTTATCACCTTTTTTAGTGAATTTGAAAGTCTTAGAAAAAATGATATAACGGAAAAGTTTAGAAACAAAAAGTTGTAACTTTGCCGTTCAATAAAAAATGTACGTTAAGTCGAATTAAAATATGCGCAGTTATTTGTTGTAACTGGAAGCCTTACGGTCATTTCTAAAAAAAGAACATCAAAATCCGTTAAGAATTGCACTTTCGGTCGATTTTTGTTCAAAAAGGTGCTTTTTCCCACTGTGCGCTGGTGTCTCCGGTGCACCTTCGCCAGGTAGTGCGCGGGTTTCCGAAAACATGCTCTTTCTCAGCGTTTCTATAGGTTGTTAGGGGGTTGTCAGGACGTTCCCAGTCTGGCAATATTTAATTAGATTGTCAGGGGATTGACAATGGATACTCAGTCTGACGACAGCCAAAATAGTGTGTAGATTCTCAGGGGTTTGACAGGAGGTTTCCCAACCATCAGTGAAGTAACTGTAACCAAACTTTGTTTTTCTTTTCTTTTGATTATAATAAATAGGCTTTAGTTTTGTTTTATGGAAACCTGAGTGTTTTCTAGGAATTTTCTCTCTCTCGCCCTCGAGAACTACCCCTCCCTTTTTCTTAGTATCTCGTGTCAATTCGGAGCTAGCATTCTTGCTAAGCGATGCCAGGACACCATAGTGGAGGTTCCGGTAGGGCGTACCCTACCTGGCGCAAAATAAATTACAAGGAAGCCCATCTGGCCCTCCCCCGGTCAGGCCGTGTTAGCGGTAGGCACACGGGATTTTGGAAAACTCTACAAAATCTACAAACAAACCTCGAACCTTTTCAAATGTGTAAACAGGCGCCGGATAGAGTTTCCCCTGTCAGAGCCTTGCCGGCAGTGCCCGGGTGTCAACAAGCAGCATGGTTATTTCCCTATTAAACACGAGAAAGGGGGTGGATACTCACGTGCGTGAGTATCAGACAATTCAAGTTCATTTATCCAAAAAAACTAACGTTTTAATCATCTAACTTTGACTTATGCCGCGCGGAGACTCGGTTCTTGGGCCAAACGTTCAACCAGGCTGCGAGCCGCAAAGGGATCTCCATCAGGCCAATCACTAACACTTTTTTTTAAAGAAAGACACTCGAGACCCTGTTCTTCAATTCTCGCGCGGATCCGACGCCCAGACTGAGAAGGTACTAACATAAAGTGAAAAACAGGTCACTTACTTTCTAGCCACCTGGCTAGGACGATTGCCTCCTTGGAATCAATAGTTTTAGCCAAGTTAGACGGATTCTTTGTTTCAAGTTTCCGGGTCTGATTCTTTCGTTCTTTCGTCGTATTGCAGCTGCTTTCCATTGGCCCTTGCGAATAGTCTGTGAATCATCCGTTGATTGGTTGGTACCAACAGACAAGCTGCAATGGGTGCCTTCCGACAATGTGTGTTTCCTTGGTAGAGTCCGTCCCGCCGGTTGGCTCGGTCCTGCTGACTACTGGGGTGGCTATTGGTCGTATGGCTGCTAGTGACAAGATAGCCACTTCTCCTCGTGACAATGCAGGGTTCATTCAGTGTTACCCGATGGTCAGCCTGGTGCCCCTCTCTGTGTTGAACATGGCCGACGGCCGTGATGGGATATGATTAGCGCTATGTTTTGTGGTTGCGCGGATTTGATGTGTTATCTTACTATTGTCCGGCCCTTCTGCTTATGGTTACTGGGCGAACACGTGCTTCATGTTGTTGTCTGCTCGATGTTTAAGTACTGTCAAGCAGTTCATAACATTGCTACTTTTATCGTGCGGAGGATGTTGGGGTTCTTGTTCGTCGGCGCCATCGATATGCTGTCCTGATGTTCTACTGGTAACCTTCCAGAAGACTCCGTCTCCTCACAATTACAACCTGAAGATGTTACCTGGGCTTTGCGCATGACCTTGTCTTTCTCTTGCTCCTTGCACCGCGTAGCGTAGAGAGACTAAATAGAATATTATTTTAGAGGCCTAATATCAGTGGTTTTGATGTTTATACGACAGAAGTCTCTGTATTGTGCGGTTGATAAGTAGAAGAACTACTATATCATAATTAATTTTCATTACGTCGTAAGACGCTTGTTCAGTGATTATGCGTCAGTCGCAAATTCCGGTACAAAACGACGGCACAACGACGCCATGCCCAATAATCTTCTCAGTTTCTTTATTGTTCTTGGGACTGTTTATAAAATAAGGGACTCTACCTTGTCCGGATCGACCTGCAAACCCTTCTTATTAACGAGGAACCCGCGATAACGTAAGGTCAGTCGTCCAAATTCTTATTTCGTTGGTTTACGATTTGGCTACCGTGGAAACTCATTATAGCTCTGACACCATGTGTCATGTTCTGTCTAGCAAGGTGCTGCCTCTCGTAGCCAATGGAGAAATTACTGCGTTGCGTTGATTGGGTCTGGCCAGTGGAACGTTGAGAATGCCATTGGCCGCTTGTACGTGGCCGCGACCATATGGTATTCCATCCAAGGCTACTAGTACATGGATGACAGCTCGACATGGAGATCGGTCCAGTGCTTTCTAACACGGTCTTATCCACAGATCCATGGTATGTCGTGATGTGAGCGGTTCCTTACTTAAGCTAACAAGTTTCGCGATTCTGCCACCACGTGACATGGCGCACTATTCAAAAAGTGAATAGTTTGAAAACGTATAAACTTTTTCTAGCCTCAATTTCAGAGTGATACACACAACTAAAATCTTGATTGCTTTATAATTTCAAAGCGGCAGTTTATTGAATTTATTTCTGATCTCACAATGTTTAAGCTTTACAATACGTTCATTGCTTTATCTAAGTTTATAAATGCATCTATATAATTTAAATCACTAAATGCATGTTGAAAACATTGACTTTATCACCTTCAAATTTCAAATTAAATCGCCAGTACTCTACTGTCATGACACGCCCTAGTCGCAGTTTTTCGAAATAACCGGAAGCTTCAATAAGAGAACTTCGCTCTGCAGAGAGAGAGCCCGAAACTATATATACATCAGTCTCTAAACAAACTGGATCGGGTTCCTCTCTAAAATCTAGGTGAATATTTGCATCCAAAAATTACTGAAACTATTCATGTTCCCAGGCTGAGGCCCGGGCTTGACAGTGACTTCGATAATTTTGTACACTTTAGATCTTGAAGTTAGGATTGGCTTCAGCGAGATCAAGTAAGGTTTATCTTACAGTCATATATATAATTAAAAATTTGTCATAAGGACAACCACAGGATTTCGCCGGGAGCGGGTGCTAATCTGAGAAATTGCACCCGCTTCCAGCGAAATCGCGGTAAAATTTCAGCCATAACCACGTCTCACAACCGTGAGATAGGTGGTTACAGTCTGTAAAGGAATCAATACGACCATCCAGAAAAAGCCTCGTGCACCCTAAGAACACGAAGCGACCCAAGGACGACCGCCTTCTTCATTTTTCCCGCAACTGTTCATGCATATTGTTGACACGCAGGGATGCTTTTTAGGCCATTAATAAGTGAAAGCTTGGCAGCTCCAAGAGCGCCGATGATAAGGACGATCAGTTTAACAGAATATTTCGGGTACAATCGTTGCAACTCCCTTATAAGGTCTCGATACCCCTATTTCTTTTCATTCTCCTTGGATATGATGTTTTTGTCAGCTGGTGCGGAAAATTCGATAACGAACATGGTTCACTTTTTGAAGTGAAGAAGAATCATGTCAGGCTTCAAGTGAGTAACAGAAACAATTGTCGACAATATCAAGTTCTAGTATATGCGGCACTTTCCATTCTCGACAATTGACTCAATTTCCCTAGGAGCATTTAGAGGAGCGATATTAAGGTGAATGCCGTAGGAGTGACAGAGATGGTAATACAGCACTCTTAGTGCTGCATTGTGCCTTTGAATGTAGGTCGTTCCCGCGTGAGTTGGACAACTAGATAGTATGTGAGCTAAATGCTCGGGGTGTGCATGGCACGCCCTGCAGCTATCATCGGGAATGTCTTGGCTCAAAATGTTTCGACGGTATGTTAAGGTGGAAATGACACCGTTTTGGCATGCAAAAATGAAACCCTCTGTACAAGACTTCAATCAGGGCGATTTAAGAAAAGCAAACGTTAGCTCACAAGACATTGACTGATCCTTCACATTTCTGTAGAAGATACCGTGCATCTTCTTATCGAGGAGCTGTTCACGAAAGTTTTTCTATGGTGCTTTCTTAATCCGGGCTTTCAGAAGTGAGTACTCGAGATAGATAAGATTTGATGCATTTAGCTCACCCCTAATACTGAAGTCAAGTCCGAGTGTTTCAGCAGCCTCCTCCGCTTGTTGTAAGACATTCAAGACTCAATATTCGGCGAACCCCTTGACGGCGTGAGATATACAGTCGTGAAACGGAAGACTTAAGATGCATGCTTTTGTTCATGTGCATAACCTTTCTTGTCCCGATATCAAGAGATCTGAGCTCGTTCTTCGTCCATGGAACTACTCCAAATGAATAGAATAGTACCGGGACGGCAAGAATATTCGTTGCAGATACTTTGTTCCTCGCCGACACTTCGGAAGACCAAATCTGTCGGATGATATATATATATATATATATATATATATATCCTTTAAAGTTTTATAACAAAATTTCAGTTTACGGACGTAACAAGGCACTTAGGAGATGGATGCAGAGCCCGGTCATCCTTCGATCGCTCAGCATTCTTAAAAGAATGGACGGTTACGTCGGCTTGTTATTATGATTTTTTCATGCCCTGTCGTCGGACATATCATGGTTTCAAGACATGGCCATATTTTTATTGTTTACTGCAATTTTACTGGGAGCCAGTGCGTTTTTCATGGAGGGTACTTGCTGCCAACAGGACTCTGCAGAGTTTGTTAAACTTTTTTTTAAATTATATACCATGTATATATATATAGCCCTAAATAAGTATATACAGTCTGTCAAGTTAAAGCGTGGGTGGCTTTACTCGCAGTCGGTAAGGTGTATCGACATGATTTTGGTGTCAAAATATTAAGAAGAGC
>NC_046664.1:24260060-24266039 GCF_010883055.1 Belonocnema kinseyi
AAAGAGGGAGCTCTTCTTAATATTTTGACACCAAAATCATGTCGATACACCTTACCGACTGCGAGTAAAGCCACCCACGCTTTAACTTGACAGTCTGTATGTATTTTTTCACAAAGCAATAGATGCATTTTTTACCAACGAGATAGTAATTTGCTACCAATCTTACACAGAAAACAGTTTCACTTCTATGATGGTCTTACTGGCTAAATTCACACGGGGCGGACATTTAACTCCGGACAGGTATTTCGCCGGACATCTAGTGACTTTTCGTACTTTTGGTTACTAAAAGTTTTCGGCGCCAGGTTTCAATTGTTTTCAAGTCTTTGACAGATAGAATGATCTAGCGGGAGTGCGTAACCTAAATTAACTTTGGAAAAAAACAATTATAATTTATTTAGGAAAATGTCAAATAATGTACGTACATTGTATAATATTTATTCTTTTGTAGATCCTTCTCAATTATTTGTATTCTTTAGTAAATCTTGATTTTTTATCAAATTTTGATAATTACTTCTTAATTAAACTCTGTCGTTAAATCTTAGTGATAGAATTATATCTATGACTGTCCGGTTTTTCGACGGATGAAATTAAAGATTTTATTAGCGACTCTAATTGCAATTTAAATTCTAAGCGTGTTCTCATTAAGAAAAGAAGATGTGGGATCACAAAAGTGAAAGGAGATTTTGTTAGGTTCCCTATTTTAATCTAATTTTCTTTTTCTACCGACTATTATGGATTTCGAACATAAACTTGTTTATCCTCAATAGTTTTAATCTTCTTTTAATTTAAGTATAGTCTTCGTGGAACTACCTCAATCCACTTAACTGAACCATAGGTTTATTTATTAAACGATTATTAAACGAATAAGGTTTTCACTTTTTCACGTGTTTCTTCACCTTCACGTTAGTTTAACTTCTTTTAGGTTGACCTGATGCAACTTTTATTTCAGTTTTTTGAAAAGTGCTTTTTATGTACTTTAAGACTATTATACCGATAAATTTTTGTTTATCATTATTTTGTTTTTTTGAAAATTAAAACTGAAATTAATTTTTCGAAAAAGAAAACATTTAAAAAAATTCTATTTCAAAAAATAATTTTTTATACTCTTTGAAAGCATTTAGAATAGCAAGTGGATCAGTAATATTTTCTTAGTTAAATTTAGATTCTTACGCTCGAGGGTACCACTTTAAACTTCCGCAGCGCTCGGGCACGAACAGTGTCAGGTCTAAGATGCCTCGAAATTATTTCGAACTTTTTTGAGATGATTATCCGTGCAGAAATATATAACTTACGTTATATATTTCATCTGAAATTTTTTATTTCAATCATAATGAGCATTTGATCATAAAATTTACCCGAATAGAGCCCAGTCAGCCCCCGATTGGGGTTTTGACATAAATTTTGCCTAGCGAGTCTCCGACCAGCAAACGGCTAGGCTCTTAAAAAACAAACATAGCCCTGCCAGTCCCCGACCAGAAACCTTGTTGTACTAGGGCTAACCCGGGCTATTTCCACAAGGTTATGCGTAATTTTGTTCAAAACTTTTAATTTAGGTTTTTGGGACATACTTGGATATCGATAAGTGGGTTTTAGGGAAATCGAAATTCAATGTAAATTAGCAGAACATTTTTTCTCTATGTTAATCTTGTTTTCCTGGCCTTTATAGTTTATACTTAGCAGGACTTTTTCTCCCGAATCTCTATTAGAAATTCTATTTTTTGGACAATATTAATGTAAATATATATTATAAAACACCACTTAACATTAGGGATCATCATAAATTCATTAAAGAATTATTATTACTTTCGTATTCTACGAGAAAATGGAGTTCTTGCGTGATGTTCTGGCTGACGACACAGAGTTAAATATTAATTAAATACATAGACGTTCCCTAGAAAAAATAGTATAACTCTTCAGTATATAAATAGATAGCGGGTCTCACATTCGAATTAATTCTCGAAACTTGTATACTTATGTTTTATCTGTTTAAAATTTGTAGCCGTTTCATGAATTGTGCGAGCCCCTTTCGGGAGTGTGATAGTTTGGAATTTCTCTACATATTCCAGCCATTTCATGAAGCGACTGACGTTATATCGAGCAAATAGTGTATTAAATGAAGGGACAAATTTAGCCCTTGAACGATCCATCGGGTTATTACCCCATTCACAGTTCAGGATACGCTTCTAACTGAGGACATGTGCAGTTTGGTCCAGGACCCTAACCATAATTGACTTCAACTATTCAGCAATCGACCTCAGTCAATGAGCAAAATCATCTTTTTTTTTGTGAGTTCTGTACGGAAGCGAGTATCGTTTGGGGTAGCGCATTACCCGAATAGACGGTTTAAGTTCGAAAATTGTCTCAGTAATTTGTCGAATTTCTCAAAGTTCCTTTACGTTTTATATTCAAATAATTATGTTGTGTTAAGCAAAAGCAAATGTGGCTTACATGCTCTTAAAATGTGACTATTCTTCTTTCAAAATCCGTTTTTTCTTTTTAAATCGATCATATTGTTGAAAAACTACGTTATTTTAAAAATAAAAAACCTCAATTTTGCGGAATTTTGAAGCTTTTTTTTGATGTTTAACAAATTATTTAACATTTATCAAATAATGAGCAGAATATTAGTATTACCATTGTTTTCTATACTAAAAAATGAAACAAATTCCCTGCCTCAAAATTGTTATGCTACAAATAGAAAGCATTGTTGCACGGTACAAGTTTTGGGTAGCGTACAATCCCGGTGAGCGGGTAGAGGATTGGGCAGCTGCGTGGGGCGTTCTAGGGTTAGGAAGCCATAGTATTAAAGTTCGATAAATATAATTTATGATCAAAAATAGCATTCTTACAATCGGTTTATTTATATTATAAAAACAGAATTCATTAAGTATGGCTGAAGATTTTAACAAAACATTTCATAACACATTTTAGTGTAATTAATACTTTGTATTTAGTTCTGCTAACACAATATTCATTCCTCTTAATTCATCTAAGAAATTGATATCCTTCGACATTTTAGAAACATTTTTTTTAAATTTAAAGTTATATATTGCAATGAAACGTCTTTTTTACAAAATTCCTATATTCGTGCATCCTAAAAATGATTTGAAATGAATTTAACAGTTAATAGGTGCCTGCGAATTTCATAAAACGGCTAAAATTGTTAGACAGGTAGTGTAACTGTCGTTTAGTAAACAATCTTCAAGCCGGAAAGGGTTGAGAATAATTGGTCCCAGTCCATATATTAACATCCACATTTTTATATACCCTTGTCGATATAAATTTCAAAGTGTCCTAATTTAAAGGCGTTTTAAGTAATATTGAGGAGCGAAATTAACACGCATATTACGTCAAGAGAAAACGGGAAATAACATTAATTCCGATTCCAGGTATCCTGTAATTTGAAAAGGAAACAAGCGTAAACCACCTTGAACATTCCATATATCATGTTACCCCTTTAAGGACCAAACGTAAGTTTTTCTAAAACTATTTTCAGCGACATTATCTGCTATCAAATTGTTAATTTCCTAAACTTTTAAAATACGTCATCATCATTGCGAAAAAATTAAAATTGAAATAGTTATAGTCCTTTATCTAACAAAAAGTACGAATTTTTCATGGCATAATACCTTTATTTAATTATTTTCGTCTCGAATTAGTGAAGGTACACCTCTAAAAAGTGAAATTTTCGCGTTCATACGGACTCTAACCTTAAAAATCTATAGGTTAGTTTTCCGAAGTTCAAAATATCGATGTCCAATTTAGCTGATAAAAAGCAATTTTTTTCGCTATTCCTCATTTTCCATATTCATAAATATTTTCAAATAAATTTCCATTAATGCATGAATATAGGAATTTTTGTGGTTGCCGATCACGAATCCGAAATGAGATATGCAAATTCAAGATGGCGGATCCAATATGGCTACCAAAAATTACTTAAACTTTCCGATTTTCATAAAAATTTACACATGAGAATTTTAGGTTGAACTGATGACGAATCCGTGATTAGATTTTTGAGATTCAAGATGGCGGATCGAATAACACTGCCAAAAATTCTGATAAATGGTGAGTACTTTCATTTGCACCGTTCAAATGTCTTTCCGCCATCGATGTACTCCTCACCTTTGCCAACTCCTACCACGTAAAGGTGAACATTTACGTGAGTAATGTTACTTTTTTTTATTTTGAAGTTTAATGTTATTTTGTTGGGAATGAGGCTTTGGACCCCGGTAAGAAGTCTCACATTAAAAGGCATTGGAAATTTTAAATCCCTATGAGAATGTCGTTTCTGTCCTTCGTTTTTCAATTTTTGTTTGAAGCATTAGAACGCGCTACGAACGTATTAAATTTGAAAAATGTAGTAGGACTATATACAAGAATACATCTCTTCATCGTAAAATGTTTGCTTTGTTCAAATATTATCAATTACAAAAATATAAAATCATGATAAAAAATTCAAAAAAATATTTTTTACCAGAACCTTTTGTGTGGAAATTAAGCCTGACATCGTAAAATGACCGATTCTATGTTTTAAAATACAAGGTTTTTGTTATGTTTTAAAAGGCAAGGCTGTGTGGTATTCAGAAAAATATTGTCCGCGCTAGGTACAGAAAGGGATTTAATTATAGAGATAACTTCAATTGCTGTAGAAATTCAAAAGGGGAGGGAAAAACAGGATCCAAAGTATTTAATATTTCTCACTCTGGATGAATGGAAATTTCCAATACTTTTTGATGAAAGCCTTCTTGCCGGGACCCATTTCCACAGTAAATTTGGCAGTTAAATAAGTATCCTTCACTCCTCGGAAGATACTCTTCATTAGTTCCCGATTGTGAACCCACTCGCGAAAAAAATCTGATCACAGATTCGTCTTCAGCGACCCCAAAAACCCGCAAGTGCGAATTTTCATGAAAATAGGAATTTTTCTCTAACTTTTGTTAGCCATATTGGATCCGCTATTTTGAAAATTTAAAATCTGAACAGATTCGTCATCAGCGGCCCGAAAACCCCCCAAAATACATGTATTTATGGAAATTTATTCGAAAATATTGCTCCAATATGGAAAATCAGGAATTGCATAAAAAGTTTTGCTTTTAGCCACCATATCTCCATATTGGACATCGCCATCTTGAATTTCGAAAAACTAACCTATAGACTTTTAAGCTTTGGGACCATGAACGCAAGAATTTCACTTTTTCGGGGTTCATTTTTACAAATTTGCGGAGAAAATAATCAAATAAAGATTTGATAAACTAGAAAATTCGTATTTCTTGTTAAATAAACGAAATTAATGATTCAAGTTTGAAGTATTGTGGAAAGTTTCATTACGTTCTTTTTTTTGAACAATTATGACGTACTAACTAACATGTAATAACGAGAAAAATACAAGAGAACAACACAGAACAAACCCGAGAACAAAAGTCAGTGATACGGTCAAACGTAAAATTGGGTACTACAGCGATATTTATTAAACGTACTGTGTCCCATTTTAATATTTTATCGGTAAAGCGCCCTCCAAATACACCATCATAACAATGGCTTAGGCCCCAAAAACAACAAGAAACATCGCTATCTCAAATAAAACAACATCAAGGAGAACATTAACATCATCAGCAACCGCCACAAGATCAGCAAGGATAACAACGGCAGCAAAAAGAACTGCGACTAGAAGAGCTACAACAGCAGCAACAAGATGGAAGAATGGATTCCGAAATAGTAGCAGGGCTGCATTTGGTGGAGAGTGCTATAAGGAGGGTGCCAACACAAAATCATTTCCAAATTTATTTTAGATTTAATTACATTTAGTTACATTTAGTTCCTAAAGGGTGTTAAAAGGTATTTGAATCGAAGTTCTCCTCAAATTCTTCATCAATTAACCAATTATACAGTCTGTCAAGTTAAAGCGTGGGTGGCTTTACTCGCAGTCGGTAAGGTGTATCGACATGATTTTGGTGTCAAAATATTAAGAAGAGCTCCCTC
>NC_046664.1:24266139-24282947 GCF_010883055.1 Belonocnema kinseyi
AAAGAGGGAGCTCTTCTTAATATTTTGACACCAAAATCATGTCGATACACCTTACCGACTGCGAGTAAAGCCACCCACGCTTTAACTTGACATACTGTACAAACATATTGCTGCTAAAGCAATTTTATCAATTTTGGAGATTCTTGCGGAAATTGGCCTACGGAGTATACGCCATTTCGATTCTAATCTTTCAAAAGCACATTAAATTTATTTACGAGCTCTTCTAAGGCGGTAGTTAAAAATAGCTTCCGGAATTGATAATTCTTCACACTCAGAAGAGGGTTTTCAAATGTTGAGACCTAAAGAGAAAGCAGCATCAGCTACAGCTACAACTGGCACATTTACAGAACCGTCGTATAAAGGCCTTGGCGAAGGCAAATTAAGAGTTTAGTTTGCTAGAGCTTTCCCCATGTTGGACTTCTTAAATATCCCGCCATCACTTTGTCTTCCATTAGCTCCGACGTCTACTAAGGTAAATCGCTAAACACCTAAACACAAAACTACCCCGCTCCCTTGCAAACCTAACCTCACTCTCTCCATTCAGCCAATCCTCCCCCCCCCCCCGCCCCCAAACTACAATGTAAACTAATTTCTATCTTCCCAATATACCCCTCACGATCGTACCCACCTCCTAGACTTCCACCCTCACACTTCACTGACACCATCCACACAAACTTTGTAAAAACTTCTCACCGCCTGCCACTGCACACCTTTCTCATTATATTTTGAATTGGAAATTTAAAAGAATAATAAACTTTAATTTTATTAAAATTTAATTTTAAAAGTTTGAGGGTAGATAACCACTTGCAACTCTTATGCTCATCAGAATTCACAACTTCAAAAAAATCCAAAGAGTTTATAAAAATAATTCAAAGAATCAAAGAATCCCACAAAATTCAAAAGAAATATAAGCCATATAGGGGTGCATCTCAGCAACTAAGGCTATCACAAAAAAAATGGAAAAATGCAGAATTCCAAAGAATTAAAACAATTCAATAATTTTTTGCGAACTGTAAAAGAATGGAAATTTGTTGGCTCCATTAAAACAGCCACCTGAATTTCTTAGTATTTAAAAAAAATTATAATTATTTTATTTATTTCTTTTATAAATAGTTTCGAAATCATTTTCGCATTTTACACATCAGCTGGTTTTTAGTTAAGAAGGTCACAAAGAGGATCACAGGGTCTTTTATTATCTCAAACTTGTAACTTACGCTATGCCTTACAGCTAATAAAACCCCTCGTATTAGTTATTATTTACAACTCACTTTCAATTGATTTGAATGCGTTAGAAAAAGATAAGTTTTTAGCAAAATACATGAATTTTTAATAAGAAAGAAGAAATTTTAAACCAGAAAATATTAATTTTTAATAAAAATACCAATTTAAATCGAAAATAAGATATTTAGCTTGTTAGTTAAAAAAATTGATTCTTAATAAAAAACGAATTTTCAACAAAATAATTATATTTTTAACAAAACAGATCAGTCTGAAAATGACTTTTTATCCGCAGAAGATTAATTTTCAAAAAATAGAATAGTTAAATTCTTGACCAAAGAGGTGAATCTGAAACCAAAGGAATAATTTTTTTACAAAGTAGTTCAACTTTTAACGAATCTTCTGAATTCCTAATGAAACAAGATAACAAATATTTTAGAATAAAAATACACAAAAAAAATCGACAAGACTCAGAAAACGAACTTACAACATTTGAAAGTATAAGAAAAGAAAGATGCCAAAAGTCCTAAAAAAGGACGAGTTTTTAAACAGCTATTTTCGGTAAAAATTCAAAAAATTAGAGAATTTGAAAAAATTTCGGGACCATTCTTTTATACTGAAAATTTTTATTTACGGCTATTAATAGTACTCAGAAAGCCAAAATATTTATCCTGATGACTTTTTTTATACTTTTTGGATTTTCTTGTAAAATCGAAAATTGTGATATGAAAAAAGGTCTATAAATTCTTTAATAATCACTTCTTAATAGGACGCGTAATTTTTCTTTTATTCGCGAAAAATAATATTGAAAATCTAGAGAAAAAAATTGTGAAGAAATGATACAAGTTACGAAAAAAAAATTATTTAAAAAAATTGTTTGCCCGAAAAAGAGCTACAAATTTGTAATGAATTAGTTTTTGAGAGCATACGTCGTTTTGGTTTTATTCATGAAAGCAACAATAAAAATAATAATGAAAAATTTGTAGAAAAACAACAAAAGGTACAAAAACAAATTGATAGAAAAAAGTTATTCGCTAAAAAAAAAGATACAAATTTGTATTTATTTATTGCATTCTTATTATTTATGATGAAGAAAGTATGAGAATTGCCCGAAAGT
This sequence comes from Belonocnema kinseyi, assembly GCF_010883055.1. NCBI lineage: Eukaryota > Metazoa > Arthropoda > Insecta > Hymenoptera > Cynipidae > Belonocnema > Belonocnema kinseyi. The sequence continues at coordinate 24,268,475 of NC_046664.1, forward strand.
TGAGACCACGTAAAAAATCTAAAAGAAGATCTGTAGGATATTTTGCTTTATCTATAAAAAATAATATGAAAACAAAAATCCTATTAATAGCATAACAACGCGTGATAAAGAAAATGTATGCAAAAAGGATTGTATTTTTTATATTTATTTTAAGGTTGTTTCAAAATTATGAATTTACACCTGTCAAAAATCAAGCGCGCAGCGAGAGTGTCGCGATAAGAATGTGTTTCTAGTATGTGCAAATATGTGTACATAAAATGTAGTAATGTAAGATACATAAATTTCTATAAAATATGATATAAAAAATCAAATAAAATGAAAAATAATTTTATTATACAATTTAATCGTTTAATTATAATTTATTTACTTCGTAATTAATTACACAAACATACAAATTTACGAATTTTTATTCACTTAAATTAATAATCTTGAGGGAAGCGGTATTCCTATCAAATTCAACTCTAAATCTACAAACTCTAAATCGCTAATTCTACATGCAAGAACGCTATACGATCATATTTAGTAAAAAAATTAATCATTTTAAATTTCAACTTAATATAATTAGCAATGAAAACTTTTAATATCTTAAATAAATATGAGTGTGTATAAAATTTTCTTGTTTATACACATGAACATTTTATTCTCGTTTGTTGAATTTTCAAATGTATCGTTTTATTTAGTAGAATTTCTGCCATATTTGATTAATTAATAAAAAATTAATTTAAAATTCTCAATACAAAAATTAGTATTTTATATTTTAAAGTATTTACTAACATAGTATCGGTTATTCGATGGACTTTTTCGACGGGAGAAGATTGCGGGGGCAAGGTAGTTGGTACGCGCGATCTTCGCGTTGAGAGGCATGGGGGGATCGGGTAATTTTTGCCGAGAGCGCCATCTACAATCAGTTCTCAAACTAAACACGTTCTGCATCTAGACTTATAATATATTTGTCCTAGGCGGTCTCTCATCTTGGTAGGGGACTAGAAGTTTTACGGGAAACTTTACTACCAATTGTGCGTCTTCCGCCTGAAGTCGTACACTGAAAGTTCTAAGACGCGGCTACGACGTACGGTCCTTACTTTTTACCTCCAAATCCTCTCGTTATCCCTTTTTGGGCTCAGTATGAGAAAAGGCGCTCTGCCTTGTCCGGATCGACTTGCGAACCCTTCGAATTAACGAGGCACCCACGATAACGTACAGTTAGTCTCTCAAATTCGCATTTCTTTGGGCTCATAGTCAGTCCGGCGGCTTGTTAGCAGACGGAACTCAGGAGCGAGAGAAAATCACAGGAGTTTTCATAGATTGGAAATGCACCCGTTTCATGACTTTAGATAGTCAATAAAAATTCACCTTATTTAGAATGTTATCAAACCTAAGAAATCGTGACGATTAATTTACTAAGGGTTCATGAACAATTACAAAATCTTTACAGCTAAATTTAAATGAACAGGGAAACTAATTTTTTACCAAAAAAATCTTCAAAATTAAAATATAAATAGGCAGAGATGCGAAATGTAAGACTTGGAAGAACTCACATACTCACAAACCGGCGACCTGGGAAACTCAGCTTAACCCTGACGCCACGTGGCCTTGTTCGTCCATTAAGGAACTGAAAGTGATACGTTTCCGTTAGCTCTTCTGCATTCGGACTTTTTTCACAGAACCTTCCAGATTTCAATGTCATATCTGTTGATTAGGTTGTTGGAACGGAAGAGGTCCAATGGTTTGAGTTCGCCAATACGCGTCTTCGTAACACGTCCAGCATGTTGATTGGTTGTGGCTAACGGACCATTGAGACACATATTGATTGGTAGAAGAAAGCTATTTAGTTACATGGTGATCAGCCAGTGCCGCCTTTCGTATCCAGTAGAGGAATTACTACGTTGTGTTGATTAAATCAGGCCAGTAGAATACTGAGACACTATTGTCTGCTTGAATTGTTAACAGGTGTCAGTTCGTGGTGTCACGAGTTACAGTGATGATTTTTCCTTTGATCCCGATCGACAAATAGGGCTGGAAATGCGTGTACAGTGTCCTTCTCGTTAGTTTGCATTGTGTCTTCCTGCAGCAGGTTCTATCTTGACAGTGATTCACAATATTTCGACTTCATTGCCAAATTTCAATCCGTAACGCGGTCGTATACAAACGTCCGAGGGCTTTCCGAGGGCATGGCGCACTAGTCGAATAGTAAATAGTTTGAAAACGTGAACACTTTTTAGCCTAAATGGTAGAGTGATACTAGCTGTGATGTTGTTGTTTGGCACCATCACAATGATCTAGTAATAAAGTAAAATTTTCTAAAAATTATACGGAAATTAGTCACCTCGAGTAAAATCCGACGCTCCATGACTGAGTTTTGTAAATTTCTAATTTTAAGATGATTTGATTTCGCCTGGTATTTTTTTATATGTATATATCAATTCTGAGTACTTTGCGGTCTTGAGCGGAATTCTCGTTCTTGGCGAGGGTGGACCACCGGCGAATTACGGAAAATTTACATGAAAAAGGTATTTGCGCTTAATTGAAGCACCAACAATACTAACTTTATGGACGAATTGACCACAAAATCTGTAAATAGATAGGCATTTCGGCCCAATTTGTCGTACCGTTGAGAATATAATCTTTTATCTCAAAGCGTTACGGGTTATTCTTAGTATACAACCTAAGAATAGACCCAGGGCGAAATGACTACAAATTGCGTCTGTGGACAGGCATTTCCGTCAAATTTATCTCACATGAGAAATATAGAATTATTAACGCCTGTGTATTTCTCAATATCGTTCGAGGGTTGGTGGAAACGCCCCCTCCCCCTGCAACTGAAGTACCGTTCCGTCCGCCAATCATCAGCCAGGAATCGGTCATCCCTTATCGCCTTTAAGTCCGGTGGTTCGAATTCAATACGTAGAAGATTTCGCGCCTAAGGAGAATGGTCTATAAGTTGGCAGGAAGGAAGGAAGTGAGGAGAAGGAACAACAACGAAGCAGACCAGCGGCGTGTGGTATCTTTTATCTCTCTCTTGACTGCAGAGATTCTTAGTATTATTCTATGCGTTAATTTCTATATATCTTTCCCCCGCTCTTCTTGAGTCCCCTCGTGCGGTGGTTGACAAGCCGGACACGCGTCTTAGTAGTACGCTCTGTAAGCTCGGGTTGTCAACCACTACGTCAATTTATTTTTCATTTACTTCTGCTGATTTCCGAGGTAGGATTTTAATTCTCTTAGTGACTCAGCCGAGTCTTTTATTATCTGTTCATTAGTTAATCCTAAAATTTCAATGACCCTTGGCTGGATCACTATGTTAAGTGACTAGTTTTTCTTTTAATGCAGTGCCGACCCGTGTTATCTCTTCGCCCAGTGCTTTCTTAATTTAGTGATCTATGGATTATTTAATGTTTTCTTCGCCTGCTTTTCTTGTATGATGGCATTACCCCCTTTAACCCCTGTCTTGAACCTTCTTTCGCACAACTTTCCGCCCCTGACCCATTGTTTTCTTATTTTGATTTCGTGATTTAGCTATTGACAAGGCTGACGCGTGTCTCTTACTATTATTTACGCTTGTATTTTATCGACACCCCTTCCTCCACTTTTTAAACAAGTAAATACTTAATTAAATTTGTCGACGGTTGATTAATGTTAATTTGTCCTTTTTTTTACCCGATGACACGTAGTTTTTCAATCAATGATTTCTTTTTAAATATTGTTTTACTTTAGTACGATATTTTTCACATGTTGCCGGTATTTTTTTGTTCGTATTTGACCTCTCTTATATATTTCCGCGTTATCTTGTAAACATGTTATTTGACGACTGTAACCATCTTCTTTTCTTTGCGACTATACTCTTGTTTGAATAACTAAATACATGTTGAAAAATTGATTTTATTCCATTCAAATTAAACCGCCGCTACTCTACTGTTAGACCCTAGTGGCAGTTCTTCGAATCAATAGGAAGCCTAAATTATGGAACTTTCCTATGCAAAGAGAGCCCGACACTATGTATAGGACAGTCTCTAAGCAAACTGGATCGGGTTTATCTGTAAACTCTGGGTGAATATTTGTATAAAATAAATTACTTAATCTATTTATGATCCTAGGCTGGGTTCCTGGCTTGACGGTAACTTTGATAATCTTGCACGCGTCACGTTTTGAGGTTAGTATTGGCTTCAGCGAGATCAAGAAAGGTTCATCTTAATGTATGAACAGTTTTATCTTGGTTTTAGCTGACGTCAAGTAGGTAGCGTCCTTGAAGGCGTTACATCAAAATTTTAATGAACGAAAGTAACAAGGCAATTATGAGATGGATGCAGAGCCTGGTCATTCTTAGATCGCTCAGTATTCTCAAAATACTCGAGGGTTCTGTCGGCTTGTCATTACGATTTCGTCATGTCCTGTGATCGTACATATCATGGTTTCAAGCCGTGGCCACGTGTTTTTTTGACTGCAGTTTTACTGGAAGTCAGTGCGATTTTCATAGATGGCACTTGCTGCCAACAGGAATCTGCAGTGTTTGTTAAACTTTTTTTTTTATACACCATGCATACATAGCCCTAAATAAGTATATAAGTATTTTTTCATAGACCAATGGTTACATTTCTTAACAAAAAGATAGTAATTTGTTAGCAATCTTACACATGTCTTACATGATGGTCTTGTTTTATGTTTGCCTTAAATTAAGCTAATGTCTACAATTTTGTAATAATTATGTCTTAAAAATAAACATTAAGGACTTTTAATTAAAAATTAAACACAATAATGGCTAACCCTTAGTCCTTTGTATTGAAAATACGCCTTACTTGGTCTTCAACCTGAGGCCTCAAGTTTGGGCTCTAAGGTGGAAAGTAATAAAGCGCACCTATTTGTCACTGAGATGTCAGGTGCCTCCCGGACTTACGGAAGACCCTGCAGCAGTCAATAGGATTCTCTGCATTTTTTTGCGCAGTACCTTCGTTACTCTCAGTTTGTCTCAGTGCATTAGAAGAACCCTTGCCCCAGCCGGATACAAAGTAATAATGTATTCAACAATCAGTATAATTCAATCACCCTAAAAACCGTTTTTTTGATTCACAGAAGCATTTCTTTGACATTTCCGGATTTAGAAAAAAAGGGCCTTAGAATTGAAAAAAGCTTCCTTTATTTAAAATAAATGATTTTCTGGTTGTAATTTGAATTATAATACAGGCTTTATTTTGGTTAAACTTAGCACATATTTTAAATCTACAGGGTTGACACGCTGGGGCTTACATACATGGCGAGTTGAATGCTACCCGCATTGCACAACAGCAGGGGAGAAGCCATTATACAGGGGTATTTTCATATTTCGCGCCTTTAAAGTTTCATTCGGATCGGCCATTCGGTCAAGTCCGCGCATCTGCGCATGAAGTTAATGATAGTTTATATTATTATATATAATTATTTATTTATAGTTTAATATTCTACAAGCAAGGTTATATGTTTCCAAATGTTTGAAAGAACAACTTTTGAAAAAATATACCATACTGGGATTTCTTTTTGATGCACCTTGTCCGTTGGCTTATTTTTATTTTTAAGCATGTAATTTCGTGAGATATTTCCCGAGATTAATAAAAGAATTATAAATACTCAAGCAAGCGTACTTTAAATAATTTCTCTCCTGCAGACTAGACCCTACAAAAAATGTAATGGGGGGACTATTATAGAACTAACTTACGCAATGTGTCTGTAAAGATTTTTTGCAATGAATCTTTAGATTCTATACCACTATTTTTTCTGAAACATACTCATTTAAATGGTAACAACATATAATTTTTGGAATAAGAACAGTGGATTGCTTAATAGTATTTAATTTGATAAAAATTGAATTATTTTGTGTTAACACTTCACTGATCATTTCAGTAGGCCCTCCGATCCGCTTCACCCTACTATATCTCTATTTCTTCTAGTTGACACTCCTGTGTCAACTCGTCTAGTTGACTCCTGAACTAGTGCGTTTTCATTTAAATTTCTTTTTGCGTCAAACACTGCTGTTTTTAGTGACGTATTGAATAATTCTCTACATATTTCTTCGGTTACCAGTACGTTTAACTGTATTGTGAGAGTTTTGAATGTAGTGGTCTTCTGTTTAACTAGGCAGTCTGATAAGTCCCTGAAAAATAAAACACGGAGACGTTTTTTTGGCCAAAGTCGGTTTTATTTTTCAACATACTCTCCTTTTTGGTCGATACAGCGAGTCCAACGATTTTCTAACTTTTTGATACCGTCCGAAAAGTACTCGATCGGAAGGTCTCCAAAATACGCCTCAGTTTCAGCTATGAGCTCCTCATTTGAGTAAAAACGCTTACCGGTGAGCCATCTCTTCAGGTTAGGGAACAAGTAATAGTCGCTAGAGGCTAGGTCTGGTGAATACGGTGGCTGAGGAACCAATTCGAAGCCGATTTCATTCAATTTTGCTTGTGCAACTAAGCATGAATGAACAGGCGCATTGTCGTGATGATAAAGCGGTTTTTCTTTCTTCAAATGCGGTCGTTTTTCGGCGATTTAGATTTTCAATCTGTCCAATAATGATGAATAGTATGCTCCGGTTATGGTGGAAACCTACTGTTTTGCCTGTTGCGTTGACTCAGGAGTGTAGTAGTGGATCCAGGTTTCATCCATGGTTATGAATCAGCGCAAAAACTCGGTCGGCTTACGCGAAAATAATGCCAAATTCTGCTGGGAAGTTGTCACACGAATTCGTTTTTGGTCCACTGTGAGCAAATGCGGCACCCATCGCGCGCAGAGCTTCTTCATGCCCAAAACTGAATGCACGATATTGCCCACACGTTCCAATGATATGCCTACAGCATTAGCTACTTCTCTCTATTTCACTTTGGGATCATTCAACATCTTATCATGGATTTTTTCGACATTTTCTGGTGTAGTGACCTCTTTTGGGTGCCCAGATCGTTCAGCATCAATCATACTCGTACGGCTACAACGAAACTCGGTAAACCACCTAAGAATCGTTCCAATCGACGGTGCAGAGTCCGGGTAATACTTATCCAGCTTAGCCTTGGTCTCGGATATCGTTTTCTTGCGAAGATAGTAGTGTTTGATCAAAACTCGAAACTCAGATTATTTCATATCAAAAAAAACTCGGAGGTTAGTCGCTTATTAGTGCTGTTACTTGTAAATGCGTAAACATAAATGGCTGAAGTTTTGACAGGCGTCATTTGAAGGATCAAGCTCGACGAAAATGGTTCACATTAGTGAATACTAATGCCATCTCTTAGAATTTTAAGGTACTTATCAGACTGCCTAGTATGTGTACACTTATCATACGATGACAGGTTTTATGGTTGAGGTACGTAAGTTTTAATATTTTTCATGTTCATCTTCCCATAATGTGGAGTGTTTTCTAGTGCTGTCTAGTAATTCCTCCTTTGTTTTATGTATTGTGATAGTGGTGTCTTTTTTCTTCTACCCCATTCTTTATTTGGATGAACACGACTGCGTAGATCGGCTGCAATGTTTCCCTTTCCTGGGCAATGCTGGGTTTCTATTTGATAATCTTGTATAGCTAACATCCAAGGAATTAGTCGTACGTTTTTTCAAAATTACATGTTTCAAGAAAGGTTATCTTTTAAAATATTCTAAATTCAAAGAAAAATTATTCAAAAGAAATTCTAAATATTCTCCTGGATAATAATTTCAAATTCGCTAAACATTTTCTAGAAATACTCCGCTTAATTCAATCTTAGAAAATTCTTCAAAATATTTTCAAATTATTAAAATGAATTGTAAATAAGGAAATAATCACTGGTAAACATGTTATACTGATAATGGTGACGTTACCAATTTACAATGTTTTCAATAGCTTTCTGTTACATCTAAATGAAATTATACATTCTTTCACAATTAATTACTTTTACTACGCTTTTCACAAGTACAGGTTTTTATTTCCAAATGTACGTTCTTATTTGAGGATGAATCACTGCCAGAACAAATATTAGCGTTTCTTTGCCTAATCATTAATAGGCTGTAATCGACTTTTATGAAATTAATAATCGTATTACTCTTTTATCATTTCCAATACCTTATTACTAGTACATATAACAATTCATAGCAGCAGGACTAATTAATAAACTGCTTTAATCTATGATTAATCTCCTAAACTAAACAATACTCTACAAAAATGTTTCCTTGTTTCCAATGCGACTCCATAAGTTATTTTTGTAGAGTAAAAAGAAGAATTAAGACTACTTTATTAAGTGCCTTTAAATCATTTTTCTCCTGCAAATTAAATCCATACAAGCAAATGTAATAGGAAAGTCAGCATAGGACTATAATGATCTTCTTATAAGGAATTTTCTTGATTACTTCCATATTATAGGGAATTCATTCTAGAATATCATTATGTTGAAAACTATCTTTAAAATTACATCAAATGTTATTGAGATCTTAAAAATCCGGCGAAGTCTCTCGAAATGAAATATAATTGTTCTCTGAGAGTTCTATAGAGAGGGCGTAGCCGGAAAAGCATAGATGAGTTAACCCTGAGATTTTTTGTGTGACATACTAATGCCCTAGGTAACAACATATAGTTTTTTAAATATGACCCAAAAATTACTTCATATTTTTAAAAAATCATGAAATCTGATTTTGAATTTAATCTACTGAAAATTGGGGTTCAATGTTACTACTAGCTTATGAATCAATAAGGTTAGTATGATTTAGGCAATAAATCTTACACTGTTATGCTACATAAGTAATCTTCGCTAATGTCTCACCCTATTACCGTATTCATGCTACTTTGAGTTAAGAATTTACCGAGAATTTTAACAAGCCTTTAGATTTTTAAATCGTATGTGGCGTGTGATAAGCAATAAATAATATGTGCTAATAGCTTATTATATAACTTCATAAAATTGTGCACTTTAAGAAAAATGTAAGGTCTAGTGTCGCCTTATGACAAAATATGTTCAAATAAATTCGAAGATACACTTTTCCTTTCGATAAACATATTCATGTAAGAGCGAAAAGCAAAGTAATTCTGCCTATGCCAATCGAAGAACAATCTGTATTATCAACAATTATATAAACGTCAGAATGACAAAGATAACCTAAATATTTTTTTTTGACCTGAGGCTATCTGCTTTACCTTTTTTTTTCCAAAAATAAATAAATACGTTGTGTTTTTTTGTTTTTTTCAATCGTCATAAAAAATTATTAACAAGTTTTTAATTGTGCAACCTTAAAAATATTTAATCTTTAATGGAACCAAAAAAAATCGAATTTGCTTTGCAGAATAGATTGAGTCAAATTGCATTGAATCGACGCATACGATAAAAAATAATTAAATCTGTTTCAGAAATCAATAGAAATTTTAAACAGCTTCCTACAATATCAAAGAAATCAAAATGAGCTTGATAAAGTGTTTGTTAAATTTTGTCAGCCTTAATTTAAGAAAAAGAATATCACCATGGGTAAAAATTTTGACCAGCTAACTGATTACAGATCGCACTTCTCAATCGGATACGCTAGTCAGGGGAATTTGCGTGGTTGCAATGATACTGGTAAGAGGAAACAGCTGATAACGACCTGATGCATATTTATCAAAAAAGTCTAGGTCTGTTAACGTCACTAGATAAAACTGGAGCCGTTTATGAAAATTAGGTAGTTAACGAACTCTCCATTTTTAGAGTCTCTCTTTCATGGGTTCGAGAGTTTTTACATAACCATTCCGTGTTTTCATACAAACAAGCCTCATAAAATCTTACAATCTTTTCATCTCAGAACTCTACTGTAGTTTGGAACATTACTTCGTAATTTTCTTGCTTCAGAATTTCTTTTTTGGCTTTCTTTGTCTTAGCGATGTTCTGTATTTCTTAAAGGCAGCTGATGTAGGATTCATTCGGTGCTGTTAAATAATTTTGTGGGAACGAATATATACCTAGAATCTTTGTCCTTTTCTGCGATGATTACTATCTGTATATGATCTATAGTATTGAGAAGGTTCCGGGGTGATCATGCTAATTTTCAATTTTTTTAGAAGCTTTGGTGAAAAGCATCTAAAAAGGATTCGTTAAATGCGCAAGTAGTTGTTTTTGGGCTTGTTGAATATCATATCTAAGTTCAAGCTAGCCTAAATGGGTTTTTCTTAATTACACAAAGGGTAGTTTTTTCTGTTAACAGATTAAGCTCATGTATGAGTGGGTAACGTGACCAGATTCCTACTTTACCAACACTTCTTTCTTCCTTAACTTCTTTTCACACGAAGCGTCACATCGAGTTGTATATTTGGGATAATAAATAAGAAGCACTAAGAAACGTTGGTCTGGTCCTAATCTTTAATAATTATAAAAAAGAAAAGAAAGATTTACAAAAACAACTTTTGTTCTAAGATTTCTACGATGTGCAAGAATATAAAAAAGCCGAATATTAGGGCATTAGCAAAGTCGTCGCAGTCTATTATGGAGGTGTTATCGGAAAACATATCTTAGCGCCGGGAAGACTACAGCAAAGCTCATGTCAGAAAATCCAAAAAAAATTGTGCGGATCTGGTAACAAGACACACGTATTCCTATGGATTTTGGGGCACTGAATTTAAATTCGGTATCAAAAATCACCCATCACGACATGGTTGAGCCATAACCTCAAAAAATGACCTAACCTGAATGAACAGAAATTTATAGAACTACACGTAAAGCTCTGGAAGCATATTTTCCTAGTAGCAAATGTGTGCTACACAGGTAAAAAGTGTATTACGATTCAGGAATAGCTCAGATTCATTCTGTTACATTTGCAGTAAATATGAAGTGAGCTGTTTGTGAAAATCAATCGACGAGGAAGTGAAAAGTCTTTACGAAAAGTGTTTTGACCGTCAATTTCTGCACCAAGAAACAAAATTGGTTCCTCACGTCATTTTTAATTCCTGCAGACTTATGTTGTCTCGTCTAAAAAATTCAAACAACGAAAAGTAGATTTGCTACTAGGAAAATATGCTTCCAGAGCTTTACGTGTAGTTCTATAAATTTCTGTTCATTCAGGTTAGGTGAAGTCAGGTTCTGTTGGGTAAAGTTATGTTAAATAAGTTGATATCAGGCAAGGGTTGATCCTCCACAGTTGTTGACATGCTTTTGAATTGCAAATTTGCATCACTGGCATTATTTTGAAATTTATTTGCCTCAGTGCATGATTTTTCGTCATTTTTTGATGTTATAGCTCCACCATGACGTGATGGGTGATTTTTGATACCGAATTTGAATTCAGCGCCCCAAAATCCATAGTAATACGTGTGACTTGTTACCAGATCCGCACACTTTTTTTTGTGTGGCTGTATAATCATTACATTCTAATTAAAAATCCATTTTGTCCTATCTTCTAAACTCTCCGTTCCCCTATCGTCACCAGAACACCTCTCTAACTCTTGCAACCGTGTAGCCTGCTCCTACGAGGGTGGTAAAAATATGATCGAAACAAACGCTGTAGATGGCATGATCGTCGACCGCGAACCAGCATGACACCAGACAACATTCGCCGCGTAGAACAAATGATTTTGGAGGAGCGTAGGATGAATTTTCGAGACAATTCGACTGAACTTGGCATCAGTATTGGTAGTGTAGAGTCTATCATCCACGGACAAATTTTATTGCTCGAAACGGAGGAGCATTGCAGCACGAAGTGCGATTCTTCTCCAAGATAACGCGCGCCCTCATACCGCGCGTCTCATGCTCAATAACATATCGGAATTGCGGTGGGAGGTACTGGAACACCCCCCTCCCATACAGTCCAAATTTATCACCCTGCAACTACAACATGTTTGGACCACTGAAAAAAGCCCTCGGAGGTCAAAGATTCAACACCGACGACGAGGTAGAGGAGTTCGTGCGCACATGGCTGTCCGAGTTGCCCAAGGAATTCATCGATAACGGCATCAAAAAACTTCCTGAAAGGTGAGCAAAATGCTTACCTTGTGAGGGGAAATACCTAGAAAAACTGTACATTTTTCTAAATATTTTTGATAGTAAATAAACGTGTCAGAGTATTTGTCTTGATCATATTTGAACCACCCTCGTACCTACTTACTCGATGCACTTTATTCTTCATTTATCTTATATCTACATACACTTGCACCATCTTCCGTTCCGATTATTACAACTCTATTTCATTTGCTCTTCTTTTTATCTTTTTTAGATACTCTGGTTCATCCGGCCTATTAACCATTCTATACCAGGTGTTGTATCCTGAATCTGATTTACTTTTTCAGAACTTCTTTACATTTCCATTCTCTCTCTTCATTTATCAGTTCCTCTACCTACTTAATGTACCTATATTTCTTCTTTTGTCGTTTCTCCTTTATCATCCTTTTATGTCCTCTTCTTCTCCTGTTGAGTTCTCTCTTGTCCATTTTGCCTTTTCTCTATTTCCTTGCTTTCTACTTTATCGCACCCCGTACCTTATCAATAACTCCTTCAAGTTTTTCTAGCAGCGTGTTTACAGCTTCCTATTTCAAACAACCTATTTGCTCGTTTTCTAGATTTTTCTGAATCCTTTTGACTGTTCCTCCCTCCAACTGTCCATTTTCAACTTCTTTTCACTTTTTTCTGCCCTCTTCCCACTTCCGCGTTTTCGGTCTTAAGATCTTATTGTCGTGATCACCGTAAAGTGTTCTGAGCCTGTCACGTTTCCTACATCCATTGTAACCGTCAGCCTTCTTATTATTTCTTCTGCCAGAATGTAATATATTACGGTGGATCCTATACCCACGTATGCATATTCCCTTTCTTCACCCCTCCCCTTTATTGCCTTAACAAATGAACGATCCCATCTTTTCCAAAAATTTCATGTTAACATATCCTTTTTTGTCTTACACCTCCGCCAAATGTTTCATGGTCCATGCATTCAAATACCTTGTGATTAGAATGAGCCTCTTCTCTTTTACCTCTGTTCATTTTTTTATGTTGCTTTATCCTCCCTCTTTTTCTCGTATGCTTTCGGTAATGTTCTATTTATGGCTTTCCACTCCTTCTCAGCCACCCACATCTTACTCATCATCCTCACATCCTCCTCCTCCTCAGTACCTTCCCCAAATCCTTTGTTTTAGTTATCCTGATGCCTTTTGCTCTATTATGCACTTCCTTCTCCTTTTTGACCAAGACAGATCTTCTCTGATTCTTTAATTTCTTACCTTAACAATTCATATGTCTTAGTTATAATTTAACTAATTCATGTTTTGTTGAGAAATCGTCTACTTTAAGAATCCAGAAATCGCTAAAAATTGGAAATTACCGACTGATTTGTAATAAAAAATCCAGTTTGGTCTGACTTTTTAGTTGAAATTACATTATGGTTGAAAAGTGCACGTTTTTAATGTTATGATAATTATTATGCATAAGTTCTTCTCCTAAAGTATTCTTAGAAAGTTGCGGCTTTTTCCAAAACTTGTAAGTTTTTTTGGCTTCTTTAATTCGTGGACAAATAATGAGCAAGCAGCACATTTATGTTTTGAAATGAAAAATTAACAGTAATTAATTTACCTCTTATTTAACGCTCAACGTTTAGTCCAGGCGTTGGGGAGCTAAAAAGGAGTCTACCTTCCATTAAATCCGGAAAACTTATTTAGTGTCAATTTTTGTTCATGTTAGTGTTCTAAACAACATATTATATTAAGTTTGCACAAAAATGAAATGGCGGTTAGAATCACTTATGCATTTCCTTTATGATATTATCAAGTAAAAGTCATAAATAGTTACAATTGTAAACATATGTAATTTACTGTTTATACATAATAATTATTTTCAATCATTATTATATAATTTAAATGCGTGGAAAATGAAATGCAAGTACAAAAAATATGAAACATAATTGTCTGAAAAGGAAATGCCAAGTTTCAATGTTACCCACAGCAGAAGCAGCACGGAATCATCATCTTCGCCCATAACATTTAGTCCAAACTTGGTTCTGAGTCATGAAGAATCCAAAATACTAGGGAAGGAAGTAAACCACGGTTCGACTTACCCCATTTAGGCCAAGAAAGGATGCTTCTCCAGAAGTTCTTCTAAAATTCCTCTTCTGCCTATGAAAGAAAGGATGCAGCAGTCTTGGATGACTCAGATGATGAAGAAAGCGAGACTAAGATCGAAGAATTTTTGAAGATATCGGAGATAATTAGGACAGATAATGAATGACATAAGGATAAAGCAGGAGAAAACATGGAAAATCACAATGCAAAAAAGAAATTCTGTACGTTATAAATCAATGGTCGTGTGGAAACAAGTATAAGATTCAATTATTATGTATAAAAAGTGTATTACATAAATACGTTTACAATAGGAACTGTTGATACCAGTACTATACGTGGTAATAAAGGCAGGGTAATTGTGATTGTTAGTAATACACCTGACTTCGCTCGGGTATATATCTGAAAATATTGTATAAATAGAAAAATTTTTTAGGACGAAATTCGTGGGAAATTGAGTCCTCTACAATTGTAGAAAGCACTATTTTGGGTTTCCGA
>NC_046664.1:24283047-24291832 GCF_010883055.1 Belonocnema kinseyi
TATATCTGAAAATATTGTATAAATAGAAAAATTTTTTAGGACGAAATTCGTGGGAAATTGAGTCCTCTACAATTGTAGAAAGCACTATTTTGGGTTTCCGATAATAAATGATGAGAAATATATTTTTTTTAAATTAGCCAGCAACACGTAACAATTAAAACTTTATAGTAATTTTGTATATCTCAAAATGCGCTGTTATCGTAGCCACTGTATACATTTTTCTATGTAACCGATCGATTTCGTTGAAACGTAAAATATTATTTGAATTCTGTTATCAGTACACATGAATGAAGAAAGTATATTTTTCTCGTTGAAGCTGACTAACAATATGTAAATATCTGATAATAAAAATCGTCTCGCCTTAATCGAAAAAATAATGACAATGTAAGAAAAATGGTTTGGTTGATCTAATAGAGCACTAAAATTAATTAGTTTGTCCTTCAATACGAAAAGATGAACATTCATTTTACTCTCTGCTTATCATTGGCAGTTGTCCTGAATCATATTGGTAAATATATATAGTATTTTGCGAAATAAGTATGAATTTATTCTAAAATTATTTTGTGGGAATTAAGAATGTGTGTGTTAATTAAGATTCAATTCAATATGTGTCTCTGTTGGGACGAAAAAGGTACCATATGTTACAAAGTGCACATGTGGTAACCTCGGAAGGGTTTATCCAATAAACACGTGAGACTATTTAAGAAGCGGAAGGGGAAAAACTAACGTAAGAAAAATATTCCCCTAGAAATAACAAAATCAAAAGATATCAGCAATAGATTTTTTAATAAAGTTTAAAAAATTTTGGGAATGGGATTGTCCGCATATTTTTTAACCAGGTTTCCCAAATTCTCTCGTGTGCTCGCTTAATTTTAATAAAGTTGCCAGATAGGATTAACTCCATTCCAGCCTCGACGGAGATGTCCAGGTGTCAGCTGACTGGATAACTAGCTCAATATTACGCAGGATGAAGGGGGGAATCACGTGACTGAGAAAGAGAGAGGGAGAAGACTACCATTTTCAAATTTACGAGGCCATCTTTACTTATGCTTAACAACTAAAAATTGAATATAGAGATTGCTCACTATTTTTCCGTAATTAGTATTACACACAAAATTAAAAGTAAGAACATTTCTGAAAATTGGACATTTATTTATGGCGGTCGGAGGCACCCGTGCCAAGCTCTGACAATCCACCGAACTATTAGTTTTTAACTACACCTGTTACAAATTGTGAATGCTGTCTTTATGGAGCGGCGCGGCGCGGACGTGTTGCACTTTCACGCTATTATCCAGCCCTTATGCCTACAGTGGTCAACGGTTGGCTAATTTCCGGTGTCGTCTGCTCGATTTTTATGAATTGTCAAATAGTTCATATGTAGGTATCACTTTTTATTGTTCTTCCTGTCTCAGCAACAACACCTTCCGAGATAGTATAGTGCGTAGTAAAAGGAAAGAAATCGGACTACCAGATTGTCTATTAAAAAGAAATCTTGTTTACCTTATATAGCGAGAATGACGAAAAACAAATCTGCGGTATGTTTATTTTGAGACTACCGTGGGCCTGCAAAGGTTTATTGTAACATCGTGGTACGGGACTAGAAATTTTACGAAAAACTTTCCTTCCATTATTCGTCTTCCGTCCCTAACTCGTATAGTGAATGACCTAAGACGCGGACCATGACGTACGCTTCTTGCTTTTCACCCCCAAATCCTCTCCTTATACCCTTTTCAACAGAAGATGATACCTAGGCTTTGCGCATAACTCTGTATTCCTCTTTAAACACCGCATGCCGTCGCCTTTTGTCGTAATTTTCCTTTAGACGGTCGAAAGCATTCTCGTGGTGTATGAAGACTAAATCCTGAAGCTCCTTCAATTTAATCATTTTTTGCCTCTAATCTTCGTGGTCTGTTGAGAGCAATTCTGTGGGATTCAAGTAGGCCGGGCTCACCGCCGTAATACACACTGTCTATCTGCGGATAAAACACTAAAGTAAAGGAGTGCCGGATTTGGTAAGTCTCGGTCAACTTAGTTTCATGGGTCCAAGATTGTTGGGCCACCCTCTGGCCCATCAGGCCCGCTGCCGGCATTTGGTCAGCCATTATTCGCTAAAATTTTTTCGCATGATAGTACCCATCAAGAAATGTCTCGATACGTGCCTGGCCACTAATACTAAACTAAGGCATTCCAGTTTGTCTTGCCGATTCCTACATGTGCGGCTTTAGGTACATTGTGCACCTCGTCAAATAGTTCTTGTCTTCTGTCGGCTGGTACTACCAACTTCCAAGCCTCTAGGTTTTCGATCACCCGATCTATTTAAAAAATTCGGACTGTTTCGACACAACATACCATCCGCGATTTCCACCCGTGGAATTTCCTAGGGGTCCCTCCCACTTTAAGCAGTCGTTTAAATTCCACACGTCCTCCACCGGCTCCATGACAGATAAGGGTATTGCTGCTTCTTTCTCGTACATCCAAGAAAGGGCGTCAGGCGCTTGATGCAAATCTCCTTGCCGGTGTACGACCTTAAAATCTTATTCGAGGAGGCCAAGTGCCCATTTCGTCAATCGGCCTGTTGGATTGTGAAGGTTATTTAACCATCACAATGAACTGTGGTCGGTGATCACTGTAAAGTGAAACTCCTCTGGATACAGTCGGAATTTCCGAATCAACCAAATCGCGGCTAAAATCTCCTTTTCCGTAACCGAATACTTTCTTTCTGCGTCCGACATCGTCCTACTGACAAAGGTGATTACCCTGCCAACGCCATCTTTTATATACGTTATGACTTTCCCCAGCAAAAAATCGTTCGGGGAGGTCTAGAGCACGAATGGGACTCCGAAGTCTGGGTACGTCAGTTTCGTTGCTGTCGCGATTTGTTCCTTAAGCTTAGCGAACGCGCTTTTCTGTTCTGTGCTCCATTCCATTCGCCTTGAAAGCGGACAAGGCGTAGGAGCGAGAGATAATCACTTGAGTGTCCATAGATTTGAAATGCACCCACTTCATGACTTTAGTTGGTTAATCAAAATTCACCTTATTTAGAGTATTATTAAACCTAAGAAGTCGTGACGATTTACTTACTTGTGTTTCATAAAAAATTACAAAATTGTTATACCTAAGTTGAAATGTATAGGGAAACGAATTTTTCAGAAACGAGGTCTGAAAAATTAAAATCTAAATCGGCAGGTATACGAAATGTCGGACTTTAAAACACCTACAGATTTACAAAGTGGCTACCCGGGAAACCTAGCTTCGTCCTCACGCCATGTGGCGTCCATTATCGCATTCTCTTGCTTTGAATTCTGAATAACGCTCGATTCAGCCAATTGTAGATCGTGTTACAGGAGTCGGAAGTACCACACGTCACTAAGCCGCGAGGTGGTTTCAGTCAATGCAAATCACTAATGACAAATATCTTGAATATGAAAAACCACACTAGGTTTTTCCACGAACCAGCTCAACTCAATTGACCTGGTACACTCCTGTCATCCTAGAAGAAACTGAGGTCCTCAATCCTTTCAATCCTTTACAAATTTCGTACACCACGCCGGGTCTGTCTGGTTCGGTACTACTGAGACTGACATTGGCCAGTCGTACGTGGCCGCCAAAACAAGGCAACCCATCCAAGCCTACCAGAACATGGCTGACCGTCGACTTGGAGATCGGTCTAGTACTGCCTCTAGTTTTTAAATTGTATACCACGTATGAATACCCATAAATAAATGTATATAATTAAAAATTTGTCATAAGGACAACCGCAGGATTTCGCCGGGAGTGGGTGCTAATCTGAAAAATTGCACTCGCTCTCAGCAAAATCGCGGCAAAATTTCAGCCACAACCACGTATACATTTTGCGTTCAGATAGAGCACGTTTGCTTTTGTTTAGCAATAATATTTTTGATATATTCGTTGTAGACCTAGAAGAGTGCCGTTGTGGGGAAGTCGCTGAACGCTTGCGCGCAGAGTTCGTGGAACCCCCCACCACTAAATAATAGAGCACTTATCGTGGTCCAACAAACCATCTGTGTATTTCATTAAGCGAGAAGGAGATAATTACACTGCCTACACTGAAGAAAACGGTCTAGCTGTCCCAGCTAACCCTTTAGCTGGGTTTCGTCTTCTAAGAAAGTGTAGCCGTGTAGCCTAGATTTCTAGCTGTTGGAACTAAATTTGCTTTTTACAAATTATCTAGCTAAATTACTTGGATAACTTTTAGATGACAAATTTAGCTGAAACAGCTAGAAATCTAGGTGACCAAAAACGGACACGATTTTTTAAAAACGGAACAGTCGCGTACGGTTCGCGTAGTGGCAGACCCAAATCTGTAACATGAGAGCGATAATTAGATGGTAGAAAATTATCCGTTCGCCGGGTGCTTCAGAAAAACAAATGGAATCCTTTAAGGTCATTTTTACTCAGGAAATGAAGGAAGATGAAGCAACATTTGAACAGTTTACAGCTTTTAATCGACACAATTCTCATTATTGGAGCGATACTGACCCTCACGGGATGAGTCGTAATTTGTCTGTAGCGAATTACTTCAAACTTGTAAAAAATCAAATCGTGCCGGATATTTAAAATGTAATTGTTGCAGGTTGCCGGTCTGTAATATTGCGAAAAGACGGTGCAGCAGCACACTACGCGTAGATCGTAAGGGAATTTATTCATCGAACGTTCCACAATTGCTAGATCAGAAGGCGAGGTGCAATTAAGTGGCAAACCCAGCTACCCATATCTTTTACCACTCAAATATTTATTGTGGTGGTTTCTCAGACTATGTCTACAGGACCAAACCTACCGATTCAGAAGAACTGAGACACCACATGCGAAACCACGCAAATCTTGTAAAAGAAGAAATGCGACGTAATCTGTTGACTAAATTATCTTATTGTCTTTGTCATTATCTAGCCGTCAAAGGGTAGAAACTGTATACACCTTGTTTATTTCGGCTTCAACATTGCAGGAAAATTGTCTACTATTATGCACAGTACCAACTTTTTATTTTAGATAACTGCTGACTGGTTTGGAAATCAGTAGTAGAGGATGGTCTTAAGTTCGCTCCCGCAAGTCCCAACAAAAAGAATCAAGCCCAAGTTTTAACTAGCCTCTTACACTTTTTTAATTGTACGGAAACTTAAATATATGCAATTTAATCTAAATTCTATTCCAACTGATATATTCTTTCAAAATTTATTTCAGTTTGTCCAAAACGAGTAAGAATTTAAACTCAATTAATGCTGCATTATAAGTTTTTTTGCTAATACACTCTTTCCTGGCCTCTGTATCTCTGAAGTTTTGGTTGATATTGATACAATTCTGGATGATGTCATATTTAAGCACAGTTCTATGTGATGTGCAATTAACATGAATATCCTTTAGCGTCCAAATGAGATTGGAATGATTTTAAAAAGAGGTGGAAAATTATTAGTCATTAGATGCCAGCGAAATCGCGGTAAAATTTCAACCATAAGCACGTCTCATGACCGTGAAATAGATGGTTACAGTCTGTAACGAAATCAATATGACGATCCGGCAAAAGTCTCGTGCACCCTGAGGAGGCAGAGCGACCCAAGGACGACCGCCTTCTGCATTTTTCCCGCAAGTGTTTTAGCATATTGTTGACATGTTGGGATACTTTTTAGGCTATTAACGAGTAAAAGCTTGGCTCCTCCAAGAGCGCCGATGATAAGGACGATTAGTTTAACAGAACATTCCAGGTACAACCGTTGCAACTCCCTTATAAGGTCTCTATACCTCTCCTTTTTTTCATTTTTTTGGCTTAGTGCCGCATTGTGCCTTTGAATTACGTTTGTTCCTGATGAGTTGGGCAATTAGATAGTAGGTGAGCTGAATACTCAGAGTGTGCATATCAGGCCCTGCAGCTATCATCGGGAATGTCTTGGCCCAAAATGTGGCGACGGTATGTCAAGAGGGAAATGACATTATCTTGGCATGCCAAAATGAAACCCTCCGTTTCAGACCTCAATCCGCGTGATATAAGGAAAGCAAAAGTTATCTCACACGACATTGACTGATCCTCTACATTTATGTGGAAGATACCGTGCATCCTCTTATGGAGTCCGAGTGTTTCAGCAGCCTCCTCCGCTGCTTTGTACAAAAACGCTCCTTTGTCCACTTCTTCGTGCCTCTTGACCATTTTAAGAAGAAGGTCTCTGCCATTTGAGACTTTATGTGGCTCTATATGGCTCTATATGGCGGCCACAATTTAGGGCTTTAAAAAAGAACAAAGAATCCCACACAAAGTACCAACAAAATAGCGTACATTCGTTTGGTACCAAACTTTGCACATTGATAAAACAATAAAAAATATGTAACCCGTGTCTTTTTCTTTCTACGGAAGCCGTTTCTTAGGGGCAGAAACCTCTTCTAATAACCCCCAAACATGCTAAACCACCTGACTCTGAGCACAATAAGTTTAGTCGCAGATTTTTCTTAAAATAATAAAGTTCCGTACCACAAGCGGGTTTAATCACCTGCCTGCTAATCCATCTAAACCCAGAAATCACCTTTATCAAAGCATAAGCAGGCTAACCCACCTAACACTGGGAGTAGCAAATTTAGTCGTTTACATTTCGCGAAAGAATTGAATTCCACACTACGAGTGGGTTAACCTTGAAATGAAAATTTTCAAATTAGCGTATTAACCCACTATCGCCGAGATGGTATGCCATTGTCCCTTGAGAATGTTGTCTGAGGAGTTTCGGGGGTTCATTTTTGATTGGCTCAGTTTTTTGTTATAACTCCTAGAAGAGCGAATATGGAAAACAGTTAGGGCTTTAAAAAAATAAATTTTACTATTATGATTCAATTAATATTGTGAATTTACTTAGGATTTTCCAGTTTACTAATGCAAGACTCAATATTTTCCAGTTACTTGAGGCTGGACTTGAGATTGTACAGCTAAGCAAGAAAGTACTTAATATTTTCCAGACAATTAAGGCAAGACTTTAGATTTCCCAGCCAACCAAGGCAAGCTTTTGGATTTCCCAGCCAATAAAGGCAAGACTTTTTATCGTCCAGCCAGTCAAGGCAAGACTTTGAATGGTTAAGCCAGACAAGGCAAGACTTACGATTGCCCAGCCAGTTAAGACAAAACTTGGGATTGTCCAGCTACTCAAGGAAGTACTTAATATTTTCCAGCCAATTAAGGCAAGACTTTAGATTTCCTAGCTAATAAAGGAAAGACTTTAGGTTGCCCAGCCAATCAAGAAAGACTTTAAATTGCCCAGCCAATCAAGGCAAGACTTTGAATGGCCCAGTCAGTCAAGACAAGACTTTGAATCGTCTAGCCAGTCGAGGCAAGACTTACGATTTCCCAGCCAGTTAAGGCAAGACTTACGATTGTATATCCAATGAAGGTGAAACTAATTGCTTGTTTTATCATGGAAACTTTCGCGCTTTATGTCAAACGATCATTGAAGAGACTTTCGTTCATAACTAGTAGGGTTATTATCATTTCTTTGCAAAGACTAACAATAGTCGGCTATCATTCTCACATTGCATCGAACTCGATAATGTTGCTCTTTTTGGTGAAAGTCTTGATAAAAGCGTTCGCCCATTTCTTCACTAAATGCTCCAACATTTCCTGGGAAATAATCCAAATGACATTTGTGAAAATGTAATTTCATACTCAGCAACCAACCTAATCTTTTAAAATTCTTTAACATACAAGATACAACAGTTCTAAACTTTGGATCTCGATTGTTCCCTAAAAATTTCTGTAAAACATCTTTGAAAATCAACCATACATCTTTCTCAATGGATGGCATGGTTTTGATAAAGTCATTATCTTTGGTAAGTTTTATTATATCAGGCCTAATAAAAATACCTTCCTTAACTTTGGCATCACTTCAATGTGGAAATGTAGATCTGATATAATTGAAACATTATCCTTCAGTGAAAGGCGCGCACGTACAGCGAATGTGAACATCAGAATGCACACAGATCAATGATATCAATGTGCGAATTTTGGTTCCAAACGACTGCACGCTTTTTTGTTGGTATTTTGTGCGGGATCCTTTGTTATACAGTGTGTTTCGACAAGTGATTGGCCTCTAATTCTTCGGGTCAGCTAAGTTGCCTATTTTCGGCAAGAGTATTGTGCGCCCTTCTACCAACTACTCCGGAATCGGCTCTTGCGACTTTAAATGTGAGGTGAAAATACGGGCCAAATGCTAATGGGTTGAAGGAAACTTTTTACACCAGAAGGTTTTGATACAATCTGGTCCCGGTGCGGAATAGTACTTCATCCCTCTAAACACTTCAGTCTATGCTGCATTTCGTGGACTTCTCTCCAAAATACTTCGACCTCCTCTGGTTTGTGCGGGTGTTCGACAGTAACTGGTGGCTCTTAGAGAAGTCGAGATGGGTCAGAGAGAAACTGTCGATTTTCTCTGACCCACTTCTCCATTCGTTCTCGACTTCTCTTAGCATCAGATAATATCCGTATTCTCTCAACAATATGCATACTGACGCATACTGACTTGCTCACCCTATCTTTATGGCAAGTTGATGCATTCGTCTTTTGCTCTTATGATCAACCGTTGGTTTTGTTTTACGTTTCGCATCAGCCAAAGCTCTCACTGCATTATACACACAGTAATTGATAGCCTAGATGTCGGATTCTTCGGAAAAATTTCTACGAAGCTCGTCATCCATTTCAGCTAGATCTTTAAGCTTCAAAGAAACCTTGGTGTTGATGTTTCTCCTGGTCATAAAGCATCGCTCTTTCTCTTTCGAACGCCTGCCCGCTGTTGATCTCAGT
>NC_046664.1:24291932-24295325 GCF_010883055.1 Belonocnema kinseyi
AATAACAGCTGTTAGATATCTTATGTCTTTATAATAGCTAGGCTGCTATCGACATACATGAAACAAGTGAATACAATTTGACTTTGACTATTTTTAATACATTTAAAACATTAAAAATCCATAAATCTGTTTTGTCTATTTTAGAAATATCATCAGGTATGCCACCCAAAACACGCGACCTTCTGGCAAATTTTGAGATGAGTAGAGAAAATAATACAAGGGACTTTCTGATAAATTTTGGGATGAGTAGTGAACATGAGAATCATCAAGGTAAGTTAGTGCAAATACAAATAATTGAAATATAATTAATTGAAATCTTTGAATCCTTGCAAAATATCTTCAAATACCTTTATACCATCGACAATATATTTTTGCATACCAGCTTATTCTTGGCTTATATTTTGGGGGAGAATTTCTACTATTAGAAGAATCACTAAAGCCATGTTTCAGCTTTAAAAAAATTTGTTCACAAAACTTATGAACCTATTTTGAAAAACAATTCGAATCGCTCAAAATTGTCTGTACCTGGCTTCTAATTAATAATGAATCATTTCAGGTACTAGCGGAGTAGATCTAAAATTCCTTTCAGAAAAATGGTTGCAACATTACAATAAATATTTAAACCAACGCAATATGTCTACTCACTTGACAAATATGCCTAATCTAACATGGTTGACTAAGCAAATTTTGGTACTTCCGTCCCTAAAAGAAAAAATGTTCTGGAGGAGAAAATTGAAGTCCAGCAATATATGTCATAACAAACTTTTATTAAATTTATTCTTCTGTTTTTATATGCAGATTCAAGTGCACATTTCGAGGGTTTACCTAGAGGCCCTCCTATTTCTGATGTTCCACCTACCGGAAGTTCTTACTCTTCAGACAGACATCAATTGCCTGAAAGGTCTTTTTCTTCTGCTAGACCTGATTTTTCGGTTAACTCTTCTCCTCTGGCCGAGTCTTCTCTTCGAGAGAGGTCCAGGTCTCCTCCCAGGGATCCTGGCTTACGGGTACTTGGATATCAACTGAAACATCTCAAATTTATTCGACTTATTTCCAGCAAGAATCCAAATCGGCGATTTGAAATTCAAAGATACACTTTTCCTTCCAATAAACAAATTATTATGAGAGGAAAAAGCAGAATCGCTCTGCCCATGCCAACCAAAGAGCAATTTGTATTATCAACCTCTAATGGCGACATTTTTGCAATATTAGGAGACCGAAAAAGACTTCATGCAATATATTCCAACACAGGTGGCTGTCATCGCGTAAAAATAAACATGAACAGCGGAAAGATTGATGATATGACCCCTGAAGATATCAATGAATGTCCTGCAGGCGGTGATAATCCAATCCCAAAAAATTTTAAAATAATTGTAGTGGACGAATTTCGAGCGCAAGATTATTAAAATTGGCTAAAAAATGTTAACTCTTAATACGATATTTTTTGTCATCTGAAGCAGGATTAAAATGTCACAAATAACTGGTTAATTAAGGGACAAATTCTATAACAGTAAGTAACAGTAAGCGAAAATAAAAACCTGAATGTTTTCCTTTACCTTTGATGGAATCCAAAAAGTGCGAGAAAAAGAGTGAGATAGACGTAGAAATATATATATTTTTTTAGTTTTTAGCCAGAATTACTTTTCCAACAATCTTATTTTGTGCAAAGTGTTTTTTTAATCTTCTCTTTAAAAATATCGTAATTTCTATCTAACTGCGTATAAGTAGTGGCCGAAGACTTTCAACAGCTTTTCAATATTTTTTCTTTCCCTTTTCGCTGTCGACTTTTAACCTGTTCTTAAAGCATTCTGTTTAGAAAGTTAAAAATACTAGTTTTTTTAAAGAATATTAATTTTTCTATTTAAAAATTTGATTCACATATTATCTAATATGTATAAGGATTTAAATGTTCTGTCGAAAATTCATTATGATTTGATTTACAATGATTTTTTTAAATAGATATTTCAATTATCCTATTTTGATAGGAAATTCATCTGCTTAATCAACAATTCATCTGTCTTAGTTAGAATTGAATTAGTTCGTGTTTTGTTGAGAACTCGTCTCCTTTAGGAATCCCCAAATTGCTAAAAAAATGGGACCTACCGAGTGATTTTTAACAAAAAATCCAGTTTGGTCTAACTGTTCAGTTAAAATTACATTATGATTAAAAAGTTAATGTTTTGTTGTTTTCAAAGCTATGATAATCATTATGCAAATTTTTTTCTCCTAAATTATTCTTACAAAGCTGCGGCTTTTTCTAAAACTTGTAAGTCTTTTTTGGCTTTTTTTATTTGTGGACAAACTGTGAGCAGTTGGGTGGCCCAAAAATGCATTGCGAAAATTTTCTTGATGCTGGACGCATCAAATGCATCCCATCAAATCGTTCGAGATCCAAAAAAAATTTTGATTTTTAATGTTTTTTTTAATGTTTGTATATATATATAGTTTTGACTTCAGTAAATTGACTCTTTTTTGCAGTTTTTTCACCTTTTTCCGTAAGTAATTAATATGAGTAATTTATATAATATATATAATCTTTTTAAGTTGACTTATATTTATTAAAATAAATTCTATTTGTTTAAACAATCTGTTTTTCTCGAAAATCCGTCTAGAAACTGTTTTTAGAGAATGAAATGGCAGTTCATGATCTCAGAAGGACTTCATTTATTTCCAAATTTCTTCCCAGTCAAACAATTACTTATTATTATCAATTTTCAACTTTCTTTAAATTGTATTAGATAAGTCAGGTTTTCTTTTGATCAACCCGTAGATTTTAATTTCAAGCTACCTTGTCTACATTATCTAATAAATCCTCACTTGTTTCAAGAAATTCAATTTGTTTAAACAATTTTTTTTTGTTCAGTTCTCCTAAAATTCTATTTCTTGGATCGGAATGGCCTACTGTTATTTTTATGTGACAGTATTCATATTTTAAAATACTTTCTATTATTTAAATAATAAATTCATTATTTATTTTAAACATTCGATAAAGATTCAAGCAAATTGTCTTGTTAAAAATTTTTCTTTCTTTGTAAATTCTGAAGTTCAATTTTTTCTTCAAATAATAAATGTTATAATTAGTGCTTTCGAAAGTCATATAATCTTATTACTTACATTTCTTTCTTCATTTATCAGTCTACATTCCCTACTACTGTGCGTCGCGAGAGAGTTTTGATTTACTGATGTCTGGAAACTTTTTCCTGTACTCTCTAGCGAAGTGCAATAAGAATTGTTTTTGATCTTCGTCTTTCGTTATCAAATCGTGAAAGTCATTCATCAATTTGACACCTCTCGCTGCAACATCGTTGACTTCTTTCAGATGAGAAACAATTTTCTTTCCTTTTTCATAGGCCAGTGTGAATGTTTCCAGTGAGAAGCGTCTTTTTCAAGAAA
>NC_046664.1:24295425-24299513 GCF_010883055.1 Belonocnema kinseyi
TTAAGGAATTGGCGATGATTAATTATGTAGCACAAAAGCGCAAGGTGTATGTCCCTAGTCTTATTTTCACTATCTGTTCCAAAGTTCTATATCAAGTCCCTTGTTTTGGAAAGCATACATAATGATATTACTGTAAATACAAAAAAGGTTCATGCATTTTTAATGTAATAATGTATTAAAAATAGAAAAATTGTAATACGATTATTTCATTTATTAAAGATCCATTTCCTCAATTCCCTCATTGATTACTTCCTTAAAAATCTGGGGGACTTCAGTAAATGTGAAACTGATGTCAGACTACTATTGGTCTTTAAAAAGAGACACATTAAATGTACAAAAAAGAAAATTCCTCCGTAGATCTTTTACGAACAAAATAACACGTTGTACATAAATTTTCAATTTCCATTGTACAAACGGGCGCACACAGTATCCACATACACGAATAAACACACAAACAGAATCAGGGGTGTCATAAAAATTATAACTTTCGAATAACGGAGTTTGACCTTCATTTGACCTTGATCTAGACGTGATGGGCTCATATCGAAACCGGGTTTGTGATCAGCGACCCCAAAAACTTAAGGTCCCCTGGTTTGAGACCCGTTCCTAGCGAAGCTAGGAACGGGCTAGGAACACCAGTATCGTGATCAGAGACCCCAAGAACACAAAGGTCGACTAGTCTGAAAGATGCTCCATCTCAATCTCAGCTTATGGCCCTGTGTTATTATTTTTATCCGGCTGGAGCGAGATTTTTCGTGTCGCACTCAGACATACTGAGAGAATCTGGGACTAACCAGGGAACTACGCAAAAGAAGTCAGAGATTCCTCCGAACCGCCACAGGGTCTTCCATAAGTCTGGAAGTCACCTCTCATCTCAGTGATGGCGCAATTCTTGAAAGTTAGCTATAACTGTTCAGAGGTCTAAAACCTAGACCATCATAGAAGTGAGACTCTTTTTCTATGTAAGATTGGTAGCAAATTACTATCTTGTTTGTAAAAAAGGTATCTGTTGCTTTGTGAAAAAATACATATATACTTATTTAGGGCTATATATACATGGTATATAATTTTTTTTAAAGTTTAACAAACACTGCAGATACCTGTTGGCAGCAAGTACCATCGATGAAAATCGCACTGGCTCCCTGTAAAACTTCAGTAAATAATAAAAATATGGCCACGTCTTGAAACCATGATATGTACGACGACAGAACATGCAAAAATCATAATAACAAGCCGACGAAACCCTCGTATGTTTTAAGAATACTGAACGATCGAAGGATGATCAGGCTCTGCATCCATCTCCTAAGTGCCTTGCTACGTCCGTTAATAAAAATGTTGTTGTAATGCCTTCAAGGACGCTACCCCCTTGACTTCAATTAAAACCAAGATACAACTGTTCGTACATTATGATAAACCTTTCTTGATTTAGCTGAAGCAAATACTAACCTCAAAACGTCACGCGTACAAGAATATCGAAGTTACCGTCAAGCCAGGACCTCAGCCTGAGATCATAAATAGTTTAAGTAATTTGTTTTATACAAATATTCACCTAGAGTTTAGAGAGGAATTCGATCCAGTTTGTTTAGATAATGATGTATATATAGTTTCGGGCTGTCTCTCTCTCTCTCTCTCTGCAGTGTGAAGTTCTCTTATTAAAGCTTCCGGTTCTTTCGAAAAACTGTCACTCGGTGATAAAATCAATGTTTTCAACATCTATTTAGTGATTTAAATAATATAGAAGCATTTATAAACGTAGACAAGGCAATAAACGTATAGAAGAGCTTAAACATTGTAAGATCAGAAATAAATTTAATGAGCTGGTCTTTTGGAAATATAAAACAATTAAAGTAATGAAACGAGATATGTTAATGTGTATAATTATGTTTGAATTGGGATACGAGAAATTTAACGAAAGCAAAGAATCTCAACGACAAAAAATTACTGATAAAACGATCCAGATTAAATAAATCGTAAAAATATTTTTATAAACAATGACTTTTTTTTTATTTATCACGTTATGTCGCAAGCGGAATTTCCATGGACATTGCACATCTACAGTGGATTGCATCAAGATTTTAGTTGTGTGTATCACTCTGACATTGAGGCTAGAAAAAGTTTTTACGTTTTCAAACTATTTACTATTTGACTAGTGCGCCATGTCGCGTGGTGGCAGAATCGCGAAACTTGTTGGCTTACGTAAGGAACTTCTCACATCACGACATCTCCTGGACCTGTGTATAAGACAATGTTAGAGAGCACTGGACCGATCGCCATATTGAGCTGTCGTCCATGTTCTAGTAGCCTTGGATGGGTTGTATTACGGTGGTAATGCCGCGAAGGGGAATGGGAATTGGACAACCAAGAAGAAAGGTAAACGCCGTAAAACTAGTCCCATCGAGGGGTTCCAGTTCCTTTCGGATGCGGCCCGGCAACCCTTTCGTGCAGGGCCGAGTCAGTGTTTTCTTAGGTTGATAACAATTATGTTACAGTTGCTATATGGTTGCGGCCACGTACGAGCGGCCAATGGCATTCTCAACATTCCACTGGCCAGGCCCAATCATCGCGAAGCAGTAATTCCTCTACTGTCTGCGAGAGGCAGTACATTGCTGGACTGAACATGACCCATGTCGTCAGGGCTATAATAGGTTTCCAGGGTAGCTAACTCGTGAACCTGTGGGTTCTTGCAAGTATGATATTTCGCATCTCTGCATATTGCGACTTTAATTTTCAAGATTTTGCTAAAAAAAAATGAGTTTCGTTGTTCATTTCAACTTAGGTGTAACGATTTTTTAATTTTGCATGAATCATCAGTAAATTAATCGTCGCAATTTCTTCAATTTAATAATATTCTAAAAAAGGTGACATGCTTATTAACCAAGTAAAGTCATGAAACGGGTACGTTAGCGCGGGTTCGTCGTTAATTAGAATGGTTTGCAGGTCTATCCGGAAAAGGTAGAGCCCCTTATTTCGTAAGGAGGCCCAAGAACAATAAAGCAACTAAGAAGATTATTGGGCATGGCGTTGTTGTATTGTCGTTTTGTAGCGGACTTTGCGACTGACTTATAATCACTGAACAAGCACTTAAGACGAACGTCCCATTGCAATGGGGCACCGAACACAAAAGCGCGTTCACTAGGCTTAAGGAACAAATCGTGACAGCACCCATACTAACGTACCCACACTTCGAAATCCCATTAATGCTCCATCCCGACGAGAGTGATTTTTGTCTGGAAGCAGTCTGAACGCAGATTCAAGACGCAGAAAGAAAGTATTCGGTAACGGAAAAGGAGTGCTTAGCCGTGATTTGATCGGTTGGAAAATTCCGTCACTATATAGAGTAGACCTATCCAGAAAGGGGAGCTCGACTCAATCCACAGAAGTTTGAGTTCTACCACCAGTCTCTCTACTCAGCTTCGGCTGTGGTCGGTTTCTGAAATGGATAGGAGGATCCAGTGCTGTAGATACTTAGTATCTCGGAAGGTGTCTTAGGGCGACTAAATTTGAAATAAAATGAAGTAATTTGGAATTTAGTTAATCAATATATTAGCAGTAAAAGAATGCATAAGTCTTACAAATAGGGAAAGTACATGATATTTTTTGTATATGAATCCATATTTTCCATTTTAAAATTCCAGTACTTGGGTAGAAATTGTTCTAATTTATTGAAAATCGATGAAAAATGCATTGTTTTGTTAGTTGTTAAATCAATTTTTGTTTCTAAATTTGACCATTCAATTTTTGTTTAAACATTGGTGTATTTAAAGAACTAATATTTTTTTCTCGTAAAACTTTTTTCATTTGAGTTGAAAATTCGTATTTTTTGGTAGAAGCTCGATTTTCTTGGTTTAAAAAATCGTCTCAATTGTTCATAATTCAAATTTTTGCTTAATAATTAATTTGTTTTCTGCATAGTATAAGGTTTTCACTTGAAATCTAGTACATTTGAAGCGTTTTAAATGTTTGAGAAATCGCCTTTTTTGTAAGAGAATCCATATTTTCTATTTTAAAATTCAATTACGTGGGTACAAATTGTTCTAATTTATTGAAATCGGTGAAAAATGCACTGTTTTGCTAGTTGTTAAATAAAT
>NC_046664.1:24299613-24302581 GCF_010883055.1 Belonocnema kinseyi
ATCCATATTTTCTATTTTAAAATTCAATTACGTGGGTACAAATTGTTCTAATTTATTGAAATCGGTGAAAAATGCACTGTTTTGCTAGTTGTTAAATAAATTCAATTTGTTTTAAACATTGGTATATTTAAAAAACTCATCTTTTTTTCTCGTAAAGCCTTCATCATTTGGATCGAAAATTCGTATTTTTTGGTAGAATCTCGATTGTCGTGGTTAAAAATTGTCTGATTTGTTAACAATTTTAATGCTTACTTAATCATTAGACTACTTTCTTTAAAATTTAAGATTTTCACTTGAAATTTAGTAGATTTGAAGTGTTTTGTATATTTGACAAAGCTTCTTTTTTTGTAAGGGAATAATATATCAACTATTCATATTTGGAATTTCTTGCAGTATTGATCGAATCGTATTTCTGTCGAAAAAAGATATAATGTATCTAGTTCAGGATATCAGTCAACATTTCTTTTTCGTTCGAGGTGCATCTTACATTCACATCATTAAAATAAAAATATTGCAATTCAAATTAGTCGCCCTAAATCTAAAGCACCTACTTCAAAACTGATCTGCGTTACTGAATTCGGCAATGTGCGTCACGTGGCATGCGCTACGAACAACCACGAAGCCTTTGCTGCAGAGAGTGGAGGTTGGTGGTGGGAATAAGGTCCGAAATCGCTTTTCGTGTCGTTATGGCGATTCTCATGGCTGAAACATGTGGAGTTTGAGTCGAACTTTTCTCTTTGGACTCGCCTGATCTAGAGGGATTTCACTTCACAGTAATCACCGACCACAGTACGTTGCGACAGTGATCCCAGATCTGAAACGAGACGTGGTCCAATACTATGACACGCCTATGTCCGTGTGAATATGGTAGTAGACTCGAAGGTGCACGATTGCCGGTTGAACATTTCCGCGGTTCTATTTATATTTCTACCTGCTTTAAAATAAAATGAAGAGATTGGGATTTTAATATTTGCAGATTTCGATGCTGAGCTGGCGATTCTCATTATTTGAATACTTCGCGCGCCTCTTTACATGCGTGTATTTTAAGGTTACGTTACTTGAAGTATAAAATATAAATGATATAAATATTAATACTATTATATATATTATCAATGATAATATTATACGTATGTTATATTATAATAGTCTTATTTAAATATTGATCCGCATTTGAAAGAAATTAAAGAAATTGGTGATTTTGGAATTCATCTCGTTTGAACAAAAACTCAATTATTTGATTGAAAAATTAATTATTTTGTTAAAAATGTAACTATTTTGTAAAAAAAGTCCTCTTTTCTATCAAAAATTCAACTACTTTGTTAAAAATTTTATTTCTTTTATTTGAAGGTTCATCTCTTTCGTTGAAAATACATTTTTGAAACTGACAATTATTCTATACCATTTTTGGTTAAAAAATCATGTATTTTATGAACAATTCGTCTGTCTTTGTAGAAATTAAATTGCTTTATGGAAAATTTATAATTTTGATTAAAAATTACATTTTTCGGTTGAATTATCAACAATCAATTCTTTTTTTTACTTTAAAATTAAATAATTTCGTTAAAAATTCATGCATTTTGTTTAAAATTTGTCTTTTTTTGTAGATCCTTAATTTTCTTTGTGGAAAATTCATGTTGTTGGTTGTCGTTTAAAAACTTTACTAAAAAATTATTTTTTCGATTAAAAATTATTTTTTTATCTGAAAATGTAACTATTCTAGGATTGATTAAAAATTAATCGTTTTTATCTGGAAATTGAACTATTCAATCTTTGGTTGAAACTTTATCCTGTACATTGTATGAGTTAAAACACCAATTATTGGATAGAAAATTATTTCAATTTGTTAAAGAGTAAGCTTTTAGGTTGAAAATTGATATATTTTGTTAATTAGATTTTTTTCCTAAAATTAAAAAAACTTCAAAATAAAAAAATTTCCTTGAAATCGTCCAGTTTCTTTATTTTTGATTTTTAAAATGTTTCCAAATACTCACTCTAAATCTATTTGTCAAAATAAAAAATCATTTCAAATGTTCTTAGCAATCACAACCATTTTTTTTATTCTTTTCAAATACTGTACAATTCTCAAACATCTTATTTCTTTAAATCTGCAAAAATCTAAATCGTGTTTCAAATTATTTCAAATAATTTCAATTTTTAAATTAATACTGAATCTTCTTTTAAATTAAAATTGTAGCGTTTAAACTTAAAATTTAGCTCATTACGAATTTAACAATTCAAGGCTTTCTATTTCGAACCATTCTGTTCAAATTTGTATAGTTTTTAACAGTTTTTTGTAATGGATTGTTTTAAATGAAAGGTCAAATAATGCTGATAATTCACGAAATTTTCTTTTTTTAATTACAAAATTTCAAATTGAATGGGTTAAAAATAAAAATTTTTAGACTGAAATAATATTTTAAGTCATAATCAAAAACAAACAAATTAAATTTCTAACAAATAATTGGTGTTTTAAACAATACAATTTTTCTAGTAAAATTTTACATTAAAATATGGTTCAATCCAACCCTTGCTGCCAAGGCACCACAGAAAGACCTTCAGATGTTAAAATCAATTTACCTCTTTGCGAAGCAGGGTCGAGTAATTTCCACTGGTATCTTCGAAAAGTTTTGCTTACGTCTTTGGTACATTGTATCGGAAACTTTTGCGTTAGCATTCTTCGACGATGAAATTCCAGCAGTGAAAAAAAATGTGATGGTTCAGGCTTTATCCCAAAGATCAAAGAAGCCAATTATGGATGACAAACGTATCCAAATACAAAAATGCAAGAAACTGCTGTATAAAGAAATTGAATAATTCATCTCCAAAGATTTAATCAATTCTTTTCAGCTTTCGAAATAGAAACATCCTTTCTTGAAAAAGACGCTTCTCACTGGAAACATTCACACTGGCCTATGAAAAAGGAAAGAAAATTGTTTCTCATCTGAAAGAAGTCAACGATGTTGCAGCG
>NC_046664.1:24302681-24303826 GCF_010883055.1 Belonocnema kinseyi
ATCCATATTTTCTATTTTAAAATTCAATTACGTGGGTACAAATTGTTCTAATTTATTGAAATCGGTGAAAAATGCACTGTTTTGCTAGTTGTTAAATAAATTTTCGTCTCTAAATTTAACTATTCAATTTGTTTTAAACATTGGTGTATTTAAAAAACTCATCTTTTTTTCCCGTAAAGCCTTCATCATTTGGATCGAAAATTCGTATTTTTTGGTAGAATCTCGATTGTCGTGGTTAAAAGTTGTCTGATTTGTTAACAATTTTAATGCTTACTTAATCATTAGACTACTTTCTTTAAATTTTAAGATTTTCACTTGAAATTTAGTAGATTTGAAGTGTTTTGTATGTTTGACAAAGCGTCTTTTTTTGTAAGGGAATAATATATCAACTACTCATATTTGGAATTTCTTGCAGTATTGATCGAATCGTATTTCTGTCGAAAAAAGATATAATGTATCTAGTTCAGGATATCAGTCAACATTCCTTTTTCGTTCGAGGTGCATCTTACATTCACATCATTAAAATAAAAATATTGCAATTCAAATTAGTCGCCCTAAACCTAAAGCACCTACTTCAAAACTGATCTGCGGTACTGAATTCAGCAATGTGCGTCACGTGGCATGCGCTACGAACAACCACGAAGCCTTTGCTGCAGAGAGTGGAGGTTGGTGGTGGGAATAAGGTCCGAAATCGCTTTTCGTGTCTTTATGGCGATTCTCATGGCTGAAACATGTGGAGTTTGAGTCGAACTTTTCTCTCTGGACTGGCCTGATCTAGAGGGATTTCACTTCACAGTAATCACTGACTGATTAAATTTCTAACAAATAATTGGTGTTTTAAACAATACAATTTACAGGATAAAGTTTAACCAAAAATGGAATAGTTCAATTACCAGCTAAAATCTGTGATAAAATATTGAATTGAACAAGGAAAAAAATGAATTTTCTACAAAATTGTTACATTTTCAAGGGAAAAGGTGAATTTTTTACCAAGAAGATTGATATTTTATAAAAAAAACGATTTTCAAACTTAACCAATATGTACGATTAATTTTTAATCAATCCTAGAATAGTTACATTTTCGGATAAAAAAATAATTTTTAATGAAAAAAATAAATTTTTAATATAACATAATTATAATATTA
>NC_046664.1:24303926-24305511 GCF_010883055.1 Belonocnema kinseyi
CGCTGCAACATCGTTGACTTCTTTCAGATGAGAAACAATTTTCTTTCCTTTTTCATAGGCCAGTGTGAATGTTTCCAGTGAGAAGCGTCTTTTTCAAGAAAGAATGTTTCTATTTCGAAAGCTGACAAGAATTGATTAAATCTTTGGAGATGAATTATTCAATTTCTTTATACAGCAGTTTCTTGCATTTTTGTATTTGGATACGTTTGTCATCCATAATTGGCTTCTTAGATCTTTGGGATAAAGCCTGAACCATCACATTTTTTTTCACTGCTGGAATTTCATCGTCGAAGAATGCTAACGCAGAAGTTTCCGATACAATGTACCAAAGACGTAAGCAAAACTTTTCGAAGATACCAGTGGAAATTACTCGACCCTGCTTCGCAAAGAGGTGAATTGATTTTAACATCTGAAGGTCTTTCTGTGGTGCCTTGGCAGCAAGGGTTGGATTGAACCATATTTTAATGTAAAATTTTACTAGAAATATACAAATTTTCACGCTCAGACTTCATATCAATGCTATACAGAGGAAGCAAGTTTCGGAAGAGGAATATTTTGAGGACGTAAGGGGCTTTTGCCAACCACCTAGCCTGGTGTGTTGCTCTAGGAACTCGAAAGGAAACTTCTCGGGGTAGTACCTCTCCTAGGAAAATTGAAAAAAATTCTAGAAATTCTCGGTAGTTTTTTCGACAGTGTTGATCATTGAGCTTTCCTCTCGTAAAAAAAAGAAGTTTCACTACTTCAACTCGAAGAGTTTTCACCACCAACCAACCTGCCACTCCATACTGGAATTTCGTGTGATTTATGTTACTCCGGGAATCTTAAAATTTCTTGAAGAATGGAACATCTGGACACATTGTCTGCCCAAACTTTGTTTCAAAAGCCGCTTTCAGGTATATTTCAGCCATATGATGATAATACCTAAAATGATAATACCTATAAGGAAATCTCTCACCAGATCTACTAACGGATTCAGACCGTATCGATACACTATTCCGTCAACAATCTTCCATCCGCTGAATTTTCTAGGGGTCTCTTCCACATCGTGCAGTCGTTTAAAATACCACTTGACCTACACCGGCTTCATGTCAGCGATGGGAACTGCTACTTCCGTCTCGTACATCTGAAAAGACCGTCAGACACGTGGTGCGAAGCTCCTTTCCGGTGTATGACCTCAAAGTCGTATTCGAGGAGGTCAAGTCCCCATCGCACCAATCGGCTTGCTGAATTGTGAAGGTTTTGTAACCATCGTAACGCAGTGATCCCAGATCTGAAACGAGACGTGGTCCAATACTATGACACGTCTATGTCCGTGCGAATATGGTAGGAGACGATATAAATGCCTGGGTTGCGCGAGCAACCAATTTCTCCTCTTCCAAATTTGAAAACTCGAAGGTACATGATTGCCGGTCGAAACACTTCCGAGGTTCTATTTATATCTCTATCTGCTAACTGCTTTGAAATAAAATCAAGAGAATGGAATTGTAATATTTCCAGATTTTGATGCTGGCAATACTCATGATTTGAATACTTCGCGCGCCTCTTTATATGCGTGTATTTTGAGGTTACGTTGCTTCAAGTTTAA
>NC_046664.1:24305611-24306738 GCF_010883055.1 Belonocnema kinseyi
AAGGTTGACGTTATGGCCCCGGAAGTAACCAATGAATTTCCCATAGGAAATGATAACCCAATCTCAAGAACTGATCATGACCAGTATTGTATAGGGTCGTAAGGGCAGTGTATATATAATTCTTGGAAATACACCTGACTTCTCTCGGGCATCACTCTGAAAATATTTATTCAATGGTCAAATGTTTCAGACGAAATTTGTAGAATATTAAGCCCTCTACAGTTATAAAAAGAACTAGTTTTGGTTTCCAATGAGAAACCCCTGGTACATTTGATTTAAAATTTAAAAATAAATGATTATTTCATTTTTTGGGAACCTCAGAAAGGCTCAGAAATTCAGATCGTTTAGGGACTTATTAGAAATAAGTACATCCAATTATTACCCAATATGGCTGTCCGCACGGCTTATAACTAGGTTTCCCAGATTTTCTCGTATGCTTCACCGGTAATCACGACCTGGCTAGCGGTGGCCCAGTTAGGAAAACGGACTTAAGGGTCCGGGTGGCAGCTAGCAGCATGACTGGCT
This sequence comes from Belonocnema kinseyi, assembly GCF_010883055.1. NCBI lineage: Eukaryota > Metazoa > Arthropoda > Insecta > Hymenoptera > Cynipidae > Belonocnema > Belonocnema kinseyi. The sequence goes on from NC_046664.1 coordinate 24,306,137, forward strand.
TACTACTACGTAAGAGTAAGGGAGAAGGAAGAGGGAAACTCATGTAGTGAAAGAGAGAACACTACCATTTTTAAATTTACGTGACTACCTTTCCTTATATTTGGTGAATAAAAATTGAATTAAGTGGTTGCTCACTAGTTTTGTGCCACTAGAATTACACTCAGAATCATAAGCAAGTACACTTTCGTCAGACGTCGTGACAAGGAAGGCACTTAGAGGCGATGAAAAGAAGACCACTTATTTGTAGTCTTCTCTTTCCTTCTTCCGCCGTCAATCTGATGTATTACACAGGGTTCTTCTACACAGTTCTTCTCCTAAAGTATTCTTACAAAGTTGCGGCTTTTCCCAAAACTTGTAAGTTTTCTTGGCTTTTTAAATTCGTGGACAAATAATGAGCAATCAGCACATTTATGTTTTGAACAGAAAACTTAACAGTAATTAATTTACCTTTTTATAACGCTCGACGTTTAGTCCAGGCGCTAATTAAAATGTGTATAAAATGAAATACATGTCCAAAAAATATGACATTTAATTGTCTGAAAAGGAAAGGCCAAGTGTCTTAAAGTGTTGACAAATTCTGAGATCTTAAATCAGACTGTACA
>NC_046664.1:24306838-24308221 GCF_010883055.1 Belonocnema kinseyi
GAAATACATGTCCAAAAAATATGACATTTAATTGTCTGAAAAGGAAAGGCCAAGTGTCTTAAAGTGTTGACAAATTCTGAGATCTTAAATCAGACTGTACAATTTTTCAAGGAAGAGATTGTTTGTCCTGGTGACATTGCTGCAGCTGGAAAAAAATACTTGATTGATCTAGACGGATCGTCTGGAATAGATATTACTTTCGATTCCCTTCAGTGTCAACATTTGTCGAGAGCAACGACGAAGAGTAACAAGAATCTTGCTTCACTGTTACCCATAACAGAAGCAGCATGAAATCCTCATCTTCGCCCTTAACATTTAGTCCAAACTTGATGCTGAGTCATGAAGAATCCAAAAGACTAGGGATGGAAGTAAACTACGGCTGGACTTACTCCAGCCAGACCAACAAAGGATGCTTCTCCAGAAGTTCTTCTGCAATTCCTCTTCTGCCTATGCAAGAAAGGATGCGGCAGTCTTAGATTACTCACATGATGCAGAAAGCGAGACTATGATCGATGAATTTTTAAAGATGTCGGAGATAATTAAGGCAGATAATGAATGAGATAAGGATCAAGTAAGAGAAAACATGGAAGAGAAGGAAGAAACTCAATTAATTCGTGCACTAGAAAAAACATCAGCGAATGTGGACCGTCAAGAAGGACGAGGCGGAATACATGAATAAATGATAACCTAGAACTGAATGGAGAAGGATCGGAGAAAGCAAGGATATAAATGTTGAAAAGATCAGAGGTGGATTAAATATATTGACTAGACTTACTGGGGAAATCACAATGCAAAAAAGAAACCTTGTTTATTCTAAATCAAGGGTGGTGTGGAAACGAGTATAAGATTCAATTACTATGTATGAAACGTGAACTAAATATGTTTACAATAATAACTGATGATACCAGTACTGTATGGGGTCATAAGGGTAGTGTATTTGTGATTATTGGAAATACACCTGACTTCTCTCGGGCATAAAAACTCGGGCACTATTTTTGGTTTTCGATAATAAATAATGAGAAAAATTTAAAAAATGTTCTTATTAGCCGGCCACAGTGATCACAGATTTGCAACGACGTTCACTCCAATTCTATCACAGATATTGTCCGTGTGAAATATAGTAGGAGACGATGTACATGACTGGGTTGCGCGCGCAACCCATTTCTCCTCTTCTGAATTTGAAAACTCGAAGATGCACGATGGCCGGTCGAAACACTTCGGCGGTTCTATTTATATCTCTATCTGCTAACTGCTTTGAAATAAAATCAAGAGAATGGAATTCTAATATTTCCAGATTTTGATGCTGACAATACTCATAATTTGAATACTTCGCGCGCCTCTTTATATGCGTATATTTTGAGGTTACGTTATTTCAAATATAAA
>NC_046664.1:24308321-24313323 GCF_010883055.1 Belonocnema kinseyi
ACACATATTATTAATGATAATATTTTAATTATGTTACATCATAATAGTCTTATTTATATCTTGATCCGCATTTGAAAGAAATTAAAGAAATTAGCGATTTTGGAATTGATCTCGTTTGGAAAAAAACTCCATTCTTTCGTTGAACAATAAATTATTTTGTTGAAAGTGTAACTATTTTGTGAAAAAAGTTCCCTTTTCTATCAAAAGTTCAACTACTTTGTTAAAATGTATTTTTTTTTTCTTTGAAGGTTCATCTCCTTCGTAGAAAATACATTTTTGCAACTGAAAATGTAACAAATTTAACTATTTGGTTGAAATTTCAACTCTTTGATTGCAAACTCATATTTTTCGCTGAAAAAAATCAACTTTTTGTAGATAATTCGTTTTTTTTTACTTTAATATTAAATAATTTCGTTGAAAATTCATGTATTTTGTTTGAAATTTGACTTTTTTTGTTGATCATTAATTTTCTTGGTCGAAAATTCATCTTATTGGTTGACAATTCAACAACTATGTTGAAAATTCATTTTTCCTGTTAAAAATTATTCATCTTTATCTGAAAATATAACTATTATATGATTGATTAAAAATTAATCGTATTTATTGGTTAAGTTGAAAAATCTTCTTTTTTTTTATAAAAGACATTAATCTTCTTGGTCGAAAATTCACGTTTTCCCTTAAAAATTAAAAAATTTTGTTGAAAATTCGTTTTTTTTTCTTGTTCAATTCAATTTTTTATCACAGCTTTTACTTGGAATTTGAGCTATTCTATTTTTGGTTGAAATTTTATCCTGTACATTTTATCAGTTAAAACACGATTTATTTGATAGAAAATTAATTTATTTGTTTTTGATTATGATTTTTTTTAATTGAAAGAATTTTTAAATAAGATTTTTGAAATTGAATTTAAGGTATTAAAAATGGAAAATTAATGATTTTACAAGATGATTCTGAATCCGTGGAAAATTAAAGAATTAATAGATATTAGTTTTTAAAATTATTTTCAATGATGATTTCAAATATTATTTCAGTCTAAACAAATTTTATTTGCAACCCATTTAATTTGAAATTTTTCAATTAAAGGAAAAAACAAAATTTCGTTAATTATTAGCAATATTTGACCGTTCATTTAAAACAATTTATTATAAACAACTATTAAAAACTATAATATTTTGAACAGCATGGTTCAAAATAGAAAGCCTTGAATTGTTGAAATTGTAATGAGGTCAAGTTTAACTTTGAACGCTACAATTTTAATTTTTAAAAAAATTCAAAATTAATTTAAAACTTGAAATTATTTTAAATAATTTGAAAGACGATGTAGATTTTTGCAGATTTAAAAACATTAAGCTTTTTGAGAATTGTAAAATATTCCAAAAGAATAACAAAAATGGTTGTGATTGCTAAGAAAATTGAAAATGATTTTTTATTTTGAAAAATTAATTTTAAGTGAGTATTTGAAAAGTTTTTAAAAATAAAAAAAAAGAATCAAGACGATTTCAAGGCAATTTTTTTATTTTGCAGTTTTTTTAATGTTAGGAAATAATCTAATCAACAAAATATATCAATTTTCAACCCAAAAGTTTACTTTTTAACAAAATAAATTAATTTTCTATCAAATAATTGCTATTTTAACTAATACAATGTACAGGATAAAATTTCAACCAAAAATGGAATAGTTCAATTTCCACATAAAAGCGATTAATTTTTAATCAATCCTAGAAATTGTTACATTTTCAGATAAAGAAAAATAATATTTAGCAGAAAAGATGAATTTTCAACAAAGTTGTAAAACTGTAAATCAATCAGATGATTTTTTGACGAAGACAATTAATGATCTAAAAAAAGGACAAATTTTAAACAAAATACATGAATTTTCAACGAAATTATTTAATTTTGAAGTCAAAAAGACGAATTATCTACAAAAAATTGAATTTTTCAATCGAAAAATATGAGTTTTCAATCAAAGAGTTAGACTTTCAACCAAATAGTTAAATTTTCAACCATAATTATAAAACGTTGTTAAAAAAAGCGTATTTTTTTGCAAAGTAGTTCAACTCTTAATGAAATAATCGACTTTTAAGCCCAAGAAGATGTACAGTTGACATTTCAACCAAACAATTACATTTTTGACCAAAAATGATACATTTTCAACCAAACACATTAAATTTCTACCAAAGAAGGTCAATTTCATACAAAATACATGAACTTTCAACGAAATTAATTAATTTCAAAGTAAAAAAGAGTATTATCTACAAAAAGCTGAATTTTTAACCCAAAAATATGATTTTTCAACCAAAATTTTAGTTTTTGACCAAACATTTTAACTTTCTATCAAATTGTTGACTTTTAACGCCCAAAATATGCATTTTTTACAAAACAGTAAGATTTTTAACAAGAAAGTTAATTTGAAGGCAAATAGTTAAATTTTCAAATATAATTATGAATCCTTAATAAGAAAAAGTTAACTTTGTTACTAAGTAGTTCAACTTTAAATGAATAATCGAATTTTCCCCCCAAAAATTACGATTTTAATTTTTAACAATATAGTTGCATGATATAATTTTTTTAAATTTAACCAATTCCCAAAAAATTATATCTTTTTATAAAGATTTTTCCTTATATTTCACGAACTAAATAAATACTACATCTGTTCAAGAAAACCACAAGGCGAGTTGTCCAGAAATTATCCACATATTTTTTTAAAGTGTTTTTCTTTTAAATTATTGATATAAATATTCATAGATAGGTAACACGGATAGATTTATAATACAAATATTTAACTTTTTTTTAGTTTAAACAATATTACACACTAAAGAAAAACTTGGACAATTTTTTGATAATTCATGTTTTATTGTAAATATTGTTAAAAATTAAAATCATAATTTTTGTGTGAAAAATTCGATTATTCACTTAAAGTTGAACTACTTAATAAAATAATTAATTTTTTCTTATTAAGGATTCATAATTATAGTTGAAAATTTAACTATTTGCCTTCAAATTAACTTTCTTGTTACAAATTTTACAGTTTTTTTAAAAATGCATATTTTGGACGTTAAAAGTCAACAATTTGATAGAAAGTTAAACTATTTGGTCGAAACCTAAAATTTTGGAAGGAAAATCGTCTTTTTCACTTCGAAATTAAATAATTTCGTTGAAAATTCATGTATTTTGTTTAAAATTTGTCTTTTTTGTAGATCATTAATTTTTTTGGTAAAAAATTCATGTTATTGATTTACAGTTTAAGAAGTATGTTCAAAATTCACTTTTTCTGTCAAAAATTATTTTTTTTTTTCATCTGAAAATGTAACTATTCTAGGATTGATTACAAATTAATCGTTTTTATGTGGAAATTGAACTCTTCCATTTTTGGTTGAAACTTTATCCTGTACATTGTAAGTTGAAACACCAATTATTTGATAATTATTTCAAGTTTTAAATTAATTTTCAATCTTTTTAAAAATTTAAATTGTAGCGTTTAAAGTTAAAATTTACTCCATTACAATTTTAACAATTGAAGGCTTTCTATTTTTAACCATTCTGTTCAAAATTTTATAGTTTTTAATTGTTGTTTATAATGGATTGTTTTAAATGAACGGTCAAATATTGCTAATAATTAACGAAATTTGTTTTTTTTTATTAAAAAATTTCAAATTGAATGGGTTAAAAATAAAATTTGTTTAGACTGAAATAATATTTGAAGTCATCACTGAAAATAATTTTAAAGCTAATATCTATTAATTCATTCTTTAATTTTCAACGGATTCAGAATCATCCTGTAAAATCATTTATTTTACTATTTTTAATACCTTAAATTCAATTTAAAAAATTTTATTTAAAAATTCTTTAATTAAAAAGAATCATATTCGAAAACAAATAAATTAATTTCCTATCAAATAATTCGTGTTTTAATTGATACAATGTACGGGATAAAATTCTAACCAAAAATAGAATAGCTCAAATTAATTTTAAAGTCAAAAAGACTAATTATCTACAAAAAGTTGAATTTTTTAAGCGTAAAATATCAGTTTTCAATTAAAGAGTTGAACTTTCAACGGAAGAGATAAACCTTCAAAGAAAAAAAATACATTTAAAAAAAGTAGTTGAAGTTTTGATAGAAAAGAGGACTCTTTTGCAAAGTACTTACACTTTCAACAAAATAATATATTTTTTAACCAAATAATGGAGTTTTTATCCAAATGAGATGTATTCCAATATCGCTAATTTCTTTCAAATGCACATCAAGATATAAATAAGACTATTATAATGTAACATAATTATAATATTATCGTTAATAATATGTGTGCGTATATATACAATTAAAAATTTGTCATAAGGACAACCGCAGGATTTCGCCGGGAGCGGGTGCTAATCTGAAAAATTGCACCCACTCCGAGCGAAATCGCCGTAGATATATCGCGATATTTATATCATTTATATTTTATACTTGAAATAACGTAACCTCAAAATATACGCATATAAAGAGGCGCGCAAAGTATTCAAATCATGAGAATCGCCAGCTTCGAAATCTGGAAATATTAAAATCCCAATCTCTTTATTTTATTTCAAAGCAGTTATCAGATAGAGTTATAAATAGAACGGCCGAAGTGTTTCGACCGGCAATCTTGCATCTTCGAAGTTTCAAATTCAGAAGAGGAGAAATAGGTTGCGCGCGCAACCCTGTCATGTACATCGTCTCCTACTATATTTCACACGGACAAGACCTGTGATAAGATTGTAATGAACGTCGTTTCAAATCTGGGATCACTGGCCGACAAAAGTTAGCAATAAAAACTTTATAGCAGTTTTGTACATCTTAAAATGCGCTGTTATCGTAGTCACTATATACATTATTCTATGTAACCGATCGATTTCGTTGAAACGTAAATATTTTTTTCATTGAAGCTGACTCTGATAATATGTAAATATCTGACAAGAACAAGCGCCTCGCCTCCAATCTAAAAGATAACGACAATGTAAGAAAAACGTTTTGGTTGATCTA
>NC_046664.1:24313423-24328689 GCF_010883055.1 Belonocnema kinseyi
TAAGTATGAATTTATTCTAAAATTATTTTGTGGGAATTGAGAATGTGTGTGTTAAATGAAATTCAATTCAATATGTGTCTCTGTTGGGACAAAAAAGGTACCATTTGTTACAAAGTGCAGATGTGGTAACCTCGGAAGGGTTCATCCAATAAATACGTGAGATGATTTAAGGATTGGAAGGGGAAAACCTTGCGTATGAAAAATATTCCCCAAAAAATAACAAAATCAAAAGATATTAGCAATAGATTTTTTTAAAATGTCAGAAAATTTCGGGAATGAGATTGTCCGCATATTTTTTAACCAGGTTCCCCAAATTTTCGCGTGTGCTTTACCGCTAATCACGACCTGGCTGGGGATGGCCCAGGTAGGAAACCAGGCTATTAGATGGCTGCCACTTACCTGTTCGTATCACACTAACACTGGAATAAACCGAGTTCGTTGGTGAAACTCTTTTAGCGTACTGACAACCGTCGAACCTCGCTTAATTTTATAAAAGTCGCCACCTAGGATTAACCCTATTCCAGCCTCGATAACTATCTTACTATTACGCATGATAAAGGAGGGAATCACGTGAATGAATCTCCCGTAGCAATCCAGCTGTTTTCCACAGGGCCTTGAGAATCTTCTGTAAGGGCACCGTTTATTGGCCTGTCTGATCATTTGCTGTCCCATTGGCTGTGCGCACGCTGCTATTAACATGGCTACCATGACTAGCGACTTGTCGCCTAGCAACGTCGCCACCGCGTGTCTGCTTCTCCTCTTTAGCCAAAGCATGGTCGCCCGGTAACGTGGTGTTGCAAGGGTGGTTGTGTCTGCTACGATCACCCGTTCGGTGTTGCCACTCGCCGCTGGTAGTCGAATGAACGCGAAGTTTTGTTTGTGCCTGGCCGGTGATTTAGGCAGCCAGCATTTGTTAGTAGGACATGGCCGTCGGCTGTGCTCACAACCGACTGGTGCTGCCTCTAGAGAGTGGCTCCGACGTTTTGCGCTGTTACGCTAGTATTCAGCCTTTTTACCTAAGGTGGTCGTCGGACTGGCTGCGGATTCTGGGGCTTCCCGTTCGTCGACACCTTCGGCGTGCCGTCCTGCTTCTCCTTCTGCCACCTTCCTCTTCGACTCCGCCCCCTCACAATTGTGGTTAGTTACTTAATTTGTAACTTTAATCTAAACGAGGGTGTGTTCCTTTCTCGTCTAAAACAACTCTTTTTCTTAGTATCTGCATTCATTAATGTAGCTTATTATCTAAGTTGGCGGTATTCGCTTGAGGATGGTTTTAATAGTCTAACACGCGCGGCTTTAACAGTCTATGATTTTGGCCTCCCCAGCCTCGGGTTTGACTTGTCTATCTAAAAAGGAAAGGAACCGATAATAATAGTAATAAAAATACCATCCGGGTCACTAGAGTCCTAAAATGAAAAGGAGGACCACCAATGTTTTTCCATTCCTAATTTCTCAAAAAGTACAGTTCTACATTATACAGTGCTATATTAAAATTCTCTCTTTTTTATTACTTGAAGCATAAAATGTTTTTTCTCATAATTTTCTGAATTACAAAAACCAGTCACTAAATTTTGACTTTCAAAGATCTGAAAAGTTTCAATAAAATATTACATTTAATTTAGTCAATCATGCAATTTAAGGTTTTAATTATTTTATAACGCGTTTTTTCTTGAATCACAACAAATTATTCTGGCTGCAACCAAAGATACATTTTTTACTTTATTAATTATTTTGATCATTCTTTTTTATATTAATTTTAATATTTTACTTTCAGTGAAATCGTTTCATGGTGTAAAATTCAAATTGACAGTGTACCGAAAAAATTCCAGTTATTGATACTGATATTTTATTATACAGAACAATGGTTGTTTAAATTTTTACAATATTCTGTCGTTAATATGTCACTAAATTGAGCTTTAGTTTCTACTTTTTCTTTTTATCCTTCTCAATTTTGAACTTAATATAGTTTAAGATTTGATTTGAAAGACACGACGTTTGACCTTGTAATACCTTCTGGATTTTTTTATTATAGAATAAATCTTATTTCAGTTTTATCGTTTTAAAATAAGCAAGACCTGAAACTTTAATTTTCGACTAAATATCATACTCTTAATTAAAATGAAGTGGTTTTATTTTTACAAGTTTAGAAAGTCTTACAGAAAAATTTATAAAATAGAAGGATGACAGACAGATTTTTGAAGAAAAAAAATCTTGAATTGTATTCAAGTAGAAATTCTATGTTGAATTGAAGATTTAGAAGAATCATAAATTTTAATTTTATTAAAACTTAATTTTAAAAGTTTGAAGGCAGATAACCACTTGCAATTCTTATGATCTTCAAAATTCACAACTTCAAAGAAATCCAAATAGTTTATACAAATAATTCAAATAATTGAAGAATCCCACAAAATTTAAAAGAAATATAAGGCGTATAGGGATGAATTTCAACAACTAAGGCTATTACAAAAAATGAAAAAGGGCAGAATTCTAAAGAATTAAAACAATTTAATAGTGTTTTGCGAACCGGGAAATGAATGGAAATTTGTTTCCTTGATAATAAAACCCCTAATAAAACCCCTAGTATTAGTTATTATTTAAAACTCGCTCTAAATTGATTTGAATGCAATATAAAACACTACAATTCCTAAGATTTGAAGTCGAAATCTATAATGAATTTGCAACAAGGAAGATTAATTTTTTTACCAAAAGGACGAATTTTTCAACAAATTCCATGAATTTTCTACCAAATAGTAGAATTTACAAGTTATAAAGGATCAAATTCTAATCAAGAATAGATAAGCTACAATTTTCAGAGAAAAAAATCATTTTGAGCATCAAAAAAACCAGATTGTCAACAAAAAAAGTTAAATTTTAAGCTAAAGAAGTTTTTTTAGATTTTAAGCAAAATTGTTAAATCATTTGTCAAAATAGACTAATTTAGACCTTAGTAATTGAATTTTTAATGAAAAGACGATCTAAAAAAATCAAGAAAATTAATTTTTGATCAAAAAGATGAATTTTCAACAAAATAAAGGCATTTTCTGCCAAATGATTGAATATTAAACTTATAAAGGAAAAATTTCTAACAAAAATGGAAAATTGCAATTTTCGGATAAAAAATTAATTTTTAACAAAACAAAAAACCCAAAAAGGTTAAGAAAATTGTTACGTGTTAAAAAGAATGAATTTTCTTCTAAATCGAGGATTTGAATTTTCAACAAAAAAGTCAACCCCAAAGATCAAATATGATTTTTTAAGATAAAATTTAATTGTTTTCCAAAAAGTTAATTCTTCATTGAACCAATTTATTGGTTATAAAAATGGTTCAATTTTAAATAAAAAACTTTATTTTCAACCGAATAATTAAATTTTTTACCAAATTGCTGAAACATCAACCAAATTAGATGAATTAATAAAAGATTATGGATTTTCAACGCAAAAAATTTATTTTCGTTAGAAAAAGATCAATTTTTAGTAAAATATTTGAATTTTCGATTAATAAGAAGCAATTTCAAACCAGAAAATATTAATCGTTAATAAAAATACTAATTCAAATAAAAAATTAAGTATTTAGCTTGTTATTTAAAAAATTAATTCTTAATAAAAAAAAAAACAAAATTTCAACAAAATAGTTATACTTATAACAAAACAGCTCAGCCTAAAAATGACTTTTTATCTGCAGAAGTTTAATTTTCTAAAAATAGAATAGTTAAATTTTTGACCAACGAGGTGAATCTAAAACTAAAGGAATAATTTTTTTACAAAGTTCTTCCAAAAAGCATTTAAGTGAAAAAAAGAGAAAAAGGGGTTTCTGAAAAAAAAAGAAAAAAATAACAATTCATTAAAAGTTAATAATAAGGAAACATACTAAATGTTATTTTAGTACATTACTTTTCTTCCACTGAACCCCAAGCCCTGCTTGAACCATAGTTTTTAACCTGACCCCCCCCCATGCAATTTTTAATGAAAATTTTTAAAATTAGAGCATTTGAAAAATGTTTATCATACGTAACATTTTCATTTACGGTTATTAATAGTATTCAGAAAGCCAAACAATTTATCCTGATGACTTTTTTTAATACTTTTTGGATTTTCTTGTAAAATAAAAAAATGTTATCTCAGAAAAGTCTACAAATTCCTTGATAATCACTTATTGATAGGATGCGTGATTTTTGTTTTATTCCCGAAAAATAATATTGAAAATCTAAAAAAAAAAATTCTGAAAAAATTATACAAGTTAGGAAAAAAAAATGATTCAACAAAAATTGTTCGCCCGAAAAAGAGCTACAAATTTGTTATGAATTACTTTTTAACACCACACGTCGTTTGGGTTTTAATAATAAAAATGACAATAAAAATAAACATGAAAAATTTGTGGAAAAACAACAAAAGGTACAAAATAAAATTGATAGAAAAAAGTTATTCGACCAAAAAGGTGATACAAATTTGTATTTATTTATCAAATTTTTATTATTTATTATGGAGAAAGTATGAGAATTGCCCGAAATTTGACACCACGTAAAAAATCTAAAAGAATACTTGTAGGATATTTTGTTTTATCTATAAAAAATAATATGGAAACAAAAACTACATAGCTTTATGAAACTTAATCACTAATTATACTTATTTAAGTAAAAAATTCAAAATATGAACACGCATATAAATACTGCGATCTGAAGAGATCTTTTTGATACAATTTCATTTAAGCACCAAATGTAAAGAATAAATATCTGAGCGCACATCGTGGCATTCAGCAGGCGCGCGCCCTAGGCGCGCTCAAACTTGCGAGCCAAGGACCAAGCGCACAATGAGAGTGGGTTCTCAATTGAAAAAATCAGGAAATAATTTACATAAATAGTGAGATACATACATTTCTATAAAGTATGATACAAAAAATCAAATAAAATAAAAAATAATTTTATTATACAATTTTATCGTTTAATTATAATTTATTTAGTTCATAATTAATTACACAAACATGCAAATTCACGAATAATTGTTTACTTAAATGAATAATCTTGAGGGAGGTGGTATTCCTATCAAACTTAGCTCTACATCTAAAAACTCCAAATCGTTAATTCTACATGCGAGAACGCTGTAAGATCATATTTATTTAAAAAATTAATTATTTTAAATTTCAACTCAATATAATTACTACTGAAAACTTTTAATTTCTTAAATAAACCTGAGTGTGTATAAAATTTTCTTATGTATACGCATGAACATTTTATTTTCAAATGTATAGTTTCATTTAGTAGAACTTCTGCCGCCTCTTTTCCAAAACAACACAATAATATTATCCATAGACAGTGAATATCAATTGCAAAATGACTAATTTTTTCAATAAAAGATATAGCAGCTAAAAATATTTCTTACGATACAATCACATTTTAATTCAATTCAAAAGTACATCTTATGCATCTACGTATTTTCTTGATGCAAAATTTATTTAAATAATTGATTCATTAATTGAAAGTAATAATTAAACATTCTCAATATAAAATTTGTATTTAATATTTTTAAGTATTTACCGACGTAGTATCGGCCATTTGATGATCTTTCTCGACGGAAGAAGATTACGGGGGCGAAGTAGTTGGTAGGCGCAATATACGCGTTGAGAGGCATGGGGGATCGGGAAATTTTTGCCGAGAGCGCCTTCTACAATTAGTACCTCGAACTATGTATACACGTGCCGCATCTAGGCTTATAATATCTTTGCCCCAGGCGGTCCCTTATCCTGGTAGGGGTCTAGATCTTTTAAGGGAAGCTTTAATACCAATTGTCCGTCTTCCGTCCCGAACTCGTACAGTGAAAGTCCTAAGACGCGGAGGACCAGGACGCACGGTCCTTGCTTGTTACCTCTAATTCCACTAGTTATTCCTTTTTGGGCTATTGTTTTTACCTGGGCTTGTTCGATGACTTCTTGTCTTCTGTTGGTTAGTACTATAAACTTCCAGGTCTCTAGGTCTTCGATCACTAGATCTATTAACAGATTCGGACGGTAGCGAAAGAAAAGTCCGTCAACAATTTTCCACCCGGGGAATTTTCCAGATCGGTCTGCTAAATTGTGAAAGTTGCGTAACCATCGCAACAAACTGTGGTCCGTGATGACTGTGAAGCTTAACCCCCCTATATAGTGCCAGAATTTCCTAACTGATCAAATGACAATCAAAAACTTCTTTTACGTGACGAAATACTTTTTTTCTGCATCCAAAATCGTCCTACTCGCAAAGGCGATTACCCTCTCAACGCGGTCTTGCATCTGCCTTAAGACTGCTTCCAGGCCAAAATCACTCGCGTCGGTCTGGAGCACTAATGGGTCTTCAAAGTGTTGTTACGTTAGTATTGGTGCTGTAACGAATTGTTACTTAAGCTCAGCGAACGTCCTTTCCTTTTCGTTGCTTCATTTCCATGGAATGTTCTTCCTAAGCAGCTTGTTCAGTGATTCCGTGACAGTCGCAAAGTCCGGTATAAAACGACGGTACCATGAAGCCATGCCGAAGAACCTTCTCGGTTGCATTATTTTTCTTAGGTCTCGGTATGAGTGAAGGCGCTCTACCTTGTCCGGATCGACTTACGAACCCTACTAATTAACGAGGGACCAGCGATAACGTATTGTCAGTCTCCCAAATTCGCATTTCTTTGGGTTTATAGTCAGTCCGGCGCCTTTTTAGCAGAGGGAACTCAGGAGCAAGAGAAAATCACTGGAGTTTCCATAGATTGGAAATGCACCCGTTTCATTACTTTAGTTAGTCAATAAGAACTCAACTTATTTATAATGTTATCAAACCTAAGAAATCGTGACGATTAATTTACTAAGGATTCATGAATAATTACAAAATCATTACACCTACATTTAAATGAACAGGGAAACAAATTTTTCACCTGGGAAACTCAGTTTAGCCCTGACTCCATGTGGCCTTCTTTGTCCATTAGGGAACTCACAGTGATACGCTTCTGTTAAACCTTCTGTATTTGGGCTTTTTTCCACATAACCTTCCAGATTTCAATGCCATGTCTGTTGATTAGGTTGTTGGAACGGAAGAGGTCCAATCGTTTTACTTCGCCAATACGCGTCTCTGTAACACGTCCAGCATGCTGATTGGTTGTGGCTAACGGTATACTGAGACTCATATTGATTGGTAGAAAAAAGCCATTCGGCTTCGAGTTACAGTGATGCTATTTCTTTTGCTCCAAAAAGCCAAAAAGTTTCGCGATTCTGCCACCGCGCTTCATGGCACACTAGTCGATTAGTAAATAGTTTGAAAACGTGAACACTTTTTAGCCTAAATGCTAGAGTGATACTGACACAACTAAAATGTCAATGCAGTCCACTTCAATTGTGCAATCTATAAGAAACTTCCACTTGCGACATAAGGACATAAAAAAATATATCCAGTGTTTATAAAAATATTTTTACAATTTATTGAATCTGGATCTAGGTTTACTCATCGAGATTCTTTTCTTTCGTTGAATTTCCACTATCCCAATTCAAACTTTCATATTTTCAAAAGACCACTTCATTACATTTATTTCTGATCTTACAAGGTGTAAGCTATACTATACGTTCATTGCGTTCACTAAGTTTCTAAATACGGAAACAAACCAAAGTCACAGGGAGCAAGATCTGGACTGTCAGGAATATGATCTGCAATAGGCAGTCCAGATTTGACCAAAAAAGCTACAATCACCTTCGCTAGTTAGCCGGTGCAATGTCGTGGTGGAATAGCCAGGTGCTGATTCGAGATTTCAGCCGGATGTTTTTGAGTTCGTTTATTACTTGGGGTAAACATACCTGAGTGTACCACGAAGAGGTGACTGTACGCTGGTTTTCCAGTACGACCCTATTCACATTGCCGCGTTTATCAAAGAAGTATCCTCAAACAGCCAGATCTTGTTTTGTGATTTTGTTCGACTGTCGTAGTAATACAGCCATGTTTCGTCGCCTATTATAATACTATTTACATCTGTAGAAGATCCCGACTCAAATCTTTTTAGCATTTTTTAGCACCACTTTACTCTCGCTGTCATTTGCTCCTTGGTCAAAGCATGTAGTACCCAAAAAGTACAAACCTTCCTGACATGTAAATGATTATGCAGAATTCGACGGACTGCTAGTGAACTAATGTGTAACATTTGCTCTATCTGCCAGTACGCGATTCTTTCATTATTATTCAGTATTATATTTACAGACGTAGTGTTTTCCTATGTAACCACTTCCAGCGGTCGACCTGAGCGCACGATATCTTTGTCCGCGACGCCGTTTCTCAATCGTTCCAGGCTCTTTTTAATGTCGCAAGGATCATCACTCTTCTTCCAATAGGTTTCGCGTATTGCAAAACTTTCGTATAGCCCTACGTACATGTTGAAAACCTTGATTTTATCCCATCCAAATTTCAAATATATTCAACAATTAGTATATATCAATCACCCTGAAAACAGTTTCGTTGATTCACAGAAGCATTTTTTTGACATATACGGATCTAGAAAATTTATGCGATACTTTCTTCGAACATAATTTTAGTTTTAATTAAACGAATAATTCTATTAAACGAACCATATCTTCAATTCTAAGCCAGAAAAAAATCAATATGGTGGATTAGTTTAAAATCTCAGCATGTGCAAGATTTTCCACGTTTAACCTTGTAATTTTTAATATACTTGACTGTTGGAGCGCGAGAGTCTTTTCTAGATTCCGTCATACGACCCAACATCAACTTTGGATTGCGTATGTGCCTATTGGAAGCCTTGAACATCCCGCTAAAGATGAAAATAAACCTATTGTAAAAATGCTACTAATGCGAGTGCCAATATGGCACACAATCTCCTGGCTTTACAATGTGATCCCTCCTCGCAGACCAGAGCTACAAAAGCCCAAATAAACTGCCTTTTTTAAGTTTTATTATCTGAAATTATATTAACCTGAATGGTTTTTGAGTATTCTTAAGTGACAATGTTTGGTGCTTCACCAGAGGTTATTCAGCCATTTGTAGAGCTTTTGAAATTATGTTATGGATCAGCAGGTCGAAAGTCCCAAATCTCAGTCGGAAAGCTTACTGCGCAAGAATGCGACTTTTGCATCGAAAATTGACCACTTCTCTTTTTTAATACGATGTTAAACTAAACTTTGGTGATGCTCCGATGGATACTTCGAGATTTTCGGACATTGTGACCCCGTTGATGTTGGTTTGAAGGTCCAAAACAACAGAAAGTCTGTGGGACAGACTAGCGGGGATGATTGGTGAGCTTTGCGCCAAACAGTTACTTTTTCTTATGTTGTCTTATTTAAAACCTTCGGAATTCGGTAATATTGATGAACCTGACGCCCTATTGGACTGTTCCTATAGCAGTTGCGCCAAGCACTTGTTGAGTGTCGGTTGTACATCCCTTTGCAGAATGCAAATCGACCTTTGAGCCTTTTTTTCCCAAAAAAACTGTAAATTTGTCTACTCTTTATCATGAAGTGTTGTTCTCTTCATTTGTTTACTTAATGGCAACATATTGCTACAAACTATTGGTAGGCTGCTATCAACTTATGTAAATCAAAAGAATAAAATTACGCTTTCACTATTTTTAATAACTTCTGAACATTATAAATTCATAAATCTGTTTTGTCTTTTTCCAGAAAAATCATCGGCTGTGCCGTCCAAAACACGGGACTTTCTGAAAAATTTTAGGATGAGTCGTGAAAATAAGAAAAGAGACTTTCTGAAAATTGTGGGATGAGTAGTGAACATGAGAATGACCAGTGTAAGACTATTACAAATGGAATTAATAACGGTAGTGTTAATTAATAAACTGTTCAAAACTTAATTATCTCATATACTAAAAAATATTCTACAAGCAAGGTTCCGTGTTTCCAAATGTTTGAAAGAACAATTTTTGAAAAAATATACTATGCTGGAATTGGTTTTTGATGCACCTTGTCCGTAGGGCTATTTTTATATTTAAGCATACAATTTCATAAGACATTTTATGAGATTAATAACAAAAGAATTATAAATAATCAAGCAAGCGTACTTTAAACAATTTCTCTCCTGCAGACTAGACCCGTACAAAACATTCAATGGGGGAACTATTATAGACCTAACTTACGCCATGTGTCACCTTTAAAAAAATTCGTTCACGTAAGTTATGAAAGTATTGGGCCACAGTACTTCTACATAAAATCTTGTGTCTCCTCTTGACGTAGAAAATATGTTGGCAGAGAAAACTAAAATCCAGCAATATATGCCATTAAAAAAATTTAATTAAATTTAATCCTCGGTTTCTGGTTTCTAGTTGCAGATTTTAGTGCGCAGTTCGATAGTTCAAACACTGGCTCTCCCTTTTCTGGCAGAACTCGTTTCGACACTCCTCACTCTTCTCACAGACAAAAATCACCTGAAAGTTCTCTTCCATCTGCTAGATCTGATTTTTCGTCCACTTCGTCTCCGCCTGTCGTGTCTCCTCTTCCGGAAAGATCCAGGTCTTCTCCCTGGGATTCTGCTGTACGTGTACTTGGATTTGAACTTAAACATCTCAAATTGATTAGACTTATTCCAAAAAGAATCCGAATCGGCGACTCGAAATTCGAAGATACACTTTTGCTTTCGACAAACATATTCATTTAAGAGGAAAAACAAAGTCATTCTGCCTATGCCAACCGAAGAACAATCTGTATTATCAACGTCCAATGGCAATGTTTTTGCAATAGCAGAGGAACGAAAAAGACTTCATGCAATATACTCAAACGCACGTAGCTCTCATCGAGTAAAAATAAACATGAATAGCGAGCAAGTTGAAGTTATGACCCCAGAAGAAATCAATGAATCTCCCATAGAAAATGAAAACCCAATATCGCGAACTTTTAAAATAATCGTCATAGACAAATTTCGACCAGAAGATTATTAAAATTGGCGTAAAAAATTAACGTTTGATTAAATGTTGTTTGTAATCTGAACCAGGATCAAAATGTAACTATTATCCGGTTACGGAGGGCAAAATTCTATAAACGTCAGAGTGACAATGATAACCTTAATATTTTTTCTTGACCTGGGGCTATGTGCTTTGCATTTTTTCTTCCAAAAAATAAATGAACAAGTTTTTTTGTTTTTTTTTTAAACATCATAAGAAATTTGTAACATGTTTTTAATTGTGCAACCTTATAAATATTTAGTGTTAAATGGAGCCGAAAAAATTCAAATTTACTTTGCAGAATAGATCGAGTAAAATTACATTGAATCGACGCATAAGATACAAAATAATTAAATCTGTTTCAGAAATCGATAGAAATTTTGAACAGCTTCCTACAAAAACAAAAAAATCAGAATGAGATTTAAAAAGTGTTTGTGAAGTTTTGTCAGCTTTAAGTTAAAAAAAAGAATATCACCACGGGTAAAAGTTTTGACCAGTAAACAGATATATCCAAAAAATTCAATTCTTGCATTTCAGAATCATAGTGCAAAATTTATTTGGTCAACATTAATATGATTACATTAATATATTATAATATGATTATATCTTCATCCAAGAGTGCACAAACTACATCGAAAGCGCCTGCTTCACTGGAGGTGGAAGGTAACCCACTACGCGCCTCTTCATGCATACTTGTTCGTCCTTCCAGGAAACCTTTCTCCAACTGCGAATCATTTCGATAGGCTTATAACTCCTAAATAACACTCTGACGTGAACCCACGCTGCATTTGGGGAACACAAACACCTTCTGAAACTGAAAATTTTATTACAGATCGCACTTCTCAATCGAACACGCTAGTCACCGGAATCTGCATGGGTGCAATGATACTGGTAAAAGAAAACAGCTGATAACGACCTGATACATACTTATTAAAAAAGTCTGGGTCTGTTACCATCACTGGATAAAACTGGAGCCGTTTGTAAAAATTAGCTAGTTAAAGAACTCTCCATTCATCACAAGTATACCTCTCTCACTCATGCAACCATGTTTCCTGCTCGTATCTACTTACTGGACACACACTCTCTTCTTCATTTATTAATATCAACATGCTCTTACACTCTTTCCCATTGTGAGTATCACCACTCTTTTTCATGTTCTCTGCTTTCTAATCTTTTTCAGAAACCTCTTAATCATTCTATACAAGCTTTTGCACCTTGAATCTAATTCACTTTTTCAGAACTTCTTCTCAGATTGTTCAGTAACTCATTAAGAAGTAGCTACAAATTTAATTAAATGTCTCGTCAGCACAATTTTATTGTATATGTAAGCACTATCTACTTTACTATTGGTAGTTTTGTGAAGAAATAGAATTTTTCCTTTGAATAGGTTGTTTTTTTAACAAATAACATGATCTTTGGAAAATAATTTTTATTTTATTTTTATTATCCTAGGTTTCCATAGTTTAAAATGCGCCATTATCGTAGCCACTATATAAATTTTTCTATGTAACTGACGGACTTTGTTGAAAAGTAAAATATTATTTAAATTCTGTTATCAGTTCTAATGAATTAAGTAAGTATATTATTATCGTTGAAAGTGGCTCCATTGAAATAGAAATACATGATAAGGACAAGCCTCTCGTCTACAATCTAAAAGATAAGGACTATAGAAAATAAATGTTTTGTATGATCTAATAGAGCACCAGAATATTCTTCAGTTATATCGAAAATCAAAGTTTTCATTACTACGTTCAATAGTTTTTTTTAATACGAAAAGATGAGCATTCTTTTTACTCTCCGCTTATCATTGGCGGTTATCCTGAATTCTATTGGTGAATATGATGATATATATGCAATTTTAGTTATATTTGATCGCATACGAAAATCAGAATTTGTTTAATTCAATCTACCCTCTATCTGAATTGCTATTTTTTTACTTTTAATTTTTTCCGAAATAAACACGAATTTAATCGGTATTAAACGGTAATCGCACCATACGTTACAAACTGCAAATGTGGTAACCTCGTAAGAGTTCATCGTAGGAAAATTTAAGAAGTGGAGGTAGGAAAGTGACGTGAGAAAAATTTGCCCCAAAAAATAAAAAAATATCAACAATACACTTTTTAATGATGTGAGGAAATTTCTGGAATAAGACCATTCGCATAAAGTATAGAATAGTATAGTGAAACACAAGAATTTTAGTTAAAGCTATCTAATATGTGTTTTGTTAGCTTTGGTATGGGTTGTTGGTTTAAGGTTGTTCAATATTGCTGCGAAGGTGTGGGTATGAATAAAAATTATGGAACAGATCAAGGCCATGTGATGAGTGGGTAACGTGACCAGATTCCTACCTTGCCGACACTTTTTTCTTCCTTAACTTATTTTCACACGAAGCGTCAAATCGAGCTGTATATTTGGTATAATAGATAAGAAGCACTAAGAAACGTTGGTCTGGTCCTAAACTTTATTTAGGATAAAAACAGAAAAGAAATATTTACAAAAGCAACTTTTATTCTACGATTTCTACGATGAGCAAGGATATAAAACAACAAAGATCGTGTCAGAATTCTCTTGTCAAGCGATTTTGCTGAAAATCCCGATTCCAAGATTTCTGTTAAAAATAGCTGCATTTGGCTAATCTATTCGTACTTCCTGTGCTCAGAACACTGCATTAATACGTCAACTTTCACAGTTAAAAACTGATCTTAATAATTAAGACATGCACAGTTGGAAATACGAAGTGTGTTCAGAAAATAACGGGAATATTCGTTTTTAAAAACAAAAATTTATTTATCCGTCTACAGCATTGTTGTCTCCTTCAAAATAGTCCCCGTTACATGTTATGTACTCGTGCCAGCGCTTCTTTTATTCTTCGAAACACTTATCAAACTGGATCTTTTTGATAGCCTTTAGGTCTTTCAGAGATGCGCTTTTAATTGTTTTTTGCCAAAATTCACGAATAAGCAATGAAGTGGGAGCAGGTGCATTGTCGTGGTGCAAAGGCCATGAATTGCTTTTCCACAAATCCGGGCGTTTTTTCCGGACTGATTCACGCAAATGGCGTTCAACTTGTAGAGAGTACTCCTTATTGACTTTTTGACCTTGTGGCAAGAATTCATGATGCACTATGCCATTTTCATCAGTTGTTTCCATCAGTTGTTGATGTGCTGGGGCGTCCGGGGCGTTCGTCATCTTCAACGTCCTCACGTCTAGCTTGGAAACGCTTATACCACTCTTAAACTCTTGTTTTACTCATAGCAGACTCACCATAGGCCTTTGTTAACATTTCATACACTTTTTACACCTTATGTCATTTTTGACGGTAAATTTGATACAAATTGTTTTATCCATTTCTTTAAAAAAATGAAAATCGTTGAGCTCATAAAAACCCATCTTACCTTAGCGGCTACCACAGACAAAGTAAACATTGAATAAAGCTGAACATTTAATCACACATTAGGGGAATGTCAATCAAACTAAATAACAAAAAAATTTGACAATAGGACTCTCCAAACCCGTGAAATTTAAATATTCTTCTTGTTTTCTGAACGCACCTCTTACCCTATCGGTGCACGTGCACAGATTCATTGCTTTCGCGGGGTTCAGAAATTTGGAAAGTCACTCGGGTGAATCAGAGGTGACGAATTAGGGACATGGAGGTAAAAGCAGTTATAAAAATGAGTAGAAATTTTAGAAAATCAGGGTGCATAAGTATGAAAAGTAATCGGGAATGAGGGTAATAAAACAAGCGAGGAAGGAGGTATAAGTATAGATTTTTTAGATTAATCCAGAATTCTCGTCTTCATTATTTATTTAACGCGCTTCTTCCACAACGCTACTCCGGCCTATGTAAAAAACCTCACAATGTCGTTACATAGAGTTCCCTACCCGGGTTAATTAGTATCCAAAGACTTTTGTTTCAGTCGTCGTTCACTCTACTGACAAACTATTTACGAGGGTAGTTCAATAAGTCCTTAGAATGACCAACAGATGGCGCGCGAATCGCTCCAAATCATCTGTTTTCAGTCAGCACCACTCCCGACTAGATATATGGTGCAGTCACAGTCCACATCTTCTGAGTTTACGTGTTTTTATAACCAATTGAAAAAAAATTGTTCGTTAAGAAAAATGGAAAAAAACGAGTTCAGAGCGGTAATCAAACATTTTCATTTAAAGGGTTTAACTCCATATGAGATAAAAAATGAATTGGACTCAGTTCATGGCACATATGCCCCTGCCATAGCAACGGTTTATAACTGGGTAAATATATTTAAGCGTGGTCGTACATCAATAAGTGACGAACCACGTTCAGGAAGGCCCGTAGAAGCAAATACTCCCGAAATCATCAATAAAATCCACGATATGGTGTT
>NC_046664.1:24328789-24338049 GCF_010883055.1 Belonocnema kinseyi
AGAGCTCCAAGGAGATTATGTTGAAAAATAAAAAAAAATTTACCCAAAAAAAAATTGTTTTTATACTTCATTCTAAGGACTTATTGAACTACCCTCGTATAACTATTCACCGTCATACTTACCTGTTCTGGCATACTTCTCTAGCTTCCTTTACATCCGTCATGCTGGTCATGCTGCCGTTCAATTCATCTTGATTATACTTGTTTCTTGAGTCTTTCATCATTCTTTTCTCAATACTTCCGAACAATATTAATCTACTAAGTTCTCATGTGTGAACTAGTATTTCTTCTGCACCACATTCTTTGATGATTACCTTTTTTCCATAATAGTTTTCCCGCATAATATGCCCAAGATTTTCATATAAATCGCGGTAATTTTTTTATTATCCTTTCCTTGATAATTTCATGTCTCGCTGCCAGATAGCACAGTTGGTAAAAATATACAATTATGTATGGCCATTTTGGGTTCATTTGATATATTTATACTTCTGATAATGGGCCCTGTTCTACTGATTACCTTCTTACCATCTTTTATATTCCTGTTTAACTTCACATCTATCTTGCCATCCCTAGTGAATAAGCTAACAAGGTAAATGTACATATGGGCTTTTTCTACTCTCTTTTTAGTTACTACAATATTGCATATTGTTTTCTCATTCTTTGCTTTAATTACCATAATTTTTGTTTTATTTACCCTAATTTAAAGGCGAATGTTTTTCATGCTAGTATTCAGTTCGTTTAGAATTTCTCTTAAGGCTTCGATTGTGTCTTCTATAACAACTTTATCACCTGCAAATGCTAACCGACGTTCTTTTGCATATTGGTACGATAATCGCTTTTTTCCAGTTGTCGCGAATCATGCATCGCGTTTTTTTATTGCAGTTATCGTGCCCTATAGCTTTTTCTTTAATAATTTCCTGAAATAGTCTTATATTTTTGGTTTTCTTTTTTCTTTATCCCTGATCTAAGTTTATTTTCAACATCAGAAGGTAATAATCAATATTCCATTTTAAACCTCTTATGACTCTTGTATATTTCACTAGCCCCCTCATTCTTTCATTGGCAACAACAAAGTCACTTATGCTTTGGCTATTTCCTTAAGGCCAGGTGTACATGTTGCAAGAGATCTCACAAATTAAAGGAAGAGGAGGATTTGGAGCGTCGAGAAGCGGAAAAAGTCTAAAAATATTAACAATGTAAATTAAAAAGGGATTTATGTAAACCAACCGACAAAAGGTGAGTTAAATCCCGCAAGGGTCCGTATCAGTCGATAAAACCGAGAGCGGGTGAACGTAAGTAGCTCATGGGCGATAAAGCCAAGGCGCCGAACGATGGAACCCGTTGAGTTCCTGAAATAGGCAATGAAGGGTGATTTTTGAGGCTGTTCTCAGACAACAGGGAATTGGTGCTTTTTCCATTCCTAGTCTTAGGCACGCAAGGCTATCAGATAGCGGGGTGATTAAAACTTTGTTATACTATGGATTATTTTATGCCTAAACTAATTATTTGTAATGTAGAAGTCCTTTTCTAAGCATAAACCAACCTCCGTTATATCTAATTCTTGGATCCTCAAAATTACCTAGAACCCTTTTGGTAGAATAATCTTAGTTGCCTGCCTAACCATTCATATCTTCTAGAAGAATAATTCGTTCACTAAAACTGCAATCGCCTAAAATATCATTTAAGGTATCCCAGAAAACGTCTTTTACTTCTCTCGAATCACTGTCATTTGGCATGATATGATGAATAATCGTCTCATTCCTACTTTCATTCTGACCTACAGCAATCTGAGAGATGCATATCTTTGATCTCTGAGATTCTGTTTCGAGCTTTTATTCATAATCAAATCTACTTGTTGACTTCTATTTGATTCTTTGTTTCCGGTACACATGAAATATATAGTTTCCTTACATAGTTTCTTCTAATTCTGAAGCCTTAAGACTATTAACTTCTCTTACATTTCAAACACCTAGTCCCCATTCATCGCCTGAAACCTGATCTTTACATTTACTGTGTATGCCTTTTTTTAATCCAAGTTTCAGTCTATTCCGCGTATTTTATGCTGAGGTTACCAGCCTTCAGCAGCGTTTGTATTATATGGGAGTTCATGTGGTCCCATCTGCTAATTCTCGGCCGACATCTAGATCATATAGATTATAATTAGATCATTTATAATTAAAATGATACATTGTTTAAAATTTTTAAAAATTATACTATGAGCATGCTCCCTCTTGTCTCCCTCGATAATCAAAATCAGTTCAATTTTAAATCATATGCGAATCAAATTTTATTTATATTTAATATTAATAGAGATAAATTAAACGCTCACCCTAAACGGCTTGGATTATGGCTTTATCTATAAAGATTCCTCTCAATTTATAAAAGGAACTTGGAATTCAACGTTGTGAAACTTTTTTTTATTGAAAATGAGTTTAAAAAGGCACGCACGGAGAATTAATTAATGAATAAGCGCGTCAAACTGAAAAGGTAGGCGTTATTTTGATTTCAAAATCTTTTCAAATATCCTGAATCCAAAAGAAAAATTCGAAAAAAATTGTTGAAATATTCTCCTTTAAAATAATTTCAATATCGTTATAAAGGATCCCGTAAAAAAACATGCTAAAGTAGCCATAACGACATTTGAAGGCGGTTTTGTGTCACGTTTAGGGCATGAGCTCTGAGCGTGGCCCCAAACATTCGTCGAGTGTCGGTGCATGTACAAAAAGCGGTTTTGGACGCAAAACCAACGAAAAAGTAGTCTTCTCTCGACCTTCTGACACGTATATTATTGATCAGGTGGTCCTAAATTACAAAATATCAATATGACTCGGAGTTGGGCATGATCCCTGAGCGCATCGCCAAACAGTCCTCGAGTATCGGTATGTCTACTCTAGCGTGTACGAAAAGTGACCTTTAATGCGATACGAACGAAAAACTGTCCATTTTTTCACTTGTTGGCATAAGAAATTTTTATCGGGGATGTCATAATCTACTGCATATCCAAAATTTAAGAAAGTCCTTCAAGAGATTTTTTCAATGTTGCTTCACACAGTTAAATCTGATAAAAATCTTTAAACTATTTTAAAATTATTTTAATGAATTGAAAATTCGGAAGTAATCACTTGTGAACACGTTATACTGGTAATGGTGACGTAAACGATTCACAATTTTTTGAATAGCCGTCTTTCATTTTAAAAATAAAGCTAAACTTTTTTTTTACAATTAACTACTTGTACTGCACTTTTCGCAAGCATAGGTATTTATTTCCCAATTTGCGTTTATATTTAGGTACGACTTACTTCCAGCATACATGTATATTAGCGTTTCTCCCCATATTTATTTGTGGAATGCAATCGACTTTGGTGAAATAAAATATTTGTATTACACTTTTCCTATTTTTAAGACATTAAAATATGTATGAACCTTTTTTTCATTTACAGTACTTTATGAAGAATTTTGGAAAGGGTAGTGAAAATAAGACAAGGGACTTTCTGGCGAATTTTGGTATGAGTAGTGAAAATAAGAATCATCAAGGTAATCCTAGTATAAACAAAAATCCATAGGATAAGTGTTAATTATTAAACTTCTGAAATTTATTATGAACATCCTATACTAAAAAAATTCTACAAGCATAAATCCTAGTTTTCACTGCGATTCCAGAAGTTATTTATGTAGAGTAAAAAGAAGATTTATAAACAATTTAGCAAACAACTTCAAATCATTCTTCCATTGCAGATTAGATCCATACGGAAAAATTTAATAGGGAAATCAGCATAGGTCTATAATGATCTTCTTGCAAGGAATTTCCTTTAATTACTTTACTATTATAGAGAATTCATTATAGAAAATGATTATGTTGAAAACTATTTTTAAAATTAAATTAAATGTCACTGTAACATTCAAAATCCTGGGAAATCTTTCCTAAACCCTCGATGGCATAGAAATGTTGTTAAATCCATTAGAGTCTTAAAAATGTGTTGAATTTTCTAAAAATTCCTTGAAATAAAATGTATATCATCGGCGAGAGTTCTGTAGAAAGGCCGTTGCCGGAAAAGCATGGAATCATTACGCCTGTCATCTTGTTTGTAATATACTAATTCTCTAGTTTACAGCATATATTTTTTTTAATAAGACACAAGGATTACTTTATATTAAAAAAAATCATGACCTCTGTTTTTTATTTAATTCAATAGAAATTGAGGGTTATTTTCATTTCTAGATTCTGCATCAATAAGTTTAGTATGGTTTTAACCATACACCTAGCGCTTTTATGCTACATAAGTAATTTTCGCCAATTCCTTACCCTATGACGGTATTCATACTGTTTTGAGTTAACAATTTACTGAGAATTTTATCAGACCTTAAGATGTTCGATAAATGCCGGGCGTCTGATAAGTTATAAATAATATGTGATAATATGGGTATAGCCACAGAAAAATCATTAACAGGAAATTTTTACAAAATTAAAATAATTTTTTTCACCCGAATCGGTGAGTCTACATACCTGAAAGATGAGAAAATCCTAATGTATTTACAGTATAGGCTAAGCGCGCTACGACACTCTCGTTTTGTACTGCCCACCCACTGCCTCGTGGTTGTCGAATCAAAGAAAAAGAAATTAAGCCTTACTAACCTATTGATTTATATAAAAATACCGAAGTGGCAGAAGAGTCCAAAAAGGTTTTAAGAGTGATTTTTTTGTTGCTAGAGGTGAGGAGCAAGAAGTTCGATTTTTTGATTCTCAAGCTCCCTTTGATGGATGGAATACGTGAGTGAAATTCTCTCCCCTTCTTAGTCGTTTCGCGTTTTTACTTTGTTCTTTTTGTACGCCGGTGTTCGTAACTCAGATCATTGTCATGACGTATTTCGTGGTCAGTGTTAGTTTGTAGATTTAGTTTATGGACACCGACCACGATTAATTATTGGTGGTGAGATTGGGGTTTATAATTTAGGTTTGTCGAATACTTCGCGAGCACTCTCCTAAAATATTTTGGTTAAAAAGAAAAATGGTATTTTTCCCGTTATCTTGTTGTTGTCGTAATTACGTTAAGGTCATCAAAAATACTTTCATTTGGAATGTCAAGTTTGCTATCTCAGTCCTTACGCCAAGATAACTATTTGGGCCTATCTGTAAATTTTGGATTTTATTTTTTTATTCAGCTTAGCTGAGGCAAGGGTTAACTCCCCTCCCCAGGATAGAGTTAAGGTAGACCAGCTTTTATTATTATCAGTAACGAGATTTTTCACCTGGCAGAAAATATCTTATTACAGCTAGAATATTGTTTAGTTAAATCGAAAATAGAAGTTATCGTTACTGCGTCAATTAGTTTTTCCTTCTATACGAAAAGATGAACCTTCTTCTTACTCTCTGCTTATCATTGGCGGATATCCTGAATGCTATTAATGAATATGACATGATATCTGTAATTTTAGATATATTTAATCGCAAATGCGAATCAAAATTTGTTTTATTTTATCCACATTTTGTCCCAATTGCTATTTTTTTCCGAAACAAGTAAGAATTTAATCTTACTTTATTTCGGGGAGATTGAAAATGCTTGTGTGTTAAACGAAATTAAATTCAAAATGCGTCTCTGTTGATACGAAAATCGTACCATATGGTACAAAGTGCACATGTGGTAACCTCGTAAGAATTTATCGTAAAAAGATTAAAGAAGTGGAGGCGGAGGGACCTTACGTAAGGGAAAGGACACCGTAACACGTCTACAACAAAAGTGGTTTCCGCTAATTTGGCTGAATTTTTTATATATTACGTGTCTCGTAATTCTGAACGAATGTTTTAATAAACACAAAGCCTAAAACTCGAAGGGTTCCAAGATAAGGCCCGCCGAAGTTAATATAATCAGAGTAGTGGCTCTACAAGTTCACTCGGTCATTTTCCTTACTCGGAAGAGTAGTTTCGGTTATTTGACTGAATTTTTTATATGTTACTGGTCTCAGCGTCCTAAGCAAATACCTCAATTGGCACAAAGCTCAAAACTCAAAGGGTCCAAATATAAGGACTCCGAAGTCAGTATAATGGGTTTATCGGCCTTACAAGTTAACTTGGTAATTTTCCTTACTCGGAAGAGTAAGTTCGACTTTGCAACCTCCGCGTGGTAATCTCTGGGTAATGCTAATGCAAGCGGCAACTGACATTATTTTTCAATTTTCTCATTTATTTACATTTAGGGTACGTTTGCAATAAGAGTCAATGAACTTATTTACGAGTAGAGCCAATATTCCCACCGCACTGACTTCGGTGGGCCTTATCTTGGTAACCTTTGAGATTTAAGCTTTGTGACCATTAAGACATTTGTTTAGGCCGCCGAGACGAGTAGCATATCAAAAATTCATTTAAATAACCGAAACCACTCTTCCGAGTAAAAAAAAATGACCAAGTCAACTTGTAGGACCGAAAAACCCATTATACTGACTTCGGCGGGCCTAATATTGGGATCCCTTGACTTTTGAGCTTTGTGCCCATTGAGGCATTTGTTCAGAATGTCATGCAGGCAGTGTTAATCCAATGTCAAGCAATTTTAAAATTATCTTTGGTGGCGAATTTCGACCGTAAGATTTTCAAAATGATTGAAATTTAATATCAAGCAGGATTAAAATGGGACAAGTAACTGATTACGGAGGGGAAAAATACCATTTTCGGCAGGTAGTCCACTACGCACCTCTTTATGCATACTTCTTCGTCCTTCCAGGAAACCTTTCTCTAACTGCGAATTATTTTGATAGCCTTATAACACCTGCCTTATACTCTGAAGTTAATCAACAATGAATTTTGGGATTGTCAACACCTGCTGAGACTAAAAATTTGATTACAGATCAGACTGCCCAATCGGACACGCTAATCAGGGGAATCTCCATGGTCACATTGGTACTGATAACAACCTAATACATACTTAGCTGAAAAAAGTCTAGGTCTGTTAACATTACTGGAAAAAGAACTGGAACCGTTTCTAAAAAATGGCTAGTAAACGAAGTCTTGTTTTTAGACTCTCTTTTTTAATGGTATAAGAGTTTCTACATAATCATTACATGTTTTCATACAAACAACGCTCACACTATCATAACAAATATTTTGTACACATCCTGTAGAATTATTATTATTATTTTTAATCACTTGTGACATTTACCTGATCTCCTATTTCCTTTTACCACTATCAACCTTAAAACTGCACTGTCGTTCGCAATACTACTGCGTAATTTTCCTTTCTCAGAAGTTATTTTTTGGCTTTTTGTGTCTATTCCGAACATAACAACTCTATTTAATTTGCTCTCCTTTTTGTCCTTTTTAGATACTCCAGTTCATCCGGCCTGTTAACCATTCCATACCAGCTGTTGTACCCTGAATGTGATATACTTTTTCAGAACTTTTTCACATTTCTAGTCCCTCCCTTCCTTTATCAGTTTCTCTACCTATTTCATGTACCTATATTTCTTCTATTGTCATTTCTCCTTTATCATTTTTTATGCTCTTTCGTTCGTCTGTTGAGTTCTCCCTTTTCCATTTTCCCTTTTCTCTATTTCCTTACCTTCTCCTTCATCTTACCCCATACTTATCAATAACTTCTTCAAGTTTTTCTAGCAGCGTGTTTACAGCTTCCTGTTTCAAACGCCCTACTTGTTTGTTTTCTAGCTTTTTCTAAATCATTTAAACTGTTCCTCTCTCCAACTGCCCATTTTCAACTTCTTTTCACTCTTTCCTGCCCTCTTCATATTTTCGGGTTTTCGGTCTTAAGATCTTATTGTCGTAATAACCGTAAAGTATTTTGAGCCTGTCACGTTTCTTACTTCCATTCTAACCATCAGCCTCCTTATTATTTCTTCTGCCAGAATGTAATCTATTACGGTAAACCCTATACCTGCGCATGCATAATTCCCTTCTTCACCTCTCCCCTCTATTGCCTTTACAAATGAAGGATCGCACCTTTTTCAACAATTTCTTGTAAACACCTCCTTTTTATCTTACACCTCCGCCAAATGTTTCCTAGTCCATGCATTCAAATACCCTCCGATTAGAATCAGCCTCTTCTCTTTTACCGCTGTTCATTTCCTTATGTTGCTCCATCCTCCCTCTTCTCCTCATATGCTTTCGCTAATATTCTATTCATGCTTTTCCACTCCTTCTCATCCACCCACATCTAACTCATCATCATCACATCCTTCTCCTCAGTACCTTCCCCAAATCCTTTGTTTTGGTTGTCCTGATGCCTTTCGCTCTATTCTGCACTTCCTTCTCCCTTTCCACCAAAACAGATCTTCTTTGAATCTTTCATTTCTTCCGTTAACATTTCATATGCCTTAGTTATAATTTAACTAATTCATGTTTTTTTGAGAAATCGTCTTCTTTTAGAATCCCCAAATCGCTAAAAATTGACAATTATTATGCATAAGGGGCATTATTCCTCAACTGGCCCAACTCAAAAAGTCATGTTTTTCGATTGTCTCTAAATTTTGGGAATATGTTCGCCTACCCAACAGTAGTTAATCCACAAACTTATAGACCAGGATTACCAACCCTCCCCAAGTGAGGGGGGGTTGAATTTTCAACCCCAATGCCGGCAGGGGTAGTTTCAAACGCCTGTAACTTCCTTTCTAATTACGCGATTTAAACTTTTTATGAGGGTTTTAGAAAGTGCTTTTTACACGCTTTTATCCTATTATATTATTTATAACCAAAAAAATTGTTTAAACAATTTTTTCAATAAATCAATTGTTTATTTAACTTTTTTCGCAATTTAGGCAGCTACGATTTTTTTTTAAATAGTCTCAAAAGAAAGCTTGACTTTTTTACTATGAAAAATGTCTAATAAGAAAATGGACAAATTGAAATTCATTGAGTTACAGAGCCGGTTCTAGAGGGAGTTCTCGCGCTCGCACTCGGGCGTTATGCGGCAGCATACCGCGGAACAGTTTTTAAGTGTGCCATTTTTTTGTATTACTCACATTGATCCAAAATTGCATGAAGTCATCGGAAAAAACTATTCACTTAATCGAAAATATTGATTAATTGAGCGGTTGGTTACAAGAACGGCTTACTTGTATTTTCAAAAGTCACTTGCTCTTCATTTGTTCTCCACGAAATCATGTGCAAAACAAAAGAAACACAAGTGACTTTTAAATATACAAGCAAGCTATTCTTGAATCCAACTACTCAATTGTTAATACAAATTTATGAATTACATTATTCTAAAAACACGGGTAATTTACTTGTTCTGTGATACAAACTACATCTTTTATACTGCT
>NC_046664.1:24338149-24424711 GCF_010883055.1 Belonocnema kinseyi
GCAAGGATATGTTATGTTTGTAGAAAAGAATTTAGTAGAGTTTTTTTACAGGAGCCTTCAAATGAAACCAGTATGGAAGAAAATGCTATCAGAGTGGAAGAAAATTTATGTGATTACGAAGCTGATAATGATATTGCAGGCAAAGAATCAATTGAAGGCGATCCTGATTGTCTATTGGTTAAAGAAGAATGTAAAGATTATGAAAATTGTAAAGACTATAAAGATCCTAATCAAGCAGCGGGCCTTGAAGTTCTTCAACAAATCAGAGAGAAATTCAAGGAAACTACTGATTCTGACGAAAAATGTTATTACTTTCACTTGCCCCTAAGACTTGGAGTCGTAGGAAGTTAATGGATGCATTCGGTGCAATTGAACGGCAAGTTCGAAAAGCTCAGAAATTAGTTGAGCAAAATGGAATATTGAGTTTACCTAATCGAAAACTGGGAAGAAGACTGGCACCAGATATTGAAGTTGCAGTGACTAATTTCTACAAAGATGATGAAAACATATATAATTCACTGTTTATACATAATAATTATTTTTAATCATTATTATATAATTAAAATGTGTCGAAAATGAAATTCATGTGCGATTCACTCCGGTGTCAACAATTATCGGGAGCAACGGCGAAGAGTATCATGACCCTTGCTTCACTGACTAGGGATGAAAGTAAACTACGGCTGGATTTCCTACAGTCAGGCCAACAAAGGATGCTTCTCCAGAAGTTCCTCTGCAATTTCTTTTCTGCCTAAGCAAGAAAGGATGCGGCAGTCTTAGATGACTCAGATGGTGGAGAAAGCGAGACTATGGTCGAGGAATTGTTGAAGATATCGGAGACAATTAAGGCAGATAATGAATGAGATAAGGATCAAGAAGGAGAAAACATGGAAGAGAAGGAAGAAACTCAATTAATTTGTGCACTTGAAGAAAAAATCAGCAAATATGAAACGTCAAGAAGGACGAGGCGGAGTACATGAATAAATGATAACCTAGAACTGACTGGAGAAGGATCGGCGAAAGCAAGGAGATAAATGCTGAAAAGATCAGAGATAGATTGAAGATATGGACTAGACCTACTGTGGAAATCACAATGCAAAAAAGAAACCCTGGTCATTCTAAATCAATGTTGGTGTGGAAACGAGTATAAGATTCAATTATTATATATGCAACGTGAATTAAATATGTTTACAATAGGAACTGATGATACCAGTACTGTATGGGGTCATAAGGGTAGTGTATTTGTGATTCTTGGAAATACACCTGACTTCACTCGGGCATAACTCTGAAAATATTAAATAAATGGAAAAATGTTTCAGATGAAATTCGTGGAGAATTGAGTCCTCTACAATCATAAAAAGCACTATTTTTAGTTTCCGATAATAAATCTAAGAAAAATTATTTTTTTTTTAATTAGCCGGCAACAGTTCGCAATTAAAGCTTTATGGTAGTTTTATATATCTTTAATACGAAAAGATGAACATTCGTTTTACTCTCTGCTTATCATTGGCAGTTATCCTGAATGATGTTGGTGAATATATATAGTTCTTTTCGGAATAAGCATGAATTTATTCTAAAATTATTTTGTGGGAACTTTGAATGTGTATTGAATGAAATTCAATTCAATATGTGTCTCTGTTAAGACAAAAAAGGTACCATTTGTTACAGAGTGCACATGTGGTAACCTCGGAAGGTTTTATCCAATAAATGCATGAGATCATTCAAGGAGTGGAAGGGTAACTTTACGCAAGAGAAACATTCCCCAAAAAATAACAAAATCAAAAGATATTAGCAATAGACTTTTTAAAAATGTTAGAAAATTTCCGGAATGAGATTGTCCGCATATATTTTAGCCAGGTATCCCAAATTCTCACGTGTACTTCACCGCTAATCACGACCTGACTGGGGGTGGCCCAGGTAGGAAACCAGGCTATTAGATAGCTGCCACTTACCTGCTTGTATCACACTAACACTGGAAAAAACCGAGTTCGTAGGTGACACTCTTTTAGCACACTGACAACCGTCAAGGCTCGCTTAATTTTATAAAAGGCGCCAGAGAGGATTAACCCTATTCCCGTCTCGACGGAGATGTACGGATGTCAGCTGACTGGGTAACTAGCTCACTACTACGCGGGATAAAGAGGGGAATCACGTGAGTGCAAGAGAGAGAAGACTACCATTTTCAAATTTACGTGTTTACCTTTACTTATACTTAACGACTCAAAATTGAATAAAGAGATTGCTCACTATTTTTCCGTAATTAGTATTACACACAGAATCAAAATTAGGAACATTTCCGAAAATTGAACATTTATTAATGTCGCTAAGAGTCACGAAGAAAAGTGAAATGTGGAATGAATAATGAAATATCAAATAGTTCATATGTAGGTATCTCTTTTTATTGTTCTTTCTGTCTCAGCATCAACACCTCCCGAGCAAGTACAGTGCGTAGTATAAAGAAAGAAATCGGACCCATGAAGCTAGATAATGACTCTCAGATTGTCCATTAAAAAAAATCTTGTTTATCTCATATGGCGAGAATGACAAAAAACAAATCTACGGTCTGTTCATTTCTAGATTACCGTGGGTCTGCGAAGGTTTAGAGTAACATTGTGGTAGGGGACTAGAAATTTTACGAAAAAATTTCCTTCGATTATTCGTCTTCCGTCCCTAACTCGTATACGGAATGACCTAAGACGCGGACCACAACGTACGCTCCTTGCTTTTCACCCTCAAATCCTCTCTTTATACCTTTTTCAACAGAAGATGATACCTAGGCTTTGCCCATGACCCTGTCTTCCTCTTTATACACCGCATGCCGTCGCTTTTTGTCGTAATTTTCCTCTAGACGGTCGAACGCATTCTCGTGGTGTAAGAAGACTAAGTCGTGAAGCTCCTTCAATTAAATCATTCTCTGCTTCTAATCTTCGTGGTCTGTTGAGAGAAATTCTAGGGGGGGGGGGGGGGGGGGGGGGGGGTTCAAATAGGCCGCGCTAACCGCCGTAATACACAGTGTTTGTCTGTGGATGGAACACTAAAGTAAACGAATACCCGATTCGGTACGTCTCGGTCAACTTTGTCTCATGGGTTTAAGGATGTTGGGCCACCATCCGGCCCATTAGGCTTGCTGCCGTATTTTGTCAGCCTTGATTCGCGGAAATTTGTCGCATGACAATACCCATAAAGAAATGTCTTGATACGTACCTCGTCGAATAGTTCTTGTCTTCTGTCGGCTGGTACTATCAACTTCCAAGCCTCTAGGTTTTCGATCACCCGATTTATTAATAGGATTCGGATGATTTCGACACAACATTCCGTCAGCGATTTGCACCCGTAGAATTTTCTAGGGGTCTCTCCCACTTTGAGCAGTCGTTTAAATACCATTGGTCTTCCACCAGCTCCATGACAGCTATGTGAATCGCTTCTTCCTTCTCGTATATCCAAAAGAGGCCGTCAGGCACTTGATGTAAATCTCCTTGCCGGTGAGTGAAACTCCTCTAGATACAGTCGAAATTTCTCAATCGACCTAATCACGGCTAAAATGTCCTTTTTCGTAACAGAATACTTTCGTTCTGCGTCCGACATCGTCCCACTGGCAGTGGCGATTACCCTGTCAACGCCATATTGCAGATAATTTAAGAATTTTCCCAGAAAATATCGTTCGCGGAGGTCTGGAACACGAATGGGACTCCGAAGTCTGGGTACGTCAGTTTCGTTGCTGTTGCGATTTTTTCTCTAAGCTTAGTGAACGCGCTTTCCTGTTCTGTGCCCCATTCCCATGAAAAGTTTGTCCCAAGCAGCTTGCTTAGTGATTCCACGTCAGTCACAAAGTCAGGTATAAAACGACGGTACCATTACGTAATGCCCAAAAACCTTCTCAGTTAATTGTTCTTGGGGCCGGTAATGAGAAAAGGGTCTCGACTTTGTCCGTATCGACCTGAAAACTCTTCTGATTAACAAGGAACCCGAGATGACGTAGCTCAGTCTCCCGAGTTCGCATTTCTTTAGGTTTATAGTCATTCCAGCGTCTTGAAAGCAAACAGGATGTACGAGCGAGAGAGAATCAGTGGAGATTCCATAGATTTGAAACGCACCCACTTCATGACTTTAGTTAGTTAATAAAAATTCACCTTATTAAGAGTATAATTAAACCTAAGAAGCCGTGACGATTAATTTACTTGTGTTTCATGAAAAATTATAAAATCGTTACAACTAAGTTTAAATGAATAGGGAAACTAATTTTTCAGAAACGAGATCTAAAAAATTAAAATCTAACTAGGCAGCTATGCGAAATGTCGGACTTAAAAGAAGCCAAAGACTAACAAACTGGCTACCCGGGAAACCCTGCTTAATCCTCACGCCTTGTGCCAATGTAAATCACTAATGACAAATATCTTGAATATGAAAAACCACACGAGGTTTTTCCACCAACCAGCTCAACTCAATTGGCTTGGTTCACTCCTGTCATCCTAGAAGAAACTGAGATCCTCAATCCTTTCCATCCTTTACAAACGTCGTACACCACGCTGCGTCTGTCTAGTTCGGTGCTACTGAGACTCACATTGGCCAGTCGTACGTGGCCGCCAAAACATGGCAACCCGTCCATGCCTACCAGAACATGGCTGATCGCCGACTTAGAGATCGGTCCAGTAATGCCTCCCGTCGATAGCAGTAGATTCACTGCGTACGAGTTCGTCTTCTATTCAGTCATAATTTTCTTAGTAAGCCGGCACACTGCAATCCTTGGTACCATCTGTTTGAAGTGTTAGCAAATGCCAGTTGGTCATATGTCGAGTTACCCTGATGGTTTTTCTTTTTCTTCCGATCGACGAATTGGATTGAAAATGCGTCTACATTGACTTGCCTTGTTGGCTTGTGCTAATTTTTTCCACAGCAACTTCTATCTCGACAGTGACTCACAATACTACAAGTTCGTTGCACATTTTTACTCTCTGGACAAACTGGATCGCGTTCCGCTCTGAACTCTATGCAAACATTTGAATGTTAGGATTGGCTTCGGCGAGATCAGAACAAGTTTATCTATTTAGGCGTTATTTTACAAATTCAAATTTACGGATGTGACAAGGCACTTATGTGATCCATAAATAAATGTATATAAGTAATAATTTGTCATAAGGACAACCGCAGGATTTCGCCGGGAGTGGGTACTACCAAAAAAAATTGCACCTCCTCCTAGCGCAATCGCGGCAAAATTTCAGCCACAACCACAACTCACGATCGTGAGATAGGTGGTTACGGTCTGTAACGGAATCAATTTGACGATTTGGCAAAAGTTTTGTGCACCCTAAGAACACGGACC
The DNA here is from genome assembly GCF_010883055.1 of Belonocnema kinseyi. Classification (NCBI taxonomy): domain Eukaryota; kingdom Metazoa; phylum Arthropoda; class Insecta; order Hymenoptera; family Cynipidae; genus Belonocnema; species Belonocnema kinseyi. The sequence goes on from NC_046664.1 coordinate 24,343,467, forward strand.
GACCCATTCCAGATACAATCGTTGCAACTCCCTTATAAGTTATCTATACCTCTCTCTCTTTTCATGCTTTTTGGATTTTAATTTCCCTAGGAGCATTTAGAGGAGCGATATTAAGGTTAATGCCGTGAGAGTGACAGAGATGGTAATAAAGCACTCCTAGTGCCGTATTGTGCCTTCGTATGTAGGTCGCATGAGTTTGACAACTAGATAGTATGTGAGCTAAATGCTCGGGGTGTGCATGGCACGCAATGCATTTCTGTGGAAGATACCGTGCATCCTCTTATCGAGGAGCTATTCACGAAAGTTTTTCTCCTCTGTTTTCTTAATCCGGATTTTCAGGATTGTCTACTCGAGATAGATAAGATTTGATGCATTTTGCTCACCCTTAATACTGAAGTTAAGTCGGAGTGTTTCAGCATCCTTCTCCGCTGCTTTGTACAGAAACACTCCTTTTCCTACTTCTTCGTGCTTCCTGACTATTTTTAAAAGGGGGTCTCTTCCATTTGCGACTCAATGTGCTGTACTCAGAATATTTCTGTTGTAAAGACATTTTAGACTCAATATTCCGCGACCACCTTCACAGCGTGAGATGTGCAGTCGCGGAACAGAAGACTTAAGATTCATTCGTTTGTTTATGTGCATAACCTTTCTTGTCCCAATATCAAGGGATTTGAGCTCGTTCTTCGTCCATTGCACCACTTCAAATGAAGCGGGACAGCAATCATGTTCGTTGCAGATACTTTGTTCCTCGCCGACAGTTGGGAAGAACAAATTTGCCGTATGAGACGTTTGTATCTGCTTCGGAGAGTATCCTTTATAGATGTCACATCCTGAATGCGGACCTGTGGCACACCCAGGTATGTATAAGTCTCTCCAGCGTAAAGGTGTCGTATGGCGCTTCTATCAACGAGCTCAGGATCTTCAGGGATGCCATTAAGTTTTCCTCGCTTCAAATAAACCTTGGTGCATTTGTCTACCCCAAATTCCATTCCAATTCCCTTAGTATATCGTTCGACAATCCCCAGAGCTAGATTCAGTTGCTCTCTGTTTTTAGCATAGATCTTAAGATCGTCCATGTAAAATACATGAGTGACCTTGTACTTTCGATCTGCAGGTTTACCGCACAAGTACCCGTCGGAGTGGCGAAGTGCTAGAGATAGTGGCAATAATGTAAGGAAAAAGAGGAGTGGGCTCATGGTGTCGCCCTGAAAGACAGAATTTACAAGACTTTTCAAGTTTAACGTTGGAATTTTTAAGATATTTGACTTATGGAGTTTATTAGATCAACTTTTCTTCAGGATATGTCCAAGATAAGCTGCCAAGAGAGGAGCAGAAAGAGCTTCAATTGGAAATCTTGCGTCTTGCGCTGATGAGCCTGGAGCTAAGACTGATACGAGTAAAAATGATACTAATGTACGTGCAAATCTGGCGCACAAACTCTTGGCTTTACAATGTGATCATGGACGTTCCTCGCAGACCAGAGCTACAAAAGCCAAACTAAACTGATATCTTTATGCTTTATTATTTTCAATTAGATTTTCCTGACAGCTATTTGAGTATGCAAAGGTAACAATATTTGTTGCTTCAACATACGTTATCTAGCCATTTGCAGAGCTTCTGAAATAATATTATGGATCAGCAGGTCAAAAGAGCAAAATTAAGACCCCGATGATATTAATTCGTAGATTTAAAATAAAAAAATGTCAGTCGTACAGAACAGCCGGGATTAGTTGTGAGCTTTGCTCCAAACAGTTAGCATTTCTCAGGTTGTCTTATTTAATACCATCGTAATTCGGTGTTATTGATTAGTATGATAGCCTAGAAGACTAAACTTTATATTTTCTTAAAACTAGAAGATAATCCACAAGCGAAGATATTTTTTTGTGAATGTTTAAAAAAAAAACTTTTGAAAAAGTATACTATGCTGGATTTGTTTCATGATGCACCTTCTCCGTCAGATATTTTTCTTTTAAAGCATGCAATTTTATAATACATTTCTCTGGAGTAAAAAGAAAAGAATCTTATTTACTCAAGCAAGAGCCTTCAAATAATTTCTCTCTTGCAATCTAGACCTCAACAAAATATTGAAATAATGGAATTAGCATAGGCTTATAATGATAGGCCTGAAATGTAATTGAAATCTTTAAATCTTTGCGAAGTATCTTTAAATACCTTGATGCCTTTGAAAATACATTTTTCATGTCACTAGCATGAAAAAGGCATGTTTTATGCTTACACACTGAATGTACAAATGGCGTATTTCGAAGGATGTGAATGAAGACGCACGAAATTACTTTTTTTTGGAGTTACGTGACATTATAATCACGAAAAGGGCTCTTTTCATAAGCACTCTCAAATTTCAAAACAGTTGAAATGAAGATAGTTAGATTCTAGTTAGATGAAGACAGAGATAGGTCGATGTTTTTAGCGATAACTGTAGCGTGCTCGTCTCGCAACCTAGTGATAGGAAACCTTACAACCGCTAGGTAGCACCAGCTGCTCTAGTCAAAGAACCGCAAAAGTTCAAAATGTATAAATGAGAAAATCCTTTTATTATACAAAAATGTTAATTTTTTTCTTTTCAAAATAAATAACTTACACTTTTAACTTGTTTTGTAAATAACATAGAAACTTTTATTATTAATTTGTATTATAAGAAGCAATATTTCATTTATCCAATTAAAATTTTCGCGGAACTTTAACTAGAGCAGCTTGCAACCTCCCCATTCCGCTTGCGTTAGAGCAGAGAAAGTAAAAAAACCAATAACTGCTTATAAACTCATCGATAACAAATTGTTTGAAATCCAATTTAATAATATTACCCAGATTAATTTTATTCAAATGAATGTATTTTCCTATTTTCGTGAAATCTTCTTATTTCCGATGTCTCGTGCACAGTTTACTATACTATAGTATACTATGTGTGTACTAGCTTATTCTTGGCTTATATATTAGGGGTAAATTGCTAATACTATAGGAATAACATACGCCATGTTCCACCTTCAAAAAAATTTTGTTTACAAAAGTTCTGAGCGTATTTTAAAAAATAAAAAAATTCTAATTGCTCAAAATTGGCTAAACCGACTTTAACGGCTTAAATATATGTTATGCGGAATGCTAAGGCGGCTATTTAAAAAATTTAGCGGTTAATTCCTTCTACGAGAAGGGGCTAAGAAAATTATTGTTATTATGTAACGAAATATATTTTTTTGAATGAGAACAAAGGATTGCTTAACAGTTAAAAAAATGGTTGCTTCTAATTTGTATTTAATTCAATGAAAATTGAATTCTTTGGTGTAAAAAGTTCACTGGGTTTTGGTAGGCCATACGATGTTCCACATGTACCTGCCGTCTAATTACTAATAAGTGAATTCCGCTATTAGCGGCGTATATACTAAAATTTCTTCCCAAAAAATGGTTACAACACTACAACAATGATTGAAATCACTACAATCTGTCTACTCGCTCGAAAAAGGAGCAAACCCTAACATTGTCTGGAAATTTGCACACACCTAGAAAATCCTGAAAACACCAGGGATTTATTATATACCATCATACTATTTTCCACTTTGGGAAAAAATTAAGGTCTAGTATTTCCTGTTAACAAAATTTGTCATATTTTCACTGAATCTTTCGGAATGGATTTATCGGCCGGATTTACTGAAAGTTCTAAGGGCACATAGTAACTTTCAGAGACATCCAAAAAGATTTAGAAAAGTGTAAAAATTTACTTCAGACATAGTACGCCGGCATATATAGAAAATCGAAATTTAAAAGAGCAAATGATAATCATTTGCACCTTATGTCAGTTTTTCACGGTACCTCATCACTTTTCATCCTGAAAAAGATTTTTCGGATATCATGCGAGAAGTCATGTGACAATTTCTTCATGACCTTTTACATACAAACTTGCATTTCCTTTTGACGAAGCAAGTTTTGGTACTTTCGTCACTAAAAGAAAAAATATTCTGGAAAAGAAAATTAAAATCAAGCAAGATATGTCATAAGAAAATTTAATTTAATTTATTCTTCTGTTTTTCTATGCAGATTTAAGTGGACATTTCGAGGGTTTATCAAGAGGCGCTTCTATTTCTGATATTCCTCGTACCGGAACTCCTTACTCTTTCGATAGACATCAATTGCATTTTCCGGTCATCTATTCTCTTCCAGCTGAGCCTCCTTTTCGAGAGAGGACCAGATCTCCTCTCAGGTATTCTGGCTTACGTGTACTTAGATATGAACTTAAAAATCTCAAATTTATTAGACTTATTCCCAACAAGAATCCAAATTCGCGTTTTGAAATTCGAAGATACACTTTTCCTTCCAATAAACCAATTCATATGAGAGGAAAAAGCAAATTCTTTATGCCCATACCAACCGAAGAGCAATCTGTATTACCAACGTCCAATTGCGATATTTTTACAATATTGGGGGATTGAAAAAGGCTTCAGGCAATATATGCAAACGGACTTAGCCATCATCGGGTAAAAATAAACATGAACAGCGAAAAGGTTGACGATATGACCACAAAAGATATTAATGAATGTCCTACAGGCAGTGATAATCCAATCCCGAGAAATTTAAAAATAATCATTGCAGATAAATTTCGACCGCAAGATTATTAAAATTAGCGAAAAAAAGTTCACTTTTAATGCAATATTTTGTGTGATCTGAAGCCAAATTCTATAACCGTAAGTGACCATAAGAACCTGAATGTTTTCTTTTACCTGAGGCTAACTGATTAAATGTTTTCTTTTAGCAAATAAATAAAGACTCTTTTTAATTGTTTTACATAACAAATTGTACTCTAATGTTTAAAACATTTTTAGTTATGTAAAATTTTAATTATTCAGTGAGGAACAGCGTCAAAAGCGAAAAAGTGCCTTCCTTAACCTCGAGATACTGACAATGCTTTGTGACAAATCCGAAATTAGGTAAGTGAAAAATTTTCCTCTATAGTTTCGAAAATCTGCTTTTGCAAGATTATATTACGTCCATATTACACCTAGCCCATAATGAGGCTTCAATGCAACTATTTTCTTATAGATTTTAAATGATAATGATAAATAAATTTACATTTAGTCGTATGGACAGGAAATTTCAGTAAAGAATGATAAATGCGATTTTGGGAGAAGGTATGTTCTAAATGATCAATAATTCTGTGCTAATGCAAGGAAAAAGTATAAGAAGTATAAATAATTTATATAGTATAAGAAGTATAATAATGTAATTGACTCTAATTAAATGTAAATATTTATATAAGGAGAAAAAGCTTAACGCCTATTTTATAAAAGATAACGACTATAGGAGATATATTTTATATAATTTTACAAAGCACTAAAATATTCGTCAGCTATATTTTTATCAAAGTATTTAATAAAATATCACGAAGTTTTTCCTCAAATTCGAAAAGACGATGATTGCCTTTCTTTTCTTCCCATTGCCGGTTATCCTGAATTATATTGGTGAATATAATAACGTCATATATTTATAATTTAAGGATAATTTTGAAAGCCACGCGCAAAATTATAATGTCTACGAACATATCTACATTCTATCCTATCTGTTAGTTCTTTTCCAACTTTATCTGGCATTGTGTAAAATGTGTGTCTTTAAAAAAATAGGATTCAAAAAGCGTCCCTTTTGGTACGTAACTTGTAGCATATGTTATCACGTTGTTGCTTGATTCTATACTATAGACATAGGAATAAAAATCTGTAAAAGAACAAAATCATAATACATTCAATAAAGACGCCTGATCGAGTCTGGAGATGTAACGCGGCAAAGACAAGTTGCAACGCTGCCATATTTCGCGCAAGCCTTAAACTCGATAACTTAGCGTAAAACCATACTATCTCGTACATTCGGCTGGCAGTCGGTTCGCAACTGCTCGCTCTACTACGAATCCCACCACAGCATCACACGAGTTGACGGTTACACTCTTCCCAATACAGCGGCCAAATGGTCGCCCCTGACATGCAAATTATATTAGGAGACACGTCATTATTACCAGCCCTGATCTACACCTGATCTACCAGCGTCTTCAATCTTAGGGAAAGCTGACCCGCAGTTCGCCCCGGAGCTCACCCACATGCGATTTAAAGAACGAACCGCTTTAGATTTTAATTTTCAGGATCAGCCACCTGCGCTCATTGTAGGGTAGTTTTCAACTGTATCTTTTGATCAGGAGTAGGAATCTATGAAGCGGTTCAACTTGTTACCTCAACGAAGAACCTCTCGAGCAATACATTTCTTACATAATATGGGTATTATCTGACGAAAGAAGTATAATACAGAAATAAAAGAGGTGGTTTAGAGAGAATCGATAGTTTCTCGTTAATCCATATTGTCCCTTTAGTTGGAGACACCCATTCCGTAGAACCTGGTGCTAGGATAAACTGTACTCTTCCAGAAGAAAGGCGAATTGTTCAATTCAGGAAACAAATGGCCAACAACTCATCTAAATACCGTGTATAAGACCTTTAAAGCTTTTCTTAAGGACCAGATTATTTGGATAGTAGAGTCTGTGTTGAGAGAGATGTACGAACAACGTATTGATCAAAGGTGCAGCAGACGGCTAAGGAAAGCTGCTAATTGACAGGTGCTTCTACAAAAAAGCGTCGGTCCACCAGTGCTGCCTTTTGATGGCCGAGATTGAGTACCAGAAGGCTTTCGATTCAACCAAGAATTTTCGGATGCCCCTCTGGAAAGTTTAAAGGTTTATCTGTAAACTGTAGTGTTAAAAAAAGTCACCTTCTAGAGGGCCATCTTTCGAACGACATCGTGAGCCCTCTGCTGTTTTGCATCATGGTTCTGCGCCTATACTCTGCTTTTATAACGGCATTCATGTATTTTCTATAGACGACCTTACGAGCAATTCTTCTATTAAAGCCAACTTGAGAGTGCTTTAAAAATCATCAAGTGGCGCACAGGAGAGGTTGTCATGGACTTTGCATTGGAAAAGTGATTTCCGGGTTCTTGAGGTAGTAGATATAAGAGTTATTAGACACCTTATTACTTGGGAGACCTATACATACCTGGACGTACCTCAAAGCCGCGTTCAGGACGTTACTATTACTTTAAGTGTCTTTACATAGCAGATAAAAGTGTCTGCTTCGACAGAATGGGTCTTTATTCTGTTCTCGACGAAAAAGGTATCTGCGACTAGCATGCTTGCCATGCTTCAGTTTCATGCCATCCTAAAGTGTTGTCAAAGTGCGAACCCAATAAATCCTTTACGTTTAATATAAATCAGTAACGACCATCTGGCCTTAGTGCTATAAAATATGGCGCTATGAACTGATATTCCGAACTTTCGGCTAATTCGTCTGACCCCATTTGTTGTAACTTATAAACAGACATTTCTGAATGAATTAGTTCACTTCTCAAGAAATTACATCAAATAGAGTTTTTTAATTAAAGACTTTCTCTTTCAAAGGTACCTTATACCTCAGAATTGATTTGAAAATCACACTATGGTTAGTTATTTCACGCCATTTTGGTGATAATAATTTAACTCCTCCCAATGATTTTACCTTGAATATTGTTTCTTCTGATGCATGGGATGTGACTAGAGATATTCCCTCGGCCCTAAAAAACCTCGAAAATTTCTTTGACTGGGATTTCTGGAGGCGTACGATCTTTTTTCGCGGTTCGTCTGGTACACCCCTCTTTTTCCCGATGAACCTTTTCAGTTTATCGAGTCTCTTCAGTTGTTCGAGGGAGTTTAGGATTTACCTCTGTTTGATGCAGGATTTAAATCCTTGCCTATTCTTTTAAGTCCTTTGTCCCTGTTAACACAAATTTTTGAATTCTTTACAAATAGAAGTTCTGAAAGGCAAACTTTATCCAAAAATGTGGTTAAAGACAATCTGGACTTGATACTGTTTTGACAATTGAAAAAATATCTATCCCTTTTGGAAGCGTCCTCTATTAAATTGGTATAGATTTCATCGTTTAAATTTGGTGCGCCCATGTTACAATCTTTGTACTATCTTAGAAGTATTTTTAAAACTTGAGACTTTTGTTTCCTAGAGATTCCTTCTTTTGGACAAACTTTTATTGTATCGGCAATCACCTTTATAAAATTTGCTTTTCTAGTTTTTTCTTTTTCGGGATGGTTTTCCTGAAAAGCGGTTGACTCATCATATTCTGAAGCATCGTCACTTGATGAATTGAGTTGTGTATTTTCTATCGACTCTATGTCCGTTTCCGTATTTCGCTTATTATTAGCAAAGTCCGAAGCACCTAATGGAAATAAGACAAAATTATACTATAATATGTACTCGCGTAAATAAGTATATCAAGAAGAATTATTTGTTTCAAATCTATTTCTAGCTTTGTAATCAATTGACTTTATTTATTTCAAAGGACGAATTTTCAGCTCATGTCTACGCTTATACGATAGGTCCGTTGGGTCTAAAAATGTTATTTTAATTAATTTGGTCGGCACATGTCAGGCTATGGCTCGACTGTAATAAAGCTCAATCAGCTGTAGAAAAAAAACATTACGTGGTTACCTGTTTACATCAGTATTTAAATATAATTACCTGAGTATCCTGAGTCATCAGCATCTGTAACTTTTTTATTTTTGCCTTAAATTGAGCTGATGTAAAAAATTCGATAATAATTATGTCTTTAAAAAAGTCATTGAGGGTCTTCAATTTAAAATAAAACAAAATTATGGCTAACCTTTAGTCTTTTTTATTAAAAACAAGCCCCACTTGGTCTTCGACTTGAGACAGCAAGATTTGGTTGCTAAAGAAAAAGGTAATGAAGTTTGCCTTAGCCCTCAACCTGAGCACTTACCTCTTTCTTAATTGTTTGCGTATAGTTAATTGTACCAAGATTTTTACTCGCTGACATTAATAATAATTATATAATATATCATCGGTGGTTAGACATTTGGACTTCACCTCAGAAGTCCGGGGTTCGATCCCTGAGCCGGTACCTCTGGAAATTTTTCAATGTACCTTTACCGAGGTTCTGGTGGTTCGGAACCCACCTTAAGCTGTAGGTCCCTTCATCGTGTACTTGACTGCAACCCAGTCCGTCAATGATGCGGTAAAAACCAGGGTTTGTCCAATATGTCTGGGCAGACTGCTCTCATCAGATCACTTGATTGCATTATAAAAATGTGTCCGTGACTGATGATATATACCGGGAGAGCCCCGTACAAAATGATTAAATAAAAATATAACTCTAACCAAAAATGCCTTCGACATATTGGGCAGTATAAGCCTGTGACAACATTTCGGCACAGAAATGTTTTTTCCTCAAACGAGCCTCGGTGGCTCAGTTGGTTAGACACTCGGACTTCACCTCAGAGGTCCGGGGTTCGATCCCTGAGCCGGTACCTCTAGAAATTTTTCAATTTACCTTTACCGAGGTTCTGGTGGTTCGGAACCCACCTTAATCTGTAGGTTTCCCCATCGTTTGCTTGACTGAAACCCAGTCCGTCAATGATGAGGTAAAACCAGGCTTTGTCCAATATGTCTGGGCATTTGTTATATTTAGCACTTCTTTGAAATTTATAAACTGCCTTGATGTAAGCCCACAGTCTGGCTACAAAAACTACTTTTAAGATTAGGCAGCGGCTTGATGTTAGCCTACCATCTAGCTAACAAGTAGTTTCTAAACCCATGCAGTTTTTACATGTTAGCCCATAGTATCGCTACCGACTACTTTCGAGAATACGTTGGATTTAACATGTAGTTCTGTAAGTAGTTCGGTTTAAAGATTTCAAGCTATGCTAGTTTTTGATGGAGATGGTCTTCTTTATGTTACACCTTGAAACAAGCCCACTTTTGGTTTTGAATCAAAACTTTATTTCTATATATCGTTAATTACATCTGTAAAGAATAAAATGTGACCACCTTTTTTGTCTTTCACAGAAACATCATCAGGTACATCTCCCACCAAAAGAGACTTACTGACGAATTTTGGGACAAGTAATGAACTTGAGACAAGGGACTTCCTGGCGAATTTTGGTATAAGTAGTGAACATGAGAATCAAGGTATTATAATAAATAGATAAAATACATCGAAAGGTTTTATTCCGTAAATATCTTTGAATAGTTTAACTTTAAACTAAACGAAAAACTAATCAGAAAAAGAATAGTTAAATTGTCAGTAATATTAATTAATTTTCATCAAAAGTAATTAATCTTCAGCCTAAAATTTGAGTGTTTTAAGTAGTAGCTTAACTTTGAACCAAATAGGTAAACTTTAAACCCAGTAGGTGAATGTTATACAAAACAAGATGAGATCTCAACAATAAATGTAATAGCTAATATTAACACCAAAACAGAAATTAATTTTTAAACAAAAACGGGTAAATTTAACTAAAAAAGGCAAAGTTTTATGTAAATAGTTTAGTTTCCGGGCGGAAAATATACATTTTGAATATGAAAGTGATTATTCAACCAATCTGCACTATTTTTTCTAAAATAAGGAGGATAAGAAAGGTTGAACAAGGAACTTGAAAAAAAAAAACAAGTGTGAATAAGCTTGCTCTAGGAATCTTTTAGCAAACAATGCGAAAATACAAATCTAAACTACATATTTTGTACGTTATTTAAGTTTTTTGCACTGCTGTATATAGTCTTGCGATTTGTGGAGAAGAAGCGAGTTTGAGAACTTCGTTGTTCTAGTACAGAAAAATAGACCAGAAGAGAAAAATTAAATTCGAGAATATACGCCATAATATAATTCAGTATGATTTATGTTTCTACATGCCGAATAAACTGCACAGTTGGAGCGTTCATCTGCAAGAGCCCCTATTGTGCCTATTCCTTGTTCCGGAACTTCTAATTTTCCTGACCGACGTCAATCCCAGCCCAGTTCACTACCTCCCAGGGACTTTGATTCCCGTGTACTTGGATATGAACCTAACGACTTCGAATTTATTCGATATGTTCCCAAAAACTATCCGAACCGGTGATTTGAACTTAGAAGATATCATTTTACTCCGAATAAACGAGTTGTTTTGAGAGGAAGAAGTAATGCTTTACAACTCTTGCCAATCGAAGAACAAACAGTAGTCTCAACTTCTAATGGTGACGTCTTTGCGATGATAAGGGACAAAAGCAGTCTTGGTGCGATGTATAGAGAAGAAGCTAGCTATCAACGCATCAAAATAAATATGAACAGTGGCAATATTAAAGATCGTTTAATTCTTTTTTTTATAAATAGGTCTTTCATCAGTCGAAAGATTATAACAGTCTTTATAAATCATTTTGATCTGCTCAGAAATTGTCCTAAAAGTTTTAGTGAATAGAACTCACTGCACAGGTAGCAGGTAAGTCTGCGGTCCTAAGGGTGATAACAATCATACCTCTCTAGGGCTAAGTATAAGGGCTTTCGGACGTTGACAAGAACAAATTCAACTCGTCGTCAGACACACAACGGCTTCATCCTAACACCCTAATGCCCTCCTGCAAGGCAGTACGATCCGACGGGCTTCGACCCTCCAAGAGATAGAGTTACGAATCATTCTGCACATCCCGTTTTAGGGCAGTTGACATCGCTCCCAGAATATGTCGGAGTAGCAGGATTTCGTCACTCGTTCAAGCAACAACATCATAGTGAGAGAAAAATTCGTTCAGTATTATCAAAGGAAAAAAGATGCATGCATCACCTAATACCACTGCGGGATCAAAGATATAATTATGCAGTGCGAGAACATGCGAAATGCTGGTTCGCATGGTTATCTGCATTATGCTGTCAACTACAACTGATTTTCGTCTAGCTTTCAATTTCCGCTGAGAGAGAAATCAGAATAGTAGAGTTTTTCCAAAGTTACGTACCAAGGATTAAAAGCAGAGACTGTGGACTGACGAAATGTGACGTGATAGAGCCGATTGCGTATCACGATTCAGCGACCTGCAAAACGTAGGGTAATCCAATTCTCGTTTTCAGGTTTAAAGAAAAAGGTATAAGTTCGTCCTCTAACAAATAAATTGTTCTATCTTTTTTGTCAATTTACTTCCAGCGTAGATAGAAAAAACTTTGAAAGTAACTAGAATTCTGCATTCACTCGCGTAAGTGATAACCAATATTTTCGTACTAAATATTAAGGGTGCCGTTTTAGGATGTAACCCTTCTCAGGAAACTTTCGCCTGAATAAAAAAGATGTTACTATAATTGAGAAATGTTTAGATGCTAAGAATGATGGATTCAAATTATAAAATTAAATTTTACTCCATAAATATGAAATCTCCAAAAACCTGTTTACACTTTTCAAAGTGTTCTTCGTGTATCACTCTGTCAGAAAACGCGGTGCCCACGTTGGATAAAGTGTTTCAAAAATTCCACTTAGGGTGTACTGATTATCTTCATCTAAAAGCGCACGAATGATAGCAACAGCGTCGTTCACTTGTTCGCTATTACGAAAAATTTTTCTTCCTCTGAGAATCATTTCGACGCCAATAAATCTTTGTCCATCACTATAGTGAACCTACGGTGAACTAAAAATCTGATTATAGATCGCACTTTACAATCGGACATACTGGTCAGGGGAAGCTCCATTCTTTAAATTATATGGATGGAAGACAATACATGATAACGTCCTGATAAAAATTCAGTCACGTCCTGAGATAGAAAAGAAAATATATCTCCACAATTTTTCTCTACCCGATCGTTCCAAGCTCATTTTTAAAATATCGGAAAGTAATTTTAAAGGATCCTCGTAAATAACTTTTACCTCTATAATACATCTAGAAAAAAAATTATCATTGCGCCGACTCGGTTTTGAGAACAACAGTTTTACATTGCATTGCATGAATAAATCATTTTCGGTAGATTCAAAGTTAAAAAAAAATCACAATCTGTTAACATCTATCGGTAAAATCAGATAAGTTTGTCAAAAATAGCTGGTTATAAAACTCTACTTTTTTAGATCCTGAGACAATTTTTGTTTAAAAATGTTCATGCTCCGAGTTAAGTAAAACGTAAAGAATGTTGACGATTGCAAAATGCGGACGTCAAAGCAATATTTCTATATGCGCATCCGTATGCGGTCTCTTGATGAAAAAGCTCGTGGCTTATAAGCAATAAATTTTCAATACCTTATCTAGATGAGAATGTGAAAAATTGTTTAGGAATTCTCTTTGAATTCATAGTGATACAAATTACAGCAGTTTTGGACATTTATCAACAACTAAAAATTTTGTAGAAAGGTTCCCCAAGATATATTGAGAAATATTTCCTGAAATCCAGTGAACTTTCCACAAATTTTGTAGATACACTTTTTCAATAATGCCGTGGAATATTTTTTACAAGTTGGGTTAAATTAAAAAAGAATAATTTCCTACAAAATAGTGCGAATTTTTAACAAAATATTTATTTTTTCAAACAAAGCTATAATTATTTAAACGCAAACATAAATTGTCAATAAGCAAGTTTATTTTTCAAGCGTCAATTTGTATTTCTAAATACAAAAGACGAGTTTTCTTTACCAGAAAGAGTAATGTTCTAATGTAACTAATGAATTTTTAACTGAATTTTGAATTTATCTGAATTTTGAATTTAAATTGCATACGATTTTATCATATAACAGGATCTAATGTAAATTTACGAAACTGGAAATCGCTTAATATATAACTTAAATCATTATCAATCAAAATAAAATTTGGCCAAATATTTGAAAATTCTGATTTCTCGCGACTTTCTGTTGGATAATTTAACTATTTAATTGAAAGAAATTTGATATGTATGAGGCTTCATATATTTTTTCGAAACTTCATTTTGAATTGCTTTAAAATAAATTTTTGACTGGCAATTTAAGTGAGCCTCTTTTTGATAGAAAATTTAACTTTTTGATTAATACTTGATCTGCTTTAGTGAGTACATTATCATTGCAAAGTTATTATGTTATCGTTTTCAGGGCTTCGATAATTATTAAATATACATTTTTCTCTTATAATAAGCCCAGAAAGTTGTCGCATTTTTTAAAATTTAAGTTTTCCATGGCTCTCGGGTTAATAAAAAAATAAGAAGCAAGCAGTACGTTTAGCTTTTAAAATGAATACTTAAAAGTGATTCATTTACCTTTTTTTCACACTGTTGTTATGGCCTTTGAGAAACCCATAACATGAATTATTTTAAAAATAAAAAAATTACTCCTTAATATTTTTAGGAAGCTCAGAAATCTGGAGGCTAAGAACATAAAAACATTATAAAGGAAAATTTGGATTCAACCTTAAGAAGGTTTAATATCGAAATTCTTGATCTCTTTTAAATCAATCAAGCCCAATCAAGAATTAGAACTTTCAGTTAAGTGTTTTGAGATTAAAATTGGTCGTTATAGTGGACACGATATAAATTTTCCATAAAAGCGACGAATTTCGCTGAAACGTAAAAGATTGATTAAATTTTGTTATCAGTTCTGAAGAATTGAGTAAGTATATTATCTTTATTTGAACTGACTAGAATGAAATTTGAATATCTGACAAGGGCATATTTTACGCCTACAATTTATAAGATAACGACTACATAAGAAATATGTTTCATTTGATTTATTAAAGCACTAGAATATTCATCAGTTGCACCTTCAATTTGAAAAGATGAACATTCTTTCTAATCTCTCTTTATCATTGGCGGTTATCTTAAATTTGATTGGTGAATATGCTTATATATTATATCTATAATTTAAAGAACATATTCACGTTATAAGTTTTGAGGGGTCTATTGTGAACTTCTAAAAAAGCTGCCTGAATTGAGTTTAATTTGAAAAGCAGTAAGAGCTACTTAAATCGCTTTGAAGCTAATCTGTTTTTTGACTTAAAATCTGATGCCGATCGGATTTGAATATTCGACAACCTGTTTACACTGAAGCGTCCAATGGTGGTTTGACAGTCGAATATTTGAGCCGATCTTGAATTATTATTGTAATTTTAAAGCAAGGGAAAATAAATTACGTTAGAAAATGCTTTTTTTTATATTGAGTTGACCACTTGTGAATGCGTTACGTTGCTGTAGGTGACATGACCGATTGGAAATGTTCAAAACAATCTTCTATCATTTTGTAAATAAAGTTGGAAGTGTTACACAATCGACTTCTTTTACTGAACTTTTTGTTATCATAGGTTTATAATCATTTAAATTAAAAATTAAGATCTCTTTTGGAACTACTTTCGCAAATTTGATTTCGCAATTCCTCTTGAAATTTAAGTATAACTTACATAAAAAAAAGATATTCATATTCATTTTCACTTTGCGGCGATACACTGGAATAATCAAATTACGTTTGTGATATTTTTAATATATTTTTAAAATTAAAAATCCATAAATGTTTTCTGTATTCTTGCAGACATATCAACAAGTATGCCGCCCAAAACAAAGGACTTTCTGAAAAATTTTGGAATGAGTAGTGAACATCAGACAAGGGACTTTCTGTCGATGTTTGGGATGGCTAGTGGACATAAGTATGAGCAAGGTAACCTGAGTACAAATAAAAATTTATAAGGGATGAGTTCATTAATGAACGGCGCAAAAATATTAATAATTTACAAACTAGAAAATATTCAATACGCACTAAACAGGGAACCTTGTTTCCAATCATTTAAATATAATTTTTTGAAAAAGTATACTTGTACTATACTGGAATATTGTTTTTTTTTATTAATTACCTTTTTTGTCCGTTTATTTTTCTTTTCAAGCGTGCCGTTCCACAATTTATTTTGGTAGAATAAATATTGAATTTTAAATAATTTTAGGAAGCGCCTCAAAATCCTTTGGGAAAATAGGCATAAGCCTATAATTATTTTTTTGTAATGATTTTCCTATAATTTTTTGTCGAAATTTCGATTTTCTTGCTTAAATGTTCAAAAGGTATTAAAAACACTCTTTAGATAATTCAGTCATCTTTTTCTGCTAATGTATGTTTGCTGCGCTTATTTTAGAGTGATTTATCACCACAGAACCATGTTCAGAAAATTCATTATGGCTTTCATTGAAATGTAAATTGTCGTGATAATCTTGTTTCAAAATCAGAAATGAATTACTGATACGTTAATGATCGTGATTTGACAAAAGTTAAAAATAGGAGATCAGGCATTAGTCCCTATTAAAATAGGACTGACAGGAAAACATGTATTATCTAAAACTATGCAAGATTAAAAATCTAGAGCAATAATAGGTACTGTCATGATAACTATGTTTAAGTATGGATTAGAATAAAAAGATTTATTGGTTACTAGAATCATCACGCATTAAATATGTGATAAAAGCAAATCCAATTAAAATGCATTTAACATTAATGAAATATACCGAACAAAAGAGGAATAAGAAGAAAGAGGAAAATAAATTAATATTCGGATTTAAAGGGTAGACTGAGAAATCACATGCAAAGAAATGAGAAAAATTTGCTTCGGTGCGAAGAGAGGTTCTGGTGGTTCGGAACCCACCTTAAGCTGTAGGTCCCTCCATCGTGTATTTGACTGCAACCCAGTCCGTCAATGATGGGGTAAAAACTTGATTGCATTATAAAAATGCGTCCGTGACTGATGATATATACCGGGACAGCCTTGTGTTAAATAATTAAAAATAAAATCCAACTCTAACCAAAAATGCCTTCGACATGTTGGGCAGTAACCATATTAAGCCTGTGACAAAAATAAAGGGTATTTTGTTTCGCCCTTTCGGAATATATGCAGGACAGGATGACGGTCAAAATAAGGAGAATAAGTTATTTATTATTATATGGTAGATTAAAGTAACGAAATTAATCTTTAAAAAGTAAATGGTAATTGCACAAGCAAAACATGAGTATAAGAGGCGATTTAACCTCAAAACCTCCAGGTATGGCTCAGAGAAGGTTTTGTCCACTGTTGTCAGATGGCGCCAAAAACGAATGCGCGAAATTTAAATTTAATTATACTTCGCTATTATGGCTACGAATGAAACATTTCAATTTTAGGAAAATAGTAATAAATTGTCATGTCCAAATCTATTTCAGTTCATGCAACTTCAAGTAACAGAATCATTCACCTCTTTAATATGTTGTGCACTATAGACTTTAGTGTGAGGTGTTTCTTGTAGAACGTTTTAAAATAAGCAAAGTTTTTTTTTAGAATTTTTTCAAACGTATCGTCAGAAAAAAATCCATCTTTCAAGACTAAAATTCTCGTGGCCACAAAAGTGGCTTGACCCACATAAAACGTATATAATGTGTCTTAAATAAAATTAAACATGTAACAAACAAAAAATAAAAAGGTGGAGCACTTGACAAAATAGTAATTTAATATTTTCAGAACAATATTATTAATATCAAAATTTTTCTCATTCCTTGACAGATCTGGAATTTGGAAGGAAAATTTAAATATGTGTATTAAGGCCATGTGACGAGTGGGTCGCGTGAGCAGATTCCTACCTTACCGTCACCTTTTCTGTTTCCCAACTTATTTTCAAACTCAACGCCACATCGAGTTGAAAATTTGAGAAACAAAATAAGAAGCACTATTTAACATGTGTCTAGTCATGAATTTTTATAATTATAAAAAAAGCAAAAAAAATTTGTTTGCAAAAAAAACTTTTTTCGTCATTCTAAAAATTTATAACCAATCACATGCTTATTAGTGCTTCTTATTTAGTTCCTCAAATTTTCAACTCGATGTGGCATTTCGTTTGAAAATAAGTTGGGAAACAGGAAAGGTGTCGGTAAGTTAGGAATCTGGTCACGTGATCCACTCGTAACATGGCCTTAAGTAAAAAATTATAGCTGTTCAAAACAGAATATGTAAATATTTTTAAAGAAAACTTAAAAATCCAAATACTGATAACATCAGTTTTTTTAAATCGGGAAAACAAGTGCCGTTCAATTTTCTCAAAAACACAACATATTTTGTCGCCAAGATATTCTACGATTTGAAGTTCAGCTCTGGCCTCTGGAAAAAAAGTTTTCTATGATTTTTAGAATCATAATGATATTGACATTTACGACTTATGAAACATGTAAGTTTAAAGCTTACGAAAAAGAATTGTTTTACGAATATTTGTTTATAAAAATTTTTTTACAACAATTGAGTAAAGTTTTATAAGAATTATTTCTATTTTATGAGTGCAGATTAAGTCCACTGCTTTTGTTTTGAAGAAAAATGATATTTAGATATAGCGCAAGCCCCGTGAAGGTAAACACGTAATTCTCATGAGAAAAAAGACGTTTTTTTAAATTATATTCAAAATCTTTAATATTAGATTCATTGAAATGAAACTCACGGTTTATCTTCGCAATCAGCCATAGAACATAAGTGAATAATTACTTTTCAAGAAACACAACTTACAAGTCTGCTTTTAGTGTTCCACAAAAGCCCCATAAGTAAAAAAATGGGGTTTGCCAGTTTTTGGCGATAATTATGATTGTTCGCGTTTTTTTTTAATGCAAATTGTTTCTAGTACATAAAATACCACTTTATACTGATAACTTGTTCTTTAAAGAAATTGCTTTTAACAATTTTCTCGTAGAATAATGATAGAAAATTTGAGCTTTTTCCACAATTTTTCAATTTTTATCCAATTCTCAATTAAAGTGAGTTTTGTTTATTATTAATAATATTCAATTTAAATAATGCTAGAAAGTTGCGGTTTTAGTAAAATTTACAAATTCTTGTCTAATTTTCACTCAAGGTGAGCTAAAAATTATTTCAAGTTAGCAAAAATAATGATTCAAACAAATTATTACTGTTTATAACTACCTTCTTCTTTATTAATGCTATATAGTTGCGTCTTTTTCTTAAATGTTTTACTGTTCACCCACTTTTTACTTGGTGAAGTAATAAATAATGTATTTTAACAAACATAATTGCTATCTATTATATCTATTATTACGTTATATATTATATATTCTCTTAGACAAGTATTAAAAACTTGCTGTTTTTTGAACTCTTAAACTTTTTCTCCAGTGTTCACTTACAAGTTATAATTGATACAAGTTTTAGAAAAAGCTTATTTGAACAATTGATTATTGTTTATAACTATCTTTGCTTTGATAAAAGCTAGAAAGTTTTGTTTCTCTAAAACTCTTTAGTTTTATTTGAACATTTTAGTTACGACCAAATAATAAGTGAACCTCAAAAAGAATAATTTTTTTAATATTATTGTACTTTTTTCAAGTGAATTATTTTTGCGCTTGTTCCAATGCTTAAAAACTTTAATTCAATCAAAAAAGATATCTTACACAAGAGGCAAAAACAAATAGTTTAATAATTAGAAGTGGGTGCGAGGACTAAGTCTGTAAAAGACTTGTAAAAGTTTCATTCTAAATGACCACATGAACGCATTTTTCTAACATTAAGCAAAGATGATTTATAAATATAAAATTATTATCATTAAAAATTTATTTTTATTCTCCTAAAATTGAAATGTTTCAGTCGTAGCTATAATAGCAAAGTATAATGAAATTTAAATTTCGCGCGTTCGATTTCAGCGCCACCTGATAGCGGTGGTCAGAACCTCCTCTGAGCCATGTCTTGAGATTTTGAGTTTAACTCGCCTTTCATTCTCATGTTTTGCTTGTGCAATTACCGTTGCCTTTTCAATGATTAATTTTGTTACTATAATCTGCCATAAAATAATAAATCAGTTACTCTCCTTAATTTGAGCGTCACCCTCTCCTGCATATATTCCGAAAGGGCGAAACAAAATACCTTCCTTATTTGGCCATAATTGTATGTCGAAATAAATAAACGACATAATCTAAAAACATTACTAGTGAATTTCTTTATCTATTTAATTTTTTCCATAAAAAAACAACTCTTTAATGGAGAGGAAATGGACAAGTGACAACCTAGAAGATGTTACCTATAACTGCATTATTTGTCAATTTTATTATCCACTTACCCCATTTTTGTCACAAGATATTGGTTCCCTTCCCATTAAAAAAAGTAAGAGATAACCTTAAAATACATTTATTCAAACCGTCGAAGAACGAAATAACCTACAATTGCCTAAATTAAAAATTATCTTGGCTATTCAATCTTTTTCTGACAAAAAAGTACCGTTTAGTCGAAAAAAAACGAAAGAACTACAATACATAATCTAAAGATGCATTATTTTTAAATTGTATTTTTAACATCGCCTTTTTGCACAATAAAATATTCATTTGCCAACGAAAATAAGCGAGGTAATAAAAAAATACATTATTAGTAAAATTTATTGTCTGTTTAATAATTTCTTTATTAAGAAATAATCATTAATAAGTATTAGGAAAAAGTCATTGAATATTGTTTATATTGTAAAATTCCATTTTGATTTGTCACTAGGTTTTTTCTTGGAAAAAATACTGATGATAGATATCCCACATCTGCCCGATAATTATAGTCTGAAGATAACCGCGCCGGGGATAAAATATGCTTGAGAGAATCGATGCAAGGGCACAATTTCACCCTACCGTTTGGAGTTACCGCACGCGGAAGTGTCGACTTCTTCTGACTTCGTCCGACTTCACTATGACTTCGTACTGACTCGTTACTGATTTCGCACGACGCTACGTTCGTATTTTTTAACTCACTACACTGTATGACGACTCTTATCTTGATTTACGACTTCTAACATAGTTTTACTGACTTAATCATAGCTACAACGACCTCAACGTTACGATTTTATGATTTTCATAACATTACCTGATTTCGTTAAGACTTCGCGCAAAATTCTTACGTTTGAAACTTTCGACATTCGAGTGAATATAGCCCCTCGATAGGATTTGTCGCATCGGGACTCGTCGCATCTAAATCCTCGGAGGGATGTAGTCCCTACTCGTAAACTTCTCCTCTGACTGTAATACGTAGGCGCGCGCGCGTGAAAGCGCAGCAGACTCTACGCGACGGAATTTAGTCCTGTATGCATGACAATTGACCGGCTTGTAACGGCCGGGGCCGCTGAAATGTTAGGGCCTTGTACGTTTTAAGATACATCACCACCAGGAATGTAGCTAAATTTGTTTCTGCGACCTGCTTGATCGAAAATGAAGACCCGAGCCGCCCCGATACATTTGAAATCGTTAGAAACCTTCATTGATAAATTGAATGATCCGTGTTTAACTTGTAGCGACCTTTGGTGTTTAGTTCAAAGAATGGCGAAGTGGGAAAGAAAATGTCGCACAGTTTTATTTATTTATTATTTCAGAATCTCACGCAGGTGAGGTGCGGATGAATTTGAGGCAAATTTTAATGCATACCTGCATTCCATATATGAAAAATACCGCTAGGGGGTCGCAGTACGTGCGGTTAACTTTAAAATAAGGGAAATAATTGTGAAAACCTAACACGTTGCAGGGGGCCGAGAAAATCGTCGATGGAATCACTTGTGTAGAGCCGACCTAAAATTGCGCACCACAATAATGTTTCCGTAATACAAATTGACAGTTGTCCACGATTCTTTGTCCTTTCTTCCCACAAAGTCCGGGGCAGCTCGACGTTTTAACAAAAATCTCTTGCATAGGTTGGTCCGACACATTCTCTTCTTAGTCAATTGATCTTTCATGTATCCACGAATCTGTAATTTACACACAACAAAAGTAACAATTTCAAAAGATGGGCTGCCGTTCCAGCACAATCGGTGTGTACTGTCGGTCCTGCATGAAAACTCTTTTTTGGGCTCTTGTGTAAAACTCGAAGATTCGGTCCTGGTTGGAAACTCAACTCCCTAGTTGAGTTTCTGATGGAGAAATCGATTTCGATTGACGTAAGCAACTTCTATATTGAACTTCCGTGCAAGCTCACGTTATAAATCCTCGTTAGAAACTCCTCAAATGAGGTTCTAATTTATAACTCTATTTAATTACCTATATCGAAGCCTGCAAAGCGTCATAAAGTCTGAAAAAACAACATGCTTGATGACGAGTCTCTGCTTACATATAGAGCCACTATTATAGTTCGGGTTGCGTGGAATAAAAAACTTCATCATTAGCTTGAATTCGGCTGAGGAAAGCTGCGACGAGACCAGGCGAGGCTTGAAAATAGTTGACAGTTACCTCGCTAGTCACCTGTGCCGCAATCCGAAGCTATCGAAAACTTTTTTTTTTGGCAGCGAGACGTTCTGGTCGAGGATCTACTATCCAATTTTTTTACTTCGAAAATTCACCCTGTATTAATGCAGTTTAAATTTATAAAATTGCTAAATTGATGGATCGATCTTACCAATCCGCGATAATTGGGAGGGGGGCTAGTTTCGTGTTTTCGCATAACGCGAACTTCTGCTTATGCGGAACCGTGATTGGTTTATATCACGTGGAGAGTGAATTTGCCTCTCAACCTCTTTGATACCTTGCTGGAATTTCTAATGCAACTATTTTATTTGTATAGCTTATTCTAAAGTAATAAATAGTGCTGCGGCAAATAATATTCTTTTACGCTTTGCATTAAAATTGTAGGAAGGCGTTCTGGCGAATAAATAGTAGTGATGATAAATAAGAATGCAGATGTACTGAAGTCAAATATGCAGTGTCTACAATTAACGAAAAAGGACTTCAAGTAGATGAGGAAAAAATACAACCAACCCTTTCATTTCCTATAGCTGGATATATTAAACAATTAAAATTCCTGATAGATATAGCTAGTTGGTACAGAAAATTCATTTCACACTTTTCCAAAATAATAAAACTAGTGTAAGGAGTTAAAAATAGACATGGGAGTAGGGCCAAGAATGGAAAGAGGCTTTTAAAAAAATTGAAGAGCTCTAAAATTTACCACCAATCTGAGCTTACCCCGATTTTACATGTCTCTTTGAATTAAATACAGACGCAAGTCAGGCACAAGTAGCACGGGATTAGGGCTCGTACTAACCCAAGCAATTAAAGGCGACAAAAATTTAAACGGTTTAGCAAGTGGAGTATAAATAAGGCAGAAAATGTATTTTGCAATTAATGTAATACGATTACGAAATCGTTCTTTGGGTAAGTAGCTTTAATCAAGTGTTAGACGCATTATCAAGATCAAATGAAAGTGAGGTAAAAGTTTCAGAGTATTCTAGCAAGCGTAGTAGAAACTGAAGTATGTTTGTTTTTCCTGTAGACATTTCGTTTTTTTGCTGTTATCAATATTTATTAATCGTAATGTAGGTTTAAAATTGAGTGCCTATTTTGAGGAGACATCCTATATTTATTTAAAAATTTTGATCCAACGTTTTTCCTCTTAAAAACTTACAACTTTTTTAAAAAGCTTTACATTTCTTGTAAGGCTTCTTATATGTACATTTTAGTTAAAATTTTTTTAATCTACTGTAGATTCATCTGTAGATTCATAACAATTGTTATCCTTGTGCGTAGAGAGCGAGGAATTTCTTCTCATCAATACATTTATCAATAGAAATATATTTCATCCCTTTTCTCGACATTGAGATTCAATATATAAAAATTGATTCAAAAACTAATGAAAATGAAATTGTTTATATTTACAAGCTTTATTACAAATAAATTGGACTCCGATCTCAATTATTTCAGAGGGAATCCATTTGCGTTAAATAAATTTCCTAGGGCTCACTTCTCATATGTCAACATACTTAAAAACAGTTAATCCTGTTTCTTCTTACAGGAGTAAGTTCAAAATCAGAGGGCTCACAGAGTGGAAAGCCTATTCCTGGTGTTCCTATCGTTTCTCGTGACAGTTCTATTTCTCCAGCGAGACGTAATTCTCCGGCCGCGTCTCCTTCTCCTGCCGAAATTTCTCCTCGTGAAAGGTCTAGGCCCCCTTCCGCTAAGCATACATCTGTACGTACCGTGCTCATAACTGCATCTGGCGGACTAACATATGGATTTGATCAACTTCAATTCATTCGGCTCATTCCCAAAGATAATCCGAATTGGTTGTTTGTACTTCGGAAGTACACGTTTCCTGCGGATAAGCGAATTAGATTACGTGCAGGACAGCATCTTTATAGGCACATTTCAAGACAAGAACAAATTGTGCTATCAACGTACGATAGTGACGTCTTTGCAATATTAGAAAGTAGTAATGTGCTTGCTGGAATATATACATATAGTCGCCAAATAAACAATTTCAAAAGGGCAAAGATAAACATGGAAACTGGCAAGATTACTTTACTGAGCAAGCATGAAATATCTGATGTTCCAGTAGGCTCCCGTCGCCGAATATGTCTTAGTTTTCAAGTAGAAAATGTAAACCGCAATCTGAACAGCATTATTTAAACTTTAAAAATATATAAAAGTAAACTATAAAATTGTTCGTGATCCAAAGTCATCTTAAAATGTTACAAGTAACTTCTGCCGTGATTCAGAAGAACACTGTTAACTGCAAAATGTACTGTAACGTGACGTTTGGTCACGTATACAAATAATTTAATCATTATTTTTTTACCTCAAAACCACTAATCGTGACTTTTAAACCGAGAGTCAGAATTTTGACAGCTGCCTGCGAGCAGCTGGGATTGATTGGTGAGCAAAATATGCTCTCAACAGACCAATCATCCCAAGATTTCGAGTCAATTATTCTCGAATATTAGATCCGACCAGGAACAGAAATAAACCGATAAACACTACACTCACTAATCATACACATATTGTTTGTTTCTTTTTTTATGTAAACTGGAGCCGAAGGGCTCTCAGCAAGCCACTGAAACGTCGCTAGACACCAGGGGTCAGCGACAAGTCCAGCAAAAAAATATACACGCAGACGTAACACGAAACAACGCACAGGAAACAACGCGGGACCGTGAAGACGAGTATCCGGAAGGAACGTACTCTTAGTTCGATTTTCACGTCACACACTAGTGAGGATAATTCTCTGACAAACTAAAAAGATTACTGATGGCCATACCTCGCTCTAGAATTTTTTTTCATTTACACTGAAAAGATAGCTTAAAATGTACTCTCTGGAATAATTAATTTATCGGTCCGCGAGTGGGCTAATGAAGCCAGAAAGAATAGTCGTCAGCAATGGCTAATCAGTGGTGATTGCAATCCGCAAAAATTCGAGTTTTTCCGTGATTTTGAAATCGGATTAACGCGATAGTATGTAACGTTAAACTCAGTGATTCGGAGAATGCATCTCGTTAATCTCGAACACGCGGCCTCGCGAAATGGCTAAAGTTAAATAATGGCACTTTAAAGAATGTCAGTCAAGGACTAAATCGATTTAATACATGAAGTAAATTCTGAATTTAATTTTACATTTTACACATTGTTGTCCCTTTTGCTCGTTTTATTTTGGAAAACTAGCTGGCGCTCAACCTTCACAGTTTATTGGTGAATCTCGTGTTATCATCAATATTCATATCTTAATCAAATAAATTTTAAAACTAAAACAATGTGTTATAATTTGGCACCCAGCATCTGGAGCTTTAGTGACGGCACACAGCGATAAGCAGAATTCAACTGATCAGTCCGAATTCACACAGCTTGTTGAAGAGTGAGGTAGATTTTAATCGAAATTAAATAATAACTTGGATTTCATAGATCCTTAATTAAATAAAGGAATGCGAATTGTTGTTTAAAAATAACATGTATTATTGACATTTGATGGTGAAAAACAACCCATGATTAAAGTGAATCCTGCTCGAAATTGAAACAATAATTTGGAATTCATCGTGAATTTGAACATAATGCCCGAATTTTTGTTTAATAATAACAATTTTTATTAATATTTATCAATGTCATTTGAAATTATCAGTATGACAATTCAAATGATTCTCACACAAAATTAAATAAGAATTCGGAGTTTATCGTAAATCTGATCATTATACCCGAATTGTTGTTTGAAAATAACAATATTAACATTTATAAATGTTATTTAAAATTATCAGTAGGATAATTCAAATATTTTTCACGAAAAATTATATAGGAATTCGGAGTTGATCGTGAATCTGATCATAATACCCGAATTTTTATTTAAAAAGAACAATTGTTATTAACATTTATCAATGTCATTTGAAATTATAAGTATGATAATTCAAATCTTTTTCACACAAAATTAAATAAGAATTCGGAGTTGATCGTGAATCTGATCATTATACCCGAATATTTCTTTGAAAATAACAATTGTTATTAACATCTATCAATGTTAATTGAAATTAGCAGTAGGACAATTCAAATCTTTTTCAGACAAAATCAGATGAAAAATCGGAGTTGATCGTGAATCTGATCATAATACCCGAATTTTTGTTTGAAGATAATTAATTATTATTGAGATTTTTTAATGTTAATTGGAATTATCGATATGATAATTCAAATATTATTCACACGGAATTGAATAGGGATTCGGAGGTGATTGATCGCGAATCTGATTATAGCACTCGAATCGTGTGTTTTAAAAATTATATTGATTTGTATTGATTTTTTTTATATATTAGAGCATAAGATCTGCTATCGCTCGGTGTTGGTGATGATTCACTGTTTGGAATACTGGGAAATTCAAACAGTTTGCACTTATTTTGGGACCATTAGATAATACAGATTTGCAAATTAGGATTTATAATAGGCCAATGCGGGCCATTGTCGACTCAAGTTCAAGTTCAAATATAATAGGCAGGCAAGAGTTGTGCTCAACGGGATTCCCTTTTCGAGTGCGTTCAACGGAATAAGCTTGCATTTTGAATATTCCGAATAATTCACTCCCAGTTTAGGGTAAATGCAAACTTCCAGTACGCGTCGCAGGGGTCACAAGAGAATTGGACTGTCAAATTGTTCCCAGTAGGGGAATGAGATGTATACCCGGAATGGATTTTTTACAAGTCTGACGTGACCATGCAGTTCATTCATGTGTAGCAAGTAGCATCACTCAATCGTAGAATTTCATTTATAGAAGCTCGAAAGTTGTTCGTTTAATTGCAAATCATCTAAATTATTAGTTGTTGATGGGTGGATCTAATGGTGCGGACCTAATCCGGGTGTAATCCCTTTGTTTTGCTAAGTAAGTCAGTGAGACAACGTACGCCTGTTTTGGGGTAACCTGTCAAACGCAGTGGGAGGTATAGTCGGTGTGGGTGACGTAATCGTATCTATTGAACTCAAAATGTTGGACTCCGGGAGTGGTGACTCCCTAAAGGAGATAGTAGAGTTCTCACAGGAGCTACTCCGAGAATTTCTGGCCGAGCGTGGCCATAGCACTCTCGGGCCGATAAAGGTAATTCGTGATCGAGCTTAGAGGGCCCATCGTAGAGCAGCTATCGGCCGTGACGTCGTGTGGACAGTCGCAGATGATGAGGGAACAGGAGTGGAAAGGGTCATAGGAGCTGCCTATGCAAGTGCGCTAGTGGACAGTATGCTTAGCCAATTAGTTCAGAATGGGTCACGAGTACAAACATAAGATGATTTATCCTTATATAACCGGGTGGTATCAACGATCCCCCGACTATTCCACTTAAAAGAAGGGATACATAATCGAGTGTTAGGTTTATCTTGCACTAGCACCTCAATCACTACGTCGATGCCTCAATCCTCGGTATACAGCTCGGTGGAAATCTGTGCGTGCGATCTGCGAACTCTGCGACGACAGAGTCTATTTTCTCCTGAGTCATTACGACCCGCTAACACACAAATGGCTGAGAGCTTGAGATTGGGATCTTCTCATCCAACGATTATGGACCATTTGGTGATCATAGCTGCGCATAACCATAAAACTCTACTATTAAGAGCAGGGAACTCGCCACGAGTTGCCAACGATTTCCCGGCTGGAGATGCCAATTCGGGTTGACCGGCAGCTTGGGAGAGTTTACTCAAACTGCTTCTCGGATGGAGGGTCCTGCGTTTACCCCTCCCGGTAGTTTTTCATCGGCGATGAATTGCTCGTCGAGAACTTATATAGGTTCGACGGGATTAAGAATCATAACTGAGTATGGGTATCAATTAGATTACTCAAAATCAGGCGTAGCCATGATGGCCAATGGTATCATTGAAACCATCATTGGCGAAGTCTGTCTACCAGTTGCATTTTCGGGAACCACACAGATCATTGGGATCAAAATAATACCGAGTCTGACCGATATTTATGTTCATGGCATGGACTTTGCAGAGCGGTTCGGTATCATAATGCACCTAACAGATCGGCAACTTTGGTTGGCTGACGAGCCAATCATCAAATTTGCGTTTGGTCTGGCGGGTGAGAGCGGCTCAGAGGCGTGCAAGGGAATAGTATTGCTTGAGAGTAGGGAAAAGTTAAGTTGGAAGAATTCTTAAAGAGAGTAATACCTCCGATATTGGATAAATTGCCCGCAGAAAAGTTCGTCGAGCACGTGCTCGACACGTGCGGACACAAACCGATCCGACAAAAGAATCACCGGATGTCACCAACAGTACGTGGCATTTTTATTGAAAAGTCAAATGAACTCATCAGGTAATCCTCGATAGAACCCTCGAATAGCGAATAGTGCAGCCCGGCCGTAATGGCCTGGAAATCTGATGGAGATTATCAGTTATGCATCGACTTCCGTAAGATAAACGAACTCTCAAAAAAGTATGCTTATCCGAATCCATTTATGATGGAAATACTGGAGAGACTAAATTCCTCTCGCTATATTTCAGCTCTAGACTTGAACAAAGCCTATCACCAAATTCCCTTAAGCAAGGAGAGTAAGGCACTCACGGATTCTCTGATCGCGGGTAAAGGTCTGTATCAATATAATCGTATGCAGTTTGGTCTAACAGGGGCCCCAGCTACGTTCCAGCGGGTGATGGACAAGGTGGTCACTCCTGAAATGAGACCACACGTGTTCGCTTACTTAGACGATGTAATCGTCGTCTCAGCAACATTTGAAGACCACCTGTATTAGCTCGAGAAAACAATCAATCGGTTGACAGAAGCTGGACTAAATGTTAGTAATAAATGTCAGCTCTGCCAATCGGAAGCGAGATATTTATGGTTTAGGGTGAACAGTGAGGGATTGGTCATAGATGACGATAAACTTATTCCGATTTTGGAATGCCCTCGCCCCGGGAATCTCAAACAGATTCGTAGGTTTGTTGGAGCGACTTTCTGGTAACGGAAGTTTATCAAGGATTACGCTACCATCTGCGAGCCTCTCACTCGTTTCACCAAGAAAAATGTTGCATTCTTGGGGGAGAGGAGCAAGAGAGCCTTTCGAAATTTGAAGACTTTCTTAACCACGTCACCGGTACTGGTGTATTCTGACTTCAACATTACGTTTAGCATCTAAACGGATGTAAGTGTATTCGGTCTGCGTGCAGTAGTTACCCAGATACAGGATAGTCATGAGTTGTGGTCTGGCGCATTAGGAAGTTCCGGTACTACCTGCAGGTTTATCACTTCATGGTAATAACTGACTACAGTAGCTTAAAATGGCTGTTTAATTTGAGAAACCCGACCGATCGATTGGCTCGCTGGGCCCTAGATCTCTTGGGGTACGACATCGCAATCATCATTAGGAAGGGGGCAATGCACCACGTGCCCGGCGCTCTTTCCCGGATGTTCGAGTCATCTCGATGAGTAGTTTGTGCAGCGTAGAAAAACTGCGATTAGGACCCCACCCAAATATCATGGATGGAAAGAAGTGGATGGTAGGCTCTACAGGTGTTGAGACAACTGATTATTGGGGGGCCTCGTGGATGACTAGGACGCTTGCAAGTTGGTTGTCCCTGAGGTTAATCAACCGCAAGTGTTGGAAGAAAATCATGAGACTCCGCAGGGCACGCTGGGGAATCTCACAGGTTCTCCACTCCGACAGCGGGACGGAGTTCAGCAATAAGCTCGTGCGGGAGCTGAGCGATGCGTTGATTTCATAGCACCAATCTGGTGAAATCAGCATTTCTAAATAGGGGGTGGGAGCCCCAGCCGCGAAATTAATTTCGCTGCCTTGAGGAGGTGGATGTCGAGTTGCTAGCTGCAGATCTCGAAGGCTCGACAGCTCCTATGTCGAAAATGATCCACTTGAGGGATCTGATCACACAGTATCAGGACAAGGCTTTTGTTAGACAGGCTAGGTATTATGACCGCTGTCACCGCCACCAGAACTTCAAGGTCGGCGATCTGATAAAGAAGCCGAACCACTTACTATCAAGAGCAAGGGATAACGTGGCCGAGAAGCTGGCCCCCAAATTTTCGGATCCATTTACAGTGGTCGAGGTGATTTCACCGAAGATTTACAGGCTCGCATCCCCGGTGGGGAGGCTTGCGGGACGCTATCACGCGTCACATCTCCAGAATTGTGTGAGTGCGGATGAGGGCTATCAGGCGGAGTATGCGAGGCAAAATGAAATTGATCGTTTGCTTCTTAAAATAAATGATTCCGAGTCATCAAACGACGACTCCACTACAGAGGCGAGCAATGTGGATTTGGACATTGACTGGGACTACGGCTATAGCCAGCAACACCACTCGGATTTGGAACTGGGCATGTTGGCGCGGGGAAAATTACGCAATAGATCCTTTTACAGATAGAGCAGCGAATTTATTAAAATAACTAAGCCCATTCGGAAGGGGCACGTGCGTATGTCAACCTTCGGGCTCTGGAGGAGTCGTGGTAAAGGTGACAGTTAACCTCCAATATGCAGATGGGAGCCATTATTCCACGGTGGTGGCAACAAGTTCGGCTGCGGCCAGCGGTATGGTTGTGGCACCCGGCCCCCAAGCCCCGCCACCCAGTAGCCAGGCCCAACAGCCAAGATCAGAGTTGGAAGCCGTTGGCGAGGCCTCGGAGAAGATGTCGAGGGCGGCACTAACGGACGAAGGTTCCCAAGAGGGGACCGAAGAAGTGGTCGAGACAGTGGTAGTCCCGGCCGACCAACAGCCACCGGTCAACCGCCGGAAACGGCTGTCCATGGAGGAGCGGGTGTGGCTTAGACTCCGCACCGATCCACAGTTCCGACGGGAAAAGCCTCCGAACATATTCGGAAGGAGAAAGGAGATGAAGGGAAGGTGCGAAAAGTGCCTTCAGTACGGGCATAGGTACCTGAGCTGCCTAATCTGGAAGCAGCCGCATCATAAACGACGCTAACAACCGTCTCCAGACCATTCTTTCAGTCTTTTGTTTTTCTTGTTTTTATAATATTAAATTTTGTAAGCCCAAACTGTGGGGGATTGATACCCGAGCTGATTCAATGACACAAGTCTTTGTTGTCTATTATCAATGACTTAACCTTCGAAAAGCATGTTTATTTTCTAGACATACTAATTCTAATGTTAAGCACATAATCGCAGACAGGAAGGAATCGTCCATTTCACTTCAATTCGGGATTCATCATGGAGCGTGATCTACGGTGTTGGTCAAATAAAAAACCAGCTGTCCTTGGTATAATGGGCCGCACTTACGAGTGTAGAAAGCGTTGACACCAAATTTTTTGTTGTTTCCGGTTCGGAAAGCGGTGATTAATTTTTCTTTGTGATAAACGTTATTTGTAGTTCAATAACACCAGTTACACGCCAAAATACCCCGACTCTGAATCATTAAAACATTTTTTTTAGTTTGTTTTTGTTTTTTTGTTGGTTCTTTTTTTCATTAATTATTGTAGATAGCTAATGTATGATGATAAGAGTACCATGGTCTGACGATTGCTGACGGCTCTCATGACATAACTATCAATAGGCGAGAGCGGGGAAGAGATGTGACATCACCGGTTATTTGACCCGGTAGGTCTAATCTCGTCCGGGGGGAGTTGTAACATGACGTTTGGTCACGTATACAAATCATCTTATTATTATTTTTTTTTAAAGCAATCATTCCAAGATTTCGAGTCAATTATTTTCGAATATTAGATTGGTCGAGTTAACTTCTGATTAATTAAATAAATGTTAATGTTACCTATGAAGTCGTTTAATAGAGTAATCCTAGAAACCGGATTTGGAGGTTGTGGATCCCCTGTCAGCGACAGGTTCAGCACACAAATATACACGCACACCTAACACGAAACAACGCACAGATATCGGTACCAAGGCTGCGGAGAAAAGGACCCTGGTTTATCGCACGAAAGTGAGTCCAATGCGATCAACAAAAAGACGCCGCCTAGTAGCGTGCACGTGAAACAAATTCTCTCTTTTACTCCGAGAAATCGGTCACCTGTGTGTGACTTAACGTGGACTTGACTTTTGTTGTAAAACAACTTCCACCCGATCGTCGTGCTTGATCATCTACGTATGACAGAACGGGCGTTAGCGGGTCCGTGGAGACGAGTATCCGGAAGGAACGCACTCTTAGTTCGACTCTCACGTCACACACTGGTGAGGATAATTCTCTGACAAACTAAAAAGATTACTGATCGCCATATCTCTCTAGAATTTTGTTTCATTTACACTAAAAAGATAGCTTAAAATGCACTATCTGGAATAATTAATTTATCTGTCCGCGAGTGAGCTAATGAAGCTAGAAACAATAGTCTTCAACAATGGCTAATCAGTGGTGATTGCAATACGCGAAAATTCGAGTCTCTTAGTGATGTTGAAATCGGATTAACGCGATAGTTTGTAACGTTAAACTTAGTGATTTAGAGAATGCATTTCGTTAACCTCAAACACGGAGCCTCGCAAAATGGCCAAGGTTGAGTAATGGCACGTTAGAGGAGGTTAGTGAAGGTCAAAAATATTTAGTGACCCAGAAGGTCATTCATAACTACTAAAGTATTAAGTAATGAGCTTGCAACTGACTATATTCGAATTTACTTTTGATGTTAATATAACAGACGGCCATGAATTTTGGCGGTTTTACAGGATGTAACTCGTAGGCGTTAGATTTCAAGGGCATGACCTCAGCTATTGTGAAATCACGCGTTCCGATAATCTAGCATGTAGTTGTCAGCGGACGGGACCGTCCATGTAAATCGGGCAAATATTCTTAAGCTGTCTTTTTGTGCCTTCATTGGAATTCAGATTATTGTTGATTTAAATATATTGGTTTCGTTGGTGTATTTAAATGATTCACGAACAGTTTCTGTATTGTTGTCTATTTTGCTTGTTTTATTTTGGAATACTAGCTGGCGCTCAATCTTCACAGTTCATTAGTGAATCTCGTGTTATCATCGTTATTGACTAATTGCCATATGATCTTTTCATTTATGCAAAAAACTGTTATAAATGTCAATTAATTATTGAAAATGCAGTTAACTGTATTGATTGGTATGCTGATATTCGAGGAAGACCGTGCCGGGTAGTTACGGATTCTCTTAAAACTGCGGACCTCCGAAATAGGTTTCCCATGATTGGAGAGAATACCTTTTGCGGAAAATATAATATGGAAGAGGGAGTTACTAGAAAATATTATTCAAATATAAAATCAAAATTATTGTGAGATAATACACATTATTAAAATTATTATTGATTTTCGAATTTTTTATTGTAAATTTATTAAATTAAATACTCATTAATTTTTTAATATTTTACATTTAAAGTGTTGCAATTTTTGAAAGTTGCGAACAAAATTAGGACAATCAACACATATACCGTTCCTGTCCTCACGTACTCCTTCGGGCTCATAAAATGGTCTAACACCGACCTTCAAAAGTTAAACAGAATTGTTTGCGGAGAAATGGCAAAGCACCGCATGCACCACTAAAATTCAGCGATTGAAAAGGTAGTTTCAGCACGATACACAGGTGGTAGGGGCGTAATAGATGTCAAGAAACTGTGTGAATCACAAGTTGTACAGTTGCGAGACTTTGCAGTACTGTGTGTCAAGCGGGTCTTGAGTACACGCCCTAAATTAAATTGAACTAAGAAAGGGCGTTTTGTATCCAGAGACGGAAGGATTCGTCATTGCAATACAGGAAAAAGTTGTCAGCACCAGGAATTATCGCGAACACATGTTACAAAAAGACGTGGACGATCGGTGCCGATTATGTGGAGATACCGACGAATCCATCGAGCACATAATTGATGGCTGTCGCGCAATGGCTCAGAGAGAATATAAGCACAGACATAATGATGTAGCTGGCATCATACATCAACAACTTGTCCTAAACCTAAGGCTCTCAAAAGCATGGATGCCTTTCTATAGATACATTCCAATGCCGGTTTTAGAAAGCGAAAATTACATCGTATATTGGGATGCTACTATCCAAATGGATCATTACATCCGGGTTAATCGACCTTACATTGTTATGCATGAAAGAAAAGGTGAAAGAGTCTACATCATCGGCATTGCTTGTCTGCTTAACCAAATTTGCAGTGAACCTATATAACCAAGATCCACAAGTATAGCGAGTTAAGGTATTAAGCAAAGACCAAATGAAGGAATGTGAATAATGCATCTATTAATTCCATTGTGAATTTGGCTACAGGCTATGTCAACGCAGAATACACTGAACAGCTTGAACATTTAGGAGTCAGTGGGGTATTGGCAGCAGCTCAGAGGGTGGTTTTATTGAACACCTGTCGCATTGTAAAAATCTTTCCAGACCATCAGAAAGTGTGCGACTAAAAAGTCGTGGAGTAGCAAATAGTAGCTCTAAGAAAGCATCCAGAGGTGACTGTTGTCACCTCTAACGCTCGTAGCCGCTCGTAATTATATAACATTTAGATGACAGTATTTTTTAATGCAAAGGTTCAAAATAACAGCATTTTAAAATTTTATATTATGAAAATAAAAAGTTCTTGATTTTTAATGAATAAAAATTCTAAATTTAAAAATTTTAAAGATTGACCAAAGTCTGTTTAAATTTGTGACATCGCCTATTTCAAAGCTATTTTTTTCTTATTATTTAAAGGAATATTTGAAGACACGTGATTTCTCCGTTTGAGTGTGTGATGTTAGCCTTGTCGCTTGAGAAAAACGGTGTGCGAGTAGCAGTGAATCGCGACAGATCGTTGTCCGATCTTTTCGGATCATTGAAGTGATTAACTCAATAAAGACATTGAATATATAATCTTACAAAAATGTCTATATATATATCGAATGAATAAGTAAGTGATCTGTGTGGTTCTTATAAAAGGTCACAGTCTGCAAGCATTCTGTACTTTAATTAAAACTTGAACTATTAATTATGTCTACCGATTCTTGTCTGTCTATTCCTGACCTCCAAAAATTAATTAGTCATAAACATAAACATTAAGCAAAATGGTCCTTCAAGCCGGATTTAAGATCGTGAAAAAACATAATAAAGTGTTACATTGGTATTGAAAAGGACAGAGTGAGAAGTTTTAATAAGTGAAAGAACAGGAACTAGGTGGAAAATATGACAGCTTGAGGTCACATAGCAAGGATAAGCTGGTGACAACATCTTCGCACGTACTATAATGCATTCGTCCTTCTCCAAACAGTCTGTGCTGTACTTTTTCATACTGTCGTTCTTAACTGGAAAGTAAAGCAGTTTTTTAGTTTGCAAATTAAGACTTTTTAATTTTAGCTGAATTATCAGCAACTGTCGGCTCAGCGTGAGAAATTGGAATATTTTACAAAGTCTAAGTATCGCGCTATTAAAGATGCTTACTTTAATGCGCGAGATTTTCTATATAATCAATTGGTCTTGCTCACTCCTGATTCTAAGGCTAATGCAAATTTAAATCAGTCTCAAATTATTCGTCATGATTCTTTGACTGTTAAACTTCCTCAAATCACTTTACCGCAATTTTTAGGAGACTACAAGTATTGGGAGAATTTCCGCGTTTTATTTAATGCAAGAGAGCTTTAATCTCAACTCATTTACAAGCTTTTATCAATCTTCCTAACGTGTTGAATAATATTCTGGCACACTTAAAAAACTTCGGAAATAAAACAAATGAGTCATTGGTGGCTCTCAAAAATCTTAAACGCTTAACAGAACATTCGCGTGATTTACTTGTTTTCATAATGGTTAGAAAGTTTGATATAAGTACTCTCAAGGAATGGGAGATACATATTGGTTCTAGCACTGATTATCCCACTTATCTGCAACTTGACTCATTTTTGGAGACTCGCGTACGTATTTTGGAGGCTATTAAAGCATCAAAACCTGTTGCGAGTTCTCAAGAAAAGAGTAGGACTTCTAGCTCAAAGTGTTTCCTCCGTAAGTATAATCACTTTTTATTTAAATGTAACTAATTCAAAGCTCTGTCTGTGGACAGGCGTAGTGAAGTAGCTACAAATCATTATTGTTGTTATAATTGTCTCACGCCTGGACATCGACCACATAATTGTGTTAGTAAATTCAAATCTCACATGTGGGGTAGGAGACATAATTCCCTGTTGTGTTCTGATGATTATAATTCAAATCCCACCTTACCACCAACTAACTCTGCATCGGTTAATTCTCAATTGGCAGTTTCAGGTTCTTTCGCGTTAAGCTTACTCAATA
The DNA here is from genome assembly GCF_010883055.1 of Belonocnema kinseyi. Lineage (NCBI taxonomy): Eukaryota > Metazoa > Arthropoda > Insecta > Hymenoptera > Cynipidae > Belonocnema > Belonocnema kinseyi. The sequence continues at coordinate 24,379,627 of NC_046664.1, forward strand.
CGACTGTTATTTCCTTCCAAACTGAAAATGGAAGAAGTCACAGGTTTAGAGTTCTGCTGGAACAAGCATCTGAATGTTGTTTTATAACCGAGAGAGCAATAAAAATATTAAGTCCAAGCTACAAAAAGGTTAAAGCAATAGTATAAGGGGTTGGAGGAGTTAATATTGGTTCTTCAAGAAAATTAGCAGAATTTAATTTAATTCCTACAGAAAAGAACTGTCCTTAAGTCCACATCCAAGCTTTAGTATTATTACAGCTTACATCATATGCTCCTCATGTATGATCTAACCCGGGGAATAAAGATGATTTAAAAGAGTTAGGGTCAACGGAACCAAATCCCTTTAGTTCCCAACAAGTCGATTTGATTTTAGGAGCCGATAAATGTGGCTCATGTTTACTTCCTGGTCTCCAACAGGGTATATTGGGTTCGCTTACTGCGCAAAGTATCGTGTTTGGTTGGATATTATCTAGGCCGGTTTCTGTCACAAATAAAATAGAAATTAACATTCCAGTTACAGCACACCAAGCTATTTCAGCAGCAGTCTTGCATGAACACTTAACCAGGTTCTGAGAGTTGGAGGAAGTTCCTTTTAAAAATACTTTGACAGATGATGAGAAGTTTTGTGATAAACATTTTACCACGAATTACCAATGAACAAAAGACGGACGTTACATGATACGCTTATCTTTCAAAAACGGTCCTCTTTGACATCAAAAATTGAAAAAAAGGATTCGAATTTCTCAAATTTTGCTAGTAAATGAATCATAAGAGGTACCTTAGTATTTTTTTAATTATTCGAGTTTTTCTTTCCGCTTTACTGCTAAAGAATGTAAAATTTCCCGATGCTTTGCATATTGATGGATAGTTGTTCAAGAAGATTGACTTTCTGTGGATAAAATATCAGTTTTTAAAATTAAACTGTAATTCTTGAGGATTAAGCTATTTTCTTAAAACTCTTGACTTTAATTTGTTATTTTTAATTGAAAATTTATCACTTTTTTGGAAAATTCATACATTACCATATGTTAATGATTAGTTTTTTGTAAAGCATTAATTTTTCTTTTATAATTAAGCGTATGGACACCATCAGGTCCTTTGTATTCAGACTTGATCTCCCAGTTTACCGTGCTTTGCCGAAACGCGGAAAAATGTACGAAAATGACCAACTTGGGAGCCGCACAACATTTATTCAGAATGTTTTTTTTATACTAAATTGATAGTTTCTTTACTGACAACCGCACAACTTTTATTCCGATTTTCTTATATTAAATGATAGTTCTTTTTACATAAAACACAAATCAAAATTAAAAAAAAATTGACGTGGCGTCCGCTCAAGATTCAAGACGCTGGTTACCACGGTGTGCCCACTTCAATGTATTTCGAGGGGTTACTTGTACATTGTGGCAAAATTCAAGATCAGCGCCACCTAGGGCACGTAGCAGGAACTATTGTCCAGAGCGACCGTCCACCCCTTCCCTTTTCACCCTAATTTTTAGGTTATGCCCATTTATCTTTCTAAAATAAATACATGAATAATAACAACCAATAACACAAACCAAAAATTGAACAAAATCAAATCTATCATCCATCAAATGCAATAATATGTTAAAGTTTGTTGAAATCGATCTATCACAGAAAGATTCCAACACTTTAACATTTGATTCTTCGTTCTATCATAGAATGATTCCCAAAGACTTTAATATTTGATTGCATTTGATCGAGGATCGATTTGATTTTCTTCAATTTTTAGTTTGTGTTATCGGTGAAAATCCATTGTAAATCCTCACGCGAGCGCCATCTAGGGAACGTAGCAATTACTACAATCATTTCGCCACTTTTCCTACAGGAATGGGCAGCCGTTCAAAATGTGGGTACTATGTTTTCCTAAGCTGCGCAAGCGTGGAACTGTGCCATAAGGGTCGCGTGTGCAGAACGGCTTAACTATTTGCTGGGGAAGCGAAAGCACCGCAGCTCCCCTGTCGGTGGTATGCGCTAATTCTCGTTAGATGAGTTTTTAATGTTTACATGCGATTAGTTGTGATTTTAAATCAAACTCAAAATTATCACGATAATTACAATTGTGTTTTTGTGCTGTGTTATCTACATTTGGAAATAATATAAATAGCGACAAGGGAAATATTTATTCTGCTGATTCAGACTGATCTTTCGTTCTCAAACACAAACTTTTTGTGTCGGTTTCACTGAGTATGACTCGTTGATAATAAAAATCAAGTAATTTGAGTTCTATTTAATCTAAAATGTTACTAAAATATAATTCTATTTTTTTATCCTTATCAAGTGCACATTCAGGGTGGCCGTTTTAATCGAAGCAAAAAATTCCCGGCCATTTACCAAGTTTTTCGCGGTTCGCAAACATTGTTCACGGCCAATTTTTGTTTTAAATATTCTAGGTATCCTTCAGAAGCTTTAAAATTTTATTTCAAAATCTTGAAAAATTTAGATGTGGTTTTAAATTTTTCCAAATTCAAAATAATTTTCGAATTTTTTGTTAGAACTTTTAAATTTATTTTATATTGACTTGAATTTTGTCTATAACTTTTATAAAATCCTGCAAATTTGAAAGAAATTAAATTTGAATTTATAAATAACAATAGAACATTCATTATTAGTACAAATATTAGAGACATATTAAGAGATATCTAGAAGTTTTTAAAAGATTCGAATCAAATTTAGAACTTGAAATAATTTGAAATACTTACAGCCGGGTTAAAAATAAAATTTAGATTTTTAGAGATTTCAAACACAAAATTTAGAATTTTTTTAAGAATAGCGAAAGACTACAAAAGAAAAAAAAATTTCTATGTTTCTTAGGAAAATTGAAAATGATTTTTCACTTTGAAAAATTATTGTGATAGAAAGTTTAAGAAGATTTTGAGAGACTTGAAAAATGATCAAAGAAGAACATGGAAGATTTTAAGGATTTAATTTAATTTGCTGGATTTTCAAAAATTGCAGGAAAATTTCGATTAATTTTAAAATCTATTTAGAAGTTCTAACAAAAGCGTTAACACATTTTATTTAAATTACTTGAAATAATTTCAAGTTTTTAATTAATTTAATAAAAACCTTTAATTATGACTATATTATTATGGATTTATTTTTAAGATGAAAGCAGTAAAACGCACGTTTACATTTTTTAATAGCTGGAAAAATTAATAGAAATAATATATTAATATATTTATTTATTGAATTTTATATGAAAAAATGATATAAAGGAATACCTAAAACTCTGAATTAAAAATAGATTATTGATAAATCATGAAAATTTTTATTTAAAAATAAAATGATCGGAATAAATGATATATTAATTTCAATTCCTTATCAAGACTTTCGGATTGAAACAGATACAATCTGGAAATTCTCAAATTTTGAACAGACCTAGAATTGTTTTGTAAATATTTATAAATATTTTATTATTATTCACAGTTAATAAAGTAAAACTGTTTTTATCAAAAAATTTCAATTTTAAATGATTTTAACTTCAAAGTGTTTAAATCCTTAAAACTACACTTTGATTATTTTAAGAACTGTTAAAATCGTACCTGGGCAAATTTTTCTTATTGAAAATTCGTAAAATTTTCGGTTTCCCGGTCTGGCGGCCACCCTGTTTGTTATAAAAAAATCTTCGATTTTAAAATTTCCAATTTTTTATTTTTTTCTACCCTTTAAAACTGCATTTTAAAATTCTAAACTAAATGATATAATAAGTGCACCCATTATTTGAATATCTATATAACGAGAATTTTCGTTTACTGCCACTCCGAGCGCCAACAGTCATATCCGGTATCGGCTCAAGGTCAGGTCCGTAGCGAATGCTGTTCATCAAATATTTTCGTTTGTTCGCGGTATCAAATGAGTGGTGCCATTCTAGAAAACAGCAGTGGCGCTATTCACTGTGAGATTAGTGTAACAATTCTACGTGTGGGTTGAGCGGCTCTACCAAACATCTCTCCGTGTACGAGGTCTGTTCAAAAAATAATACGCGGACTGTTTGAATTTCGCGGCTCGAGTTGGTTTCAGGAGAATCCGCTTGGTGTCACTAAGCTCGTACAGATCGGCTGTTTAAAAGGCGGTATTCCAGTCGCAGATATCTTTATTTGTTGATAAAATACACGGTTTTAAGTGAAGAGTATTTTTTTTTTGTTTGTCGGATTTGTAAATCTTCGGGAAAGACTCGGGAAATCTGCAACTGAAACATTTGCCATGCTCAACACGGCCTACGGCGATGTTGCCATGAATCGCACTGCATGTTTCAAGTGGCATGAGCGTTTTAAGGGTGGCCGACAGTCGATTGACGATGATGAGCGTCCTGGGCGTCCTTCAACGTCAACTGACGAACCACACGTTCACAAAATCAACACCCTGGTGCGCGAAAATCGACGTCTGACTATTAGGGAGCTTGCCGAAGAGTGTGGGAGCTCAGTTGGATCTTGTTACGAGATTTTGACCGAAAATATGAAGATGCACCGCGTCACTGCGAAATTTGTACCACGCCTGATGACCGACTCAGCACTTAGAACTTGTGAGTTTTTGGCCAGACACTAAATAACTGTTCTTAAGCACCCCCATACTCACCTGACCTTGCTCCTTGTGAGTTTTTCTTGTTCCCAAAACTAAAAAAAACCCTCAAAGGAAGATTTGAGACGATTTTGAAAATTAAGGCAAATGCGACGAAGGAGCTAAAAGCCATCACAAAAGAAGAGTCTCAGGACTGTTTCAACAAGTGAAAACACCGTTCGGATAAGTGCGTATGTTGGGGACGAGAGTATTTTGAAGGAGATGCAGACGTGTAACTTCCAAATAAAGTACTTTTTTTATGACCTCAATCCGCGTATTTTTTGAACAGCCCGCGTATAAATGTCACACAACGATCGTAATTCGTGTGAATGCAGCCCTCGCTTTGCTCATTTAATTCGGTTTACGGCTCTAAGTAGCGCCATTCTGGTCGAGTGACCAGCCGTATAGACGCGTTGCTTCTGGGAAAGTGGCATAATTATTCAGAACTTCTCTCAGATATAGCTAAGCACAAGTCTTTTTAAAGTTATTGTGGGGAAAATGTGATGTTGATGAAACGAAAATCCATTGGTGAAGTATCACTGATCCTGCCTGCTTTCAGAATGAAGACTACTCGCGTACCTTCCTATGCTGCCAAGACAGATCTTAGTGTCAGACTAGTTCTATCAAGTCTCACGAGCGACCCTATGATATATTTTTCAGCCTTATGTAAAGAGACTCAGTACATGACATCCAAAAAAGGAGATTTGTATGTGCCAGCCGTCGTTTCGAAACAAGTTGAGATACAAGCGGCTTTGGTTGCCTCAGAAGTGTCGCATTCATTTTTCCAAACTTTATGAAGCATAGAACTTGTGCCTTGAACAGACATGCCAACGCCTCCTCGTCCAACAAGGAGCATGCTCCGCCGTGAAATTTTAGAGTGCCGAGAATAGAATCAGAATTTTCTAACAGCAGCCTGTCCAGCCTAGCATGAAAAGGCAATCCTTTGAGCTATTCTGAAAAAATCTATATTTTGTTTAAAAAAAGTGATTACTATCAACATCAAAAAATGTTCTCCACATGAAAATAAAATTTTGAGGTACATTTTTGTCCATTATTTTATATTCGAGTTATTTTTTTTCGTGTAATATAAAACAATAAGGACTTCTTATTACGCCCCATTGAATAAAATTAAATTTTTCATACCATTTTGCAAACTTCTCTTTTTTCTATAATGCGACTTATCTTGTGTGATCATTACATCTCATAAAATTTTGTATCTCAAAATGTATATCCTTGTATGAAGTTGATCTTTTATTTATAAAAATTTATATTTTTTGGTAGTAATCAAAATATTTGTTTTCAGTTCGCCTTGTTTGATATAATATATACCTTGCCATTTGAAAATTCAATTATTTAAATGAAAATTTATCCGTTATATATATAAAGAACGAAATAATATGCTGAAAAATCCTTTATCTTACGTTTAAAATAAATTTTTTAACTGCAAATTTTACTATCCGATTTTATCATGAGGTGGATATTATGATATGCAAATTGATCTTCTTGAGTTATAGATTTACGTACTATGTTAAAAAGTAGTATTTTTGGTCTTCTTAATATACTTCTTTGCACAGTTTCTTACCAAGAGAAAAACGTCAAAATAAATATTTATTCAAAAAAATTCTATTTAGTCCCACTTTGCGGTTAAAAGTATAATATTATTAAAGAGTTGATGTACTATTGTATTTAAAGGTTTGATAATTATTTAATAACATTCTTCTCTAAGATTTTCAAGTTTTCTTTGGCTTTTTAGTTAGAGAAAAAAAAGAGCAAGCAGCATTTCAAAATTATAATAAAAATTTTTCTAACTTAACATAAATATATTAATTAGAGAATATAATTTTATTTTAAAAAATCCTTGATTGAAATCCGAAATCTCAAAAACTATTAAATATGTTTATATATTTTCATAAATTTTAGAAAAATGTTTGAATGTCATTTAATATCAACGAATGAAGAAACTACATTTTTTACCAGATACTCATTCTAATTAAATGTAAATATCAGAAAAGGATTAGTTTCATAGCTCTTATCTAGAAGATAACGACTATAGGGTATATGTATTATATAATATAAAAAAGCTCTAGAATATTCATTTGATAAATAAATTTTTTCTCCACTTTGAAAAGATGGCGATTGTTTCTACTTTTTTCGTATTATTAGCGGCTATTCTGAATTCTATTGGTGAGGACATTAATATATATATATATCATTTAAAATACATTAATTTTATTTATACGCAAATCAGAATGTGCGTGACATAATCTATGTTTTTTTAACCAATTTGATTCAAATTGTATCCCCGTTGGTGACGAATTCGTACCATATATTACCATGTACACATATGGATCAGTCTTAAGAGGTGATCCAAAAATTTACAAAAGATATTAGGACATAAAGGAAAGTTGAGCAGAAATTCGATCCATTATATTAAAAGTGCATTTGCTTGTGAAGAAACTGACGAATTTATTGCGTTATATGCTTTTTAATAATATTAAGACGTTCAACGAATGAGAATCTTCTAATAGAACAAGAAGTATAATTGTGATTTTCAGAAGATATTTTTTCAATGAAACAAATGAATTTTTCACTAAAAAAGATTAGTTTTCAACGGGAAATATAATAGCTGATATTATTGGAATTAAGGAATTTGAATTAAATTCAAGTCAAATTCAAAATCCTATTCAATGTCCAATTGCAATTTAAAAAAAATTGGCATAGAATTTATGTAACGAAATATCATTTTAACAATTTTAACAATTCGGAACGAGTGGTAAGCGAGGGCCAAACGCCCAAGCCTATCGCGGGTTCCGAAAATATTGCTTGAGCCATGAAGACTGATCTCCCCCATGGAATGTACTGTATTTTCAAATTAATTTCCATTTTTTTCTAAAAACTTTTTTCTTCTCAGTTTTAGGGAAATTTCAATCTTTGTTAAAACTGCAATATGAACGTTTTCCCGTGGTTGTCCAAATTTTGCGGATGGACTTTTGGTTTTATTTTTAGGAATTCTGCACAATAGCTAACATACCCAGCTCTTAAAAAATGCCACTTTCCATACAATGCCGAAAACTGCATGCAAATCTAAAAGGGGAGGGTGGTAAGATGATATATGTATCTGATAATCTAATGGATGTAACGCAATTCTTCTGCGTGGTTCTGTGGAGTTGACAGTGAACGGCGTGCTCAAAATGACTACTCTAACTGTTCATGAACACTTAAAGCTTAGTGAACCAGCTGGTGACCGGATATCCCATCCCGGTTTAACTATTTTATATTAAAACACTGAGTCCGTAGCAAAAGTGAGAGTAGAAATGATTAAGTAACTTTTACGTTCTAGATTTTAATTGATATAATCAAAGTCAAGACACCAAACCAGCTTGCCTGGGCGAATACTAGGCAAAGAGCTTTGTCTCTGTATTTCACACACTTTTAAGCAAAAGAAAATTCTTGAACCTGGATAATTTTCAGGTCCCGGATTCCTTACACCATCATTCATAGTTGTATCCAAGAAACAAAACGGATAAAGAAGAAAATTTTAAGCTGTCAAAATATTTTCAAAAATTTCCTAACTATAATCTGACAGGTTAAAAAACCTTTCACCTAAGTAACTTATTCTCTTCTGAAGGAGAGGTGAAACGGTTACTGAATGATTGTTATAAACTAAACTTGATTTGAATCATGCAAATGAAGCATGCAAAGGTTTATCCAGGGTTATTATTCAATCTGGCTTACAAACCAACCTAAATGCCTGACAAGATAGGCTCTCATCCGTGATCATCTCTGGGTATTTCATTAAAGAGGAGATTGCTTCCAAGTGTGCTCCTGACCTGTAGTGACTTCTTTCTTTCATTGTCTGCCCTCACATATTGGAATTTCGAGCCCCTTCCATAATCCTGACGTTCCTACTTATATTCTGCATCGTTGATTTTAAGTAATATTCTTTCAAGTTAAGCCCGCTTCTTCGGACCATTCAGTTCGTCGTCCTAATTCTCGACATGCTTTTGAATGTGAGATGCATAATACCTTTCTGCCTATTATCCTCCTAGCGATGCCAATTTTTGAATGTCGGGTGAAACTACGTCCACCAGCAAACTTCAATTGTTGTCCACGATGAAAATGGTCATAATACTTGTCTAGTTCAGACTTGAACGTCGGGTGGCAGCAACTCGGTCTTCCCTTCCCTTAAACTGCTCATAGTTTTTCGTGAACCGAGCTATCGACCCAGATTAAGAATCGTTGGAGTCACTTTATTGGTACTATGAAGGGCCGTGTTTTAGAAAAATCGGAACATGTTCAAACATATATCATGACTTTTTTGATCTTGATTAAGTAAGGAAAAAATCATTGTTTTAAAAACCCTGTGGGTTTTCTCCACATGACTAGACTAAGAATGTTATAGTGGAGAGAACAAACTTTAAATAACTATTTCCGTTTCCAAATTATTCATCACTTTATTATTAAATTCGGCGCCAATGTCCAAATGTAGAACCTTACGTATTCCCCAACTTGTCATGGTTAACGTTACAAAAGCTTTATTGATTCTTTTCGCATTATGATGTCTCAGAGGTGCCACTTCTCTCTATTTGGAGAATAAATTCTCAAAGAATACCAAATAAGCAACGCTCCTATTCGATCCTCTGATCCATCAGCCCGCGTGACTAAATGGCATCACGGTCCTCGATTATTAAATACAGGATTGTTTCAGTACCAGTAGAGGTCTGCGTTTATCACCGCCCAGCCCTGATTCTTCCTGGTCTCGGATTTTTTAGATTGTAAAGCCTTTCACAAGAATTTCCTAAAACATAATAACTTGCATCTGTCTGGATGCAGAATAGTATATGAAAATCGGAATGTACCCAAAAAGCAGATGACATCAAGCCTTTTTCAAATCTAAACTCCCGCTTCCTAATCATCTTCCCAAGAGAAGTTGTAATTTTTCGTGGTTAGACGAGTGAGTGTCTCACAGATTCAAGTGCAGCCCTTGATGTATCACCTATATTATGAATTGGGTTAAAAACCAATTTTTATTTAGTTTAAATCCCAAAAATGTTACTTTATTTTGACAAAATTTGATTTGTCTGAACAGATTATCTTACAACAGTGAAAAAGTGCAAGCACCTTTAAAGTATCACAAAAAATACGCAGGACCAATTTATGAGAGTCTGCATAATCAGTTTCCACTGGTTATAGTTGTGTGGACGCCTATAAGAGCACACAAGAGCAAGGGGGTTTTCCGCCCACCACGTTACAGGCTCGAATGAAAATATCATTACTATAAAAATTTTGATAAGAAAATGACAAACAAATTATTCGAGAAAATTTTTTATTCCCACTGCGTTATATGCTTTGAAAAAAAACTACTAAATTTATTATTGTACAAATTTCTATAGCAAAATTTAAAAAATTTAAATACCAGAATTTGAGAAAAAAAATTTCCGAGAAAGTTTTTTTTTCTCCACTGCCTTATAGGATTCAATAAAACCAACTAACATATGTCATCGAAAACATTTCGATAGTAAACTTTGGAACAAAAATTTTCGATTAAATTGGTTTGAAAATCGTAACAACCATATAGGCTGCAATAAAAATTATGATACTATACTTAAATTTTGTGATTAATTGGACTAAATCTGATGATGAAAGATTTCGAAGATTTTAGGATATTTAAAAAAATGTAAGTTTTTTTCAGGAGCTTTAACAAATTGCAAGAGATATAAAAGGATTTGAAATATAAAGGTATTTAAAGAAACAATAAAAATTTTATTTAATAATTTGAAGCGATCCCAACGAATTCGGAATATTTTAAGTTGTTTTTTAATGTTGCTTACAATTTTATGAAAGTTACAAAATTCAAAGGAATTTTAAATTGATTCCAATATTCTAAAAAGATTACGAAGAACTTTAAAACTTATAATAAAAATTCCGAGTTTTTTTTTAAAGAGCTTTAACAAATTAAAAGGGATTCCAAACAAATTTAAGGGATTTGAAATATTTAAAGGTATTTAAAAATATGCTAAGGAAATTTGGAATTGATTTAAACAATTTTAAGGAACTAAGCCCTCAAGATGTTTTAATATTTTTTCCATGATTGCAGGAAATATCAGATTTCATCAAATTGAAAGGGGATTTTGATTTAAACCTGAATTCTTATTAATTTCTACTGAATATGTTTAATTCATCTAAATTCTTTAAAATTCACTCAATTCTATTCAATTCAATTCCGGCTATTTATTAAATTCTTTTAAAGGTACTTAGATTTTTTTATTCAATTTCAAATTTACTGAATTCAGTATTTATAAAAATATTTTTTAGTTGTTTTCAATTCACAATAATTGAATACTCATTTTTTTTAAGTTCCTTTTTAAATTAATTTTATTAAAATCAATGAATCTTTCAACCTTTTTTCCAATTTTTTAAAAATTTAGTACAATTTAACTTGAATTTTTTTAAAGCTTACACATGGAATTAAGGTGGCAACTTGACCGGAATATCGGGGTTTTTATTCTGACTGCAGTAGAATTCCAGTTTTATTAAATTTTTGGTTAAAAATAGATCTTTTCTTGTTGAAAATTTAATAATTTGGGTAAGAATCTGTTTAGTTTAAAAAATTTTTTTTCTATTAAAAATTCCAGTATCACACAATTTTTTTGGTTGAAAATGCATCTTTTCAAGTAAAAATCCATTTCTTTGGTAGAAATATGAGCTTATTCATTGAAAACTTTTTTTATGAAAACGAATTTGTTAGTCGAAAATTGAACTATTTTGTTGAATATTTATTAATTTTTTTTTTAAATCTAACTATTTCAGTTGAATATTTATAAGCTGAGCTGAAAATCCTTTACTTTTAAATAATTTTTTTTTAATATCATTTTTTAACTGAAAATGTAAATATTCACCTTGAAATTCTACTCTTTGGCCAATACTTAATTTTTTAAACTGCAAATGTAAGCATTTAATTTTTGGTTGACATGCTACCTTCTTTATCTGAAAATAAATGTATTTTGTACTTACTTTGTTTGAATTTTTGTTCAGAAAATTAATGTTTTTAACTGAAAATTTAACCAATTCATTTTTGGTTGAAAACTTATTTTCCTTATTTCACAATAAACTATCTGGTTGAAAAATGATCATTGTTAGTTGAAAATTTAACTATTTGGTTAACAATTGATGTATTTTGTTGAAGACGAAACGATTCCATTGTTTGTTAGTAGCTGATCTTTTTTAGTTTAAAATTTAACTATTTTGTTGAAAATTGATAATTTTCAGTTCGAAATTAAACTATGTATTCAGTTGTTTATATATATAATTTGCTAAGAAATATTCCCTGTTTTGGCAGAAAATTATTTTTTTTTAGTTTATGATTCATTATATTAGTTAAAAATTCGTCATTTTATTTAAAAATTTATCAGTTTAGATGAAAATGTGGTGATTTTTTTCTGGAAAATTAATTTTTTAAATTGAAAATTTAACTATTTCATTGTTGGTTGAAACCTGAAATTTTTTAGTTCAAAATTTAACTAGGGTTTTAAAAATGGATTTAATTATTTAATTAATCGTTGCTGTTAATATATTTAAGAATATCTTTCAATATAATTTGTCCAAATAATTGTAAATTAAACATATGAATTGAATATGTAGCAGTAAAATAAAATATATTATTTACAATAAACGTGCAAAACCGTGTGGATATTCTGAAGCGATTGTTTAAAAAAATATTTTAATGATTCCGTACTATGAGAAATTATACCTGAAAAATACTTTAGATTCAGTCAGACCTCGTTTATAGCAAGACTCGTTTATTCTAAATCTCGTTTATTGCAATCTAAGATACTCGTCTTTCGCAACTTCCCTAACACCCACCACCGATGGTCTCATGTTCCGTATAGCCAATGAGAGCGCGGAAGCAAGAATATATCTTGATACCACATTCCGGATACGTGGAGTGGTGGGGTCTATTCTCGAGTTGCAATAGACGAGATGTTTCCGTTTCGGAGAAGTTGCAATAAACAAGGTTCGATTGTACTCTTACTAACACCAACATATTTAGTAAGCTCAGGACTTCTCAAGGTAAGCTACTAACATCCTTAGCTTTTTTGAAACGGTGCAAAGACAAAAAAATCGTCCCAAAATTCTTACAACTGTACAATGCAATAACATTTAAAATAAAAATAAAAAAACAAATAAAATTGCATTAACAATGTTTCGGTAATCGTACCTTATCAAGGCGAAAAAAATTTAATAGGTAGAAATTGACAGGACCCACGAACAGGTGCTCTCTCTTTGATGCCTGAGAATCGAATGAGGTTCCGTAGGCCAATCTGTTGTGAACACAATATAAATATCTGTCACAATTACATCAGAAATACGGAAAGTAAAAAAAAAAAATTCATGCACCAGCCTCGTTAAATATAATTAATCATATTTGCAAAACTTTTGTTTGTTAATATAAAGCATTTTAATGAATTCTCTCTTTCTCTCATTACTTTCACTATGCAAAATTTGAACATTATCCCAGTCAACCTCATGGTTAATATCAACAAATTCCTTCGGATGCCTGGCAAAAACACTCTTATAACAGCTTCCCAAACGAACATCACTTTTGTGTTCCTCTATCCTAGTATTAAGAAGTCTGTCAGTCTGTCCCACGCAATTCATCTTATAGATCCTGCAAATTATCTTATAGACAACACCACCCTTTTCAAAATTATCCAAATGATCTTTGCAAAAATTTATCACTGAATCCATTTTAAATAGTAGACGGAAAATAGTAAGAAGTTAAAATTTTTTTAACACAAGTTCAATACTTTTAGATATTGGACCAAAAAATGGAACAACAAAAGCATTAAACGAGCTATATTACTTTTACTCTTTCTGATTATCTGCAAGCAAATTATAACCCTGTTTGTTTTTGATTTGTTGAACTCTAATTGCAATATGTTTATCAATTAAGTTTTGTGGATAATGATTCAGAAAAAGGATATTCCTAACAATATTAAAATTTCTTGTGTGCAATAAAAAATGGGACAAACATAGAGCTCTGTCAACATGTTAACTCAGTTAACATGCCAGCATTTTAACCCTTAATTACTTCTATGTCCAAAAAACTGATTCTATTATCCTGCTCTTTTTATGAGTAAATTGAAGTTTTGAATGAAAACTGTTAAAAGTATCAATGACGATTTGCAACTTTGCTAGAGGAATAGATAATAAGGTATCGTCGACAAACCGAAAATAAAAAGTTAAAATAAAATCTGATTTTCGAAATGCAAAAACCTCCAAAGCTTACATCACTATTTCTACTTTAATCGGAGAAATGACTAAACCTATTGGAGTACCAGACTTCTGTCTACAAAAAGATCGATTAAATTTAAAATAAGTTGAGTACATAATAAAAACTATCCCTTCGATATAATCTTTTTGACATAATCAAGTACGAGTTTTCATATTATCCCATTTATTTAAAATTGCCTGTTAAAAACTAATTCAAGGGGTATACTTGATATACTTGGTATACTTGGGGTATAATTTGCTCGTTGAATTCTTGTTTTTTTAATAGGAGTTTCGCAATCAGTTCTTTTCGATACAAGGAGTGTACACTGGATCTTATAGGGAACAGGCAAATTTTGGAGATTCTTAGGGCCTTAAAAAAATCGGCGAAAATTCTGGGATGCTTCTTGAAGTGTGCGCTTCATGTCTCAGTAGTTTCCAAAATTGCCTATTTGGAACAATTCGATCATATTTTTTTGTTCATTTGTCAGACAAATAAAAATGGCCGCAAATTTTTAGCGCTTGTGTCATAACGACATAACCTTCAAGTTTTATCTAATCGCAAGCAAGTGACAAATACACTTAACAGGTGATAAGTTCTAATATCGGATTCTTCTATTTTTTTAACTTTTCAAGTACACTGCACAATCAGAAACTATAACAAGTTTGTACATGATCTAAAGTACTCTAAAAATGTCAGCCATCTTGGTTTGACTTGAACCATGATCTCAAATCAGATCATTATGACCTCACAAGTCGACTATTCACTGCAGTTGATCAAAATGTTCTTGTTGCGCATCTGATTCAAACTTGTGTCTAGTATATAATGTTGGATTTGATACCCTCCCGCCTGAAAAAAGTTTGCATGGCTCAAGCCATGGCTAAAGTATGGGTCACGGCTGAATAGCAGCATGGCGCAAGCCTTGCTCCTGTCCGCTTCCCTTGCTTAGGACACGCTAAACACAAATGAATATTCTAAAGAACATGTAAGTGTCAGAGAAAATGAGCTTGCATTAAAAATAAAAATCTTAGGTTTGTCAAAAGCCGGCACGTCTCTAAATGGTATGTTCAATACCCGGGTGCACTGGGTCACACACCAGGTAGTTTAGCACGTATTCTACAAGAACTTTAAAAAAATTTAAATTGTGCTAATTGCCAAAATAACTACCATTAGTGAGTCGACGATCCGGAGGCACTGCAAATTGAGCACCATTTAGTATAATACGTATTCTACGAGAACTTTTACAAAATTTAAATTTTGTAAATAATGAAAACAATTCCACATGGTGATTTGGCGACCCGGGTGCACCACGTCGCGCCTTAGGTATCTTAGTACGTATTCTACAAGCACTTTTTCAAAATTTAGATTGTTTCAATATCTAAAATTACTGAAAATTGTAAGTTGACGATCCGACGGCACCATATCGAGCACCAGGTAGTACAATACGTATTCTACGAGAACTTTAAAAAAGTTAAAGTTTGTAAATAAGGAAAAAAAATTCAAATGGTTAGTCGACGACCCGGGTGCATCATGTCGCGCCCCAGGTCGACTTTAATTTTTAGTAATTTTGGCTGTTGGATTAATCAAAATTTTGAAAAAGTTCTTTTAGAATACATGCTAAACTACTTGAGGTACGATCTAGTCCACCGGGGTCGCCAACTCACCAATTGAAATTGTTTTCATTATTTACAAAATTTTTATTTTTAAAAATTTCTCATCGAGTACGTATTATACTACCTGGTGCTCGATCTGGTGCATCCGGATCGTCGACTCACAATTTTTAGTAATCTTAGATATTGAAACAATCTAAATTTTGAAAAAGTGCTTGTAGAATACGTACTAAGATACCTAAGGCGCGAGCTGGTGCACCCGGGTCGTCAAATCACCATATGGAATTGTTTGCATTATTGACGAAATTAAAATTTTTTAAAGTTCTTGTAGAACACGTACTAAGATACCTGGAATGCGACCTGGTGCACCCGGGTCGTTAAATCACCATTTAAAATTGTTTTCATTCTTGACGATATATTTAAATTTTTGAGAAATTCTTGTAGAAAACGTTTTAAACTACCTGATGCTCGATCTGGTGCACCCGGATCGTCGACTCATCATTTTGAGTAATTTTGGTTGTTTGAACAATTTAAATTTTGAAAAAGTTCTGGTAGAATACGTGCGACTAGATTCATCCGGATCGTTGACTCACTAATAGTAGTTATTTTCGCAATTGGCACAATTTAAATTCCTAAAGAGTTCTCGTAGAATACGTTCTAAACTACCAGGGGTTCGACCCGGTGCACCCGGTTAGCGAACTTACCATTTAGAGACACATCGGCTATTGGCACACCTAATATTTTCATTTTTAACGCAGGCTAATTTTCTTTGACGCTTACATGTTCTTAAGAATATTCATTGGTGTTTAGCGTGTCCTAAGCATGGATAACGGAGAGGAGCAAGGCTTGCGCCATGCTGCCATTCAGCCGTGAACCATGCTTTAGCCAGATATTTCCAAGTGTCTTGCCATGCTTGAAGCATGCAAACTTTTTTCACGCGGGCTAACAACATTTTTTTACTGCGTAGTCCAGCATTATATAAGCAGGTTTACACTCGCCGCTTGAAAAGAGTGAGTTTAGGTTTAATATGCAAGCTGTAGAACACGCTCATTTTTTGCGGCTACCACTGAAAGAATTTTTATTAAGATTCCGAAAAAGGGAACGTAAAAAATCCTTGTTCTGAGTCAAAGCTTTAAATATGCCGTTATAATAAATAACATAAATATTCCATGTCACAAGCGGACGTCACTGACTCGTAAGAGATTATTTGGATTATCATATCAATTTTAAATCATTTTGTAATAAAATTTTTTTTCTTGAAACTGACTCTGATAAAATATAAACATCTGATAAGAAAAATCTGAACTTCTAAGAACAGATCACAACTACCCAAAATATTAATTATGTAATTGAATGAAGCGCAAGAATATTAATCATTTGCATTGTGAATCAAAGTATTAATAAAGTGATTAGTTTTCCATCTAATACGAAAAGATGAGGATTGTTTCAACTCTTAATTTATTCTTGGTGGTTATCGTCAATTCTGTTGGTAAATATAAAAATAAAATAGAGCTATAGTTTGACGTATATTTTTTTAAGGGTTTGTTAACTGTACTATGGGTTTTTTGGAGTGATTTTTGAATATTATTGTGAAAAGGGGGAAATAAATCAAGATCTTAGAAATTGGTATTGGATGCATTCTTTTAGTTATGAGTATCAACTAGAGTCTTGGAAAGGTTTCTGGATTGATTATTTTTAATTTTTAGTTTGCTGGAGCTGTCGTTGTTTAAAAGCAGTCTAAATTTTTTTTTAATGTACAAAGGATAGTTTGTTTTTTTAATTATTACTGTGAGCTTTTAGAGATATTTCAGTGTCTGGTGAAGATGATTGATGAGATTTTATTGTATTTTTCAAACTTTTGGTTTGTTTATGTGAAGCTCGCAGAATAGTTAACGTTTGATTTCCATTAAACAATTCATGTTTTTATTTTAAGTGAGCCAAACATGAGCCCATATTCTTGATACTTAGAGAAAAATAGATTTTGAAACGTAGACGTTCAAGGTACTTTTAAAAGTTTTTGAGAGCTCAACAAAAATCCAATATTCTGGCGTAATGGATTTTTTATTTGCCAAGTTTTCTGTAGTGAATTTAGTCTCTACGGTTTATCTCTAGGGTGGGCAAAAATAGCCGGTAATAGCCCATAACTGTTTGATCACCAAAATTATCAAATGCCATTATGGAAGGTAATTATCGCCAAGATTTCCTTTCGACAAATCACAGCGCTCGGCTAACCTTGACGCGTTTCTCGGTCTGAGAACTTTATTGAATTAATACGAAAGAGTCGTTGTACCGATAGAGGTGACTTTACAAATTTTATAATTAATTCATTTCACTAAAGTTTTTACAACTATTGATTTCTAATTATTTTAAATTAAATAATTTAGATGAATTTTAGAATTAATTAGCAAACTTTCATTTCACAATTAATGCTCTTTTTTGTCTTTTTGCAGTAATATCATCAGGTTTGCCGCCCAAAACAAGGGACCTTCTCACGAATTTCGGGATGAGTAGTGAAAATAGAACAAGAGACTTTCTGACAAATTTCGGGAAGAGTGTTGAACATCAGAATCATCAAGGTAATCCTAGTACAAATGAAAATTGATAACAAAAGTGTTAAAAAATCTGCTTGAAACTATCAATTCTCAAACTAGAAAATATTCTGCAAGCGTGGATCCTCGTTTCCAATGTTTTAAAGAGCAAATGTTTTGAAAGTATTTTGCACTGGAATTCTGCTTTTTGATGCACCTGTTCCATCGGTATTTATTATTTTGAAGCATGCAGTTCCATAAGATATTCTCGTATATTAACGGAAAAAAAATATATTAGCAAACGCCTTCCAATAATTTCTCTTCTGCAGATTAGACCTGTGCCAAAATATGTAATGTGAAAATCAGAGTAAGATTATAATGATCTTAGAATCAATTTTCTTAAAATATATCATTATTATAAAAAATTATTATGTAGAAAACTGTCTGTAGATAATCTGTATTCTAATAAATTGTACAAAAATAGTGACGAAACTAATGTGAAAAGTGGGCAAACTTAAAAAAACCACTCAAGTATTTTTTTTAATCCAAGAAGACGGAAAGCCAAATCAGATTAGTATTATATTCATTGTCTCTATTGATATTATTTCGATGCTTTGTTTGTTGAGAATTTCCCCTATTTATTCTTTAACAGTCTGCCTGCAGGCTAGGATGGAGTTCGTTTTTCTCTTTTTCTTTCGTAGGTTGTGGTGACTTGTTTTTTGAGTGTATTTTCTTATTGTTTTATTAATTTGTGTGTTTGTTTCATAATTCTGTATCAGAATTTGTTTAACATTTGGTCATTTCTTTTGTAATTTATGTTTACCTGCCATGGAGACAGCTCTGTATACAAGGGAGTTGATTACAAATTCTTCTTGAGATGGATGATGGTGGCAGGAGGTATGTAGGTGTCTGGTTGAATGGATGGGTTTTCTGTAAGCTTCATGTCCTAATAAGTTGTCAGATCTTTTATAAACTAACACGTCCTGGAAAGGCAATTTTCCGTTTTGTTTAATTTCCATGGTGAACTAGATATAAAGATATAATTGATTGAAGAAATCTAAAAACTTATTTAGTTTATATCATTAATGTAGCCAGATGATAAAACTGTCGGAAAATACCGGAAAAAAATTCCGGTTTAAGCTTGGATTGGTTTAAGATTTTAGTTTCTAGATGTTTCATAGAGATGTTGGCTATTACAGATGATACTGGGGATCCCATTGCTGCTCCTAAGGTTTTTTCGTAGAATTGGTTATTGAAAGAGAAGTAATTATTATTGAGACAGTATTCTATACAAGGTATGAACTCGGAAGAGAAGTTTGTCAAAGATTTAATAATATCAATTGTGTCAGAGATTGATACTTTTGTAAAGATAGATACTATGTCGAAACTCATTATGATGTCTTGGGTTTGAATGTGAATATGTTGTATCTTTTTGATAAAGTCGAACGAGTTTTGGACGTTATCCATAGAGTTTTCTATAAAACGATTCAGTTTTGTAGCGAGGAAGCGTACTAGTTTGTAAGTTGGTGAGTTTTTTGTGCTGACGGTCGGTCTGAGTGGAATGTTATTTTTGCGGATTTTTGGGAACCCGCAAAGTACAGTGATCGCAAAAAGACACAATATCCTTCCAAGAAATTATAGAAAAGCGATCGAAATATTAAAAAACCCTAATAACATCAACAGGGACAATGGATATGTTAATCCGATTTGAGTTTCCGTCCTTCCGGATTTAAAAAAAAAACTTGATTGTCCAATCAGTATTGACCCGTCACCACGGTGGGACGTTTTGGCTAATCACAGGCATCGTAAAAAGTATACATAAGAACAACTTAACCTAATACATCAGTTTCAGTTCAACTCTAAAGAAGTGAACTGCAATGTTCACAAAACGTCGGAAAAATTCGTAGTTTTCTTATACGACTGGAACCCGAAATATCTCTTTTTATCAAAATGAACCACAGTGAAAGCATTGAATATATTATAAAAAGAAGCAGTTCATTTCATTAATATCTTTCAAATTGCTTTAAATGTTATGGAAATCTTAAAAATCTAGCAAAATATCTTAGAATCTTTTCATATCTTTGGAAATATTTTTTAAGACATCAGTCTTTGAAATATGCTCACTTTTCTAAAAAATCACTCAAAATAAGATGTAATACCTTTTCTGTAAAATAAAATATTCCAACGGTTTCTAAATTGGTTAAACCAAATTTAAATACATAGAATACATAGTTGCTTCAAAGGATTTCTAGGTCGATTTCAAAAAGTGTAAAAATTTATCTCAGACAAAATATTTTGGGATATATAGAAAATCGAAGTTTGAAAGAGCAAATGACTGACGTTTGCTTGTTTTTAATGAAGCGACTTTTAATAATTTTATCTCTGAAAGCAACAAAAACTGGTAGTGAAATTTAAAATCCGGTCATATATTTCATTATCAAATTTAATTGCATTCAATCCTCTGTTTTTAGTTTCAGATTTGAGTGCAAATTTTATGCGTTCACCTACAGGCGCTCCTATTCCTTGCCTTTCTTGTTCCCAAACGTCTTATTTTCCTGAAAGACATCGATCGCCTGAAAGGTCTTCTCCTCGTGCGGAGTCTCCTCTCCGTAACAGGACTAGGTCTCCTCCAAGGGATACTATTTCACGGATACTTGGATATGAACTTAAACACCTTAAATTTATTCAACTTATACCCAAGACGAATCCAACCCGGCGATTTGAACTTCTACGATACACTTTTCCTCCCGATAAACCAATTCAATTGAAAGAAAGACGTTTTGCTTTTCGGTCTATGCCAACTGCAGAACAAATTGTATTAGCAACGTCCAATGGTGACGTTTTTGCAATAGTGGAAGAAAATAGAAGACTTCGTGGAATATTTGGAAAAGAAATCAGCGGTAAACCACGCGTAAAAATAAACATAAACACCGAAAAGGTTGACGAAATGACCCCGGAAGAAATTAATGATTCTCCCGCAGGCAAAGAGAATCCAATCTCAAAAAACTTTAAAACAGTAGTTGTAGAAGATTTTTGTAAGGAAGATTATCAAAATTTGTGAAAAAAAGTGAATCTCTAATACAATATTGTTTGTGTTTTGAAATAGGATCAATATGTTACAAATAACTTGACACTGGTAAGCCACACTTTATAATAGTTACAGTGATAATGAACAACCTAAATGTTTTCCTTGACCTGGGGCCATGCTTTTGAACGTTTTCTTTTAGCAAGTAAAAAACCCTTGTTTTTTATTTTAATAAAAATTTTTAACATATTTCTTAATACATTTTGATTATATAACCTCAGAAATATTTTGTGTGGCAAAGCGAAAAAAATGCATTCATTTGTTTTAAAAGCAGATTTATTCTCTGGGTTACCACCCATTTTTTCATCAAAACTATCCTTAGAATTAGCGCAAAGCCTAATACATTGACATAACCTCAAATTGAAAACCAGTTAGCAATATTGTTTTACGCATAGTGTTTTTTTAAACACGTTCTTAAAACATACCTCCATTTTTGTCTAATTGCAATAAGCATTAGCTAATTTAGTTAATTATTATAATTATTGTAGTATAATTGAATAAAGTGTTTCGCAAAAAAAAGAAGCTATTCTTAATAGAAAACATGGTTTACATACCTGATTTGTAACAAAGTTTATAAATGTTAATAAATGAATCTACTATATCATTAAAGATGGTACTTTACCGACGGTAGATGAACCCTCCAAACCATGAAGGCAGAAAATCTAAATAATATCGATCAAGTTAAGAATCTTCAATAACAGAAAATGCTTAACGTCTTAATCAGACTAGACGGAAAATAATATTTTCCAATTAAAATTATTTCTTGAAAAAAGATCCTATTTCTTGTTCGCTCCATTGGGAATCTACCTACAAAACTTCTGATTTCTGGCCAGGTGCTTTTCCAATTAGGCTATTAGAGGGATCAGAATAAGAACTCTTAATTTGAAAAAATAACGCTAATTTTTAGCTAGGTGTTAATAGTACAAGTAATTATTTTTAAATGAATCTGCTATATCATCAGAGATGGTACCTTACCGACAGTAGATCAGCCCTCCAAACCATGAAGGCAGATAATCTACACAATATCCCCAACTCCATTGTGATTTAAACCACAAAACTTCCGATTTCCGGTCATTATAATTATTGTAGTATAATTAAAAGAGTATTTCGCAGAATAAAAAGCTTTTCTTCATAGAAAGCATAGTTTACATACTTGATTTATATCCAGATGTAAAAACTTAATGAATAAAACTTACTCTTTTGAAAATAATCCCAAATAGATTAGAAATCATTTGAATATTTTTGGGAATTTGTAGTTGCACCAAGTTTAAATGAAGGATTTTAGGATAAAAAGTAAAAAATCGTGTTCAAATAAGTATTGAATTATTTTCATCTCCATATTTAATTGCCCGACAATCTCATTCAGGCTGGGCCGTAGGAGGGGTCTAGTGTAGAGCGCTGGTGGGGGTCAAGGGGATTCAACCACTTCTTAGGGGGTGGGGGAAGGTGGTATTTTTGATAATAATTAATCTTTTTTTAAGTTCATCTTTTTTAGTTAAAAATTCAACTTTTTGACTGGAATTCGTGAATTTGGTTAAAAATTCATTTTTTCGGTAGAAAATTAATCTTTTTAATTAAAAATTAATCTTTATGGCACAAAATTTAACAAGTAATTTTTTAAGTGGAACTTTTTTCTTACAAAATGCATTTTTTGGTTTGACAATTCAAAATTTTAGTTAATAGTTCATTGAATAATTAAGTATGCGTGAGTACAGATAGAGAATGTATGGTAAAATTGAAATAAAGAAAGTAATGAGATACTAAGAAACAAAGTGTCTAAACAATAGGAGAGGAAGAAACGGGAAATAGGAAAATAAGAAATAGAAAGAAGCAAAGACAGGCGAGAAACGAAGATAGGAAAGAATAAAAGATATGTTATTGGATTATAGCAGGACTCGAGAGAAAGGATAGGAAGTTTATGAGAAATTTTAAACTATGGGATGCATTAATAACATAGCCACACAAAAAAAGTGTGCGGATCTGGTAACAAGACACACGTATTCCTATGGATTTTTAGGGCGCTGAATTCAAATTCAGTATCAAAAATCATCCATCACGTCATGGTTAAGCCATAACATCAAAAAATGGCGAAAAATCATGCACTGAGTCAAATAAATTTCAAAATAATGCCACTGATGCAAATTTTCACTTCAAAACCATGTCGACAACTGTGAAGGATCAACCGTTGCCTGATATCAACTTATTTAACATAATTTTACCCAACAGAACCTGACCTGATGTGTGCTACATCGAATGGGTCAACTCGAGCCTAACCTAGAACTAAATCTAACCTAGGTTAGGTTAGGTCAGGTTTTGTCAGGTTAGAATAGGTTAAACCTCTATGGAGGTTAAGCTGAAGCTGAATGAAACGTTACCGCAAACGCAACGGGACAACATAATGAGTTTAATTGTGTTTCGTGAAGTTAAGTTAGGTTAGGTTAGGTCAGGTTTTTTTAGGTTAGGATAGGTTTGACCTCTTTGCAAATTAAGCCCAAGCTGATTCAAATGGTATCGCTAACACAACGGGACAACACAATAAGTTTAATTGTGTTTCGTGAGGTTAGGTTAGGTTAGGCTAGGTTAGATTTATTTCTAGGTAGGGCTCGAGTTGACCCATTCGATGTAGCACACATTTGCTACTGGAAAAATATGCTTCCAGAGCTTTACGTTTAGTTCAATAAATTTCTGTTAATTCAGGTTAGGTGAGGTCAGGTTCTTTTGGGTAAAGTTATGTTAAATAAGTTGATATCAGGCAAGGGTTAATCCTTCACAGTTGTCGATATGTTTTTTAAGGGAAAATTTGCATCACTGGCATTATTTAGAAAAATTATTTGCCTCAGTGCATTACTTTTAATCATTTTTTGAGGTTATGGCTCAACCATGACGTGATGGGTGATTTTTGATACCGAATTTGAATTCAGCGCCCCAAAATCCATAGGAATACGTGTGTCTTGTTACCAGATCCGAAAACTTTTTTTTTGTGTGGCTGTGTAATTAGCTAAAAAACACAATTTGGAACTACCTTCCTTGTTTAACTAACCATGGATAAAATATATATTTTTTATATATTCATAGAATGACTTTGAAGTCATCCAACCATTATCTGAAAGACCAATGCCCCAAAATTCAGGGCAATTCTGAACTATTTTCTCTGGAACTTCTTCTTTGTTAGAAAATATTAGCATAGGTGGCGCACGGTCACCATTGGCGCTGTACTTAAATAAAACAGTAAGGCCTTCTCTATAAGAGTCCACCACCTTATATGCAGAACGAGATCCTTTAACTAGTAGAACATTCTCTGATGGAGGACATAAAATTACATATGTCTCGTCACAATTAAAAATTCTCTTAGGAGGAATATTTAGTAAATTTTTTTCGGTTAAATACTTTGTTTGTTCTTCGAACTAATCTATTAGGTCATCACATATGACTGCTGCTCTACTTAGCTTTAAATGTAAACAACGCTGAGCTCCCAAAAGTATCCAGTCGACTATTTTTTGTTCTTCAGTTTGAGAAAAAAACTGTTTGAGGTCCAGTTTTTTGTTTTAATGCTTCAGGGTTGTTTTTTATTCTGAAAAGCATAGCTATGGGCACTTCGTAGGCAGCAGCAGCTTGTCTCAACGAAAGACATGTATCCACAGCTTTCAAAGCATTTGCCACATCATCAGTGGAATAATTAAGTCATGTAGATTTTTGAACACCTTTTTCGAAGTATTAACTACAACTGTAGCCTTCTTTGGACCCTTAAAGTTATTGTCACATATATTTACAGATTTATTTTTATTTTTTTTTGCTTGAGTTATTCACTTTTGTTTTTTTCTTAGTCGTCCCCATTTTTATGAACTTTCTCTCGGCACGCGGTGCGGTACTCCAAGGCCATATTTATGATTAATTTGAGAATTTAGCATTAATGCGTCCGAGTTTTTTTGTTTATTATTTATGACCTTATCTCATCGATATTCTCAACGAGAAACAACGAGGGATTTTTAGAGCTACATAAGGCCTTTAGAGAACTGGAATCTACTTGCTGATGCCACTCCGAATAAAGAATCAAGATTTGAATTTGAATCTGGTTCCCGCCTTTCCGTATACTGTCTCCAATATTCGCGTAACCTGGATGGAAACCGAGATGCTTCCAGAGCTAGGGATTACTCCGGATAATTTTTTCTAGGCTTTGGAAACGAACTTAGTAGTCGGGAGCTATACTTAGGACCGCACCAGTAATTCTTTTGTGGGAGGAAGTCCTCACATCCCTCAACAGGGCCCTTGACGCTTAAAGCATTGGACCGAGAGCCCAGCCTACTTCAAGACTCCCGCGATGAGGATGAGAAGCAGGCCCGATTGTCCTAGAATTGTTGCCGTATGTTTTGCCAATGCGGACACTCACTCCAGAGAGGGCGAGAGCTTCCTCATTTACCGGGAATGCAACGGACCTACCCTGTAGATATTTTTTTCTATTAGTTACAGTGCATTCATTGAGCCGCCTCTGCATCCTTTTCCCAAACTGGCACCACGGGCGGAAAGAGCGGGTCGAGATTCGAACCAACGAATTTCAGGACAGCGCCTAGCAAGCAGCCAATCAGCGACGTGTCGGGGAACTCGCCTCAAGAAGGCGAGACCACGAGCTCGACGACGAACACGCCACGGTCTCTTCCGTTCAGCAGCCACGAGCCGAGAGGCAGTCGCACTAACGGATTTTAAGTCTTTCTTTGCTATCGTAGTAACGCGTCATAAATGTAACAATTTAGAGTCTGTGTTTATCTGGTTGAGGTAAAGTTAACCTTTATAAATATTCCTCTCATAATATACAAAATATGGAAAATTCGGTTTTAACCAGTACCGCTGTTGTTTTTTCTCTTAAGTTATCTTTTGTTTGTATTATGAACTATAATTTGGAACCACTCGCTATGTAGCTATCGATATTTTAAAAGCCCGGCCAGATCCGGGTTATCCAGGCTTATTCCGATTTCGCACTAATTCTCCAAAATATCACATGTTTCGGGTTTGATTTTCTGTTGTAGCTATCGCTTCTCTTAGATCAAAATGGCCGCGATTGGTATCATTTCGAATGGCGAATCGAGGTTCTCATCCGTATTTTAATGCTTAATCTTCGTGTTGCTATCGAGAATTTAATCGTGTGAAAGTTTTCGTTTCCGGTATCTTGTTTAGGTTAAGTGGAGCACTATGCTCGAGGAGGTTACTTTACCATTAAGTTAGCCCTTGGAAAATCGGACGTTCGACTGAGCACACCTTATTATCTGAATTCATAGATTTTGTGAATCTTCGGGAAAATTTCCCCTTTGCAAAATTTTCTATGGCATGTTAAATCCTGTCAAATAAATTTTAGCCAAATGTGAACATTGTTCCGGCTTGCTAGTTTTTTTTTACGAGTAAGAAGTAACCTAAAATTGGAAGGAATTATTACACGCAACTAAATTCACCCTCCGACTGATCCACCCCCCCCTACCTTCACTTGTCAGAGGGCTGAATCTAACCTGGGCCCAGAAACCCCTCTCACGAGCATTTGAATATTTGTTACATAATCTGGTTTGCGCATGCGCACCTGGCGCCCAACAAACTTCCTTTTTTGCTTTGGTTTCCGTTGAGATTTTTCGCGATTTTTTTCCTAAACAGTTAACAATTATTTACAACAAATTCACTTAAAAATATTATCATGAATGGCTGTCTCATGAAATACTAGATACAGTACAATTATTTCCTTCAAGTACGTGTAAGCCGACAAATTGACAACTCCGTAGAAAGAGACAACTTTTCTGCCGTTTATCTCCCGAACGTTGATAGCCTGAACCCTATTTTTTTAAGTTTCTTCGGCATTGAAAAACGAAGAGAATGCCACCTGGAACAGTACGAAAAAAACATTTTTTATCTAGATATGCAGTTTTTTGTAAAACCACTTTTTTCCTGTTTTAAATCAGTTTTTTTAGATTATATCGCGAACGGTATAAGATATCAGAGAAACAAGCCCGTCGTTGAATTCGGCATTCAAAAATGCATCGAAATGTAGGCCAGATTCGGATTCAGCACAAAAAACTACATTCAAAATGACATATCTCATTCCATAAGCACATAGGTCACATTTTGTTGACCAGTGTAATTGTATATAGTAAGGATAAGATTTTAAAAAATATATTAAAGCGGTTGTAAATAATGGATGTCATATATATTCTTAGGGGACACATTACGAAGAAATAAGAAGAGGGTAATTATTTTGTATTGAAGTTATTTTAATTGATCTAAGTTTTTTTTGGAATTTAATATTACTTATTTAGTATTTTACTGTACTATCAATTTTGACCTTAAGGTAAATTTTCAAGGTCAAATGAAGGTAACACCCTTTTCTTAAATGAGATCCCCTACTTTTGACAATTTAAAAAATTTTTTCTTTTCTTTTTTAGGAATAATTTTTTATCTTTTTCAAATTAAAAATAGAAAGATTTTATGGAGGCTGCGCACATTTAATCATTGGATTCTTGGTTTTTATTTTCAGAAATTCTGCACATTATACAAGAGTTTCTATAAAAATAGCATCTAAAATTAATTTTTTTTTAAGTTAACCTTAAAGTCTCTTTACCATATGCTGAAGGTTTTTCTGAAAATCTTAGGTATTTTCTACAAAAATACGATATCAATGTTTATTTCACAATCTTCTGTATAATTAATACATTTCCTTTGTTTTTAATTTTTTAATAAGCGTTATAAATAAGAAATCAGTTTTTGAAAGCTTCAAATGGACCATGTTCTCTACGGATTTCAGTACATCTTAAAAAATTGTGAAAATTATGATGTCAGTTTTAACGAATGAGCGTAATTATATTGTGTAATGTTTACCTCTAATGGAATGTAAATATCTAAGAAGAACAGGCTTCACGCCTATTATCTTTCCGATAACAATTATAGAATATTATATTCTCCAGTAAAGCCTTAGAGTATTAAGCAGTTACATTTTTAATTAAACACATCATCAGTACAATAATTAATTTTCTCTCGAATTCAAAAATATGACGATTATGTTTACTCTCTTATTATTATTATTGGCGTTTATCCTAAATTCGATTGGTAAATATGAAAATATTAAGTATCAATAATTTTAAAGACATTTTTTAGCAATATGCAAATCAGAATGTTTGCGAAATAATCTCATCTATATCCCGAGTGCTACTTTCTTTGAAACTTACTTGATTTTATCCGAAATATGTGAGTGAAAGCCAAATTTATATCAAACAGCGTCTCTGTTGGTACGCAATTCGTGCCATATGTTCCCTAGTGCACATATCGTATACTCCTAAGGTAATACTGCAAAAATTACGTAAGAAAATTTCTGGTGTCTGAAGAGAAAATCTTATGTGAGAGAGATTACAACTTTGAGAAAAGCCATTCATAAATGCAATTGGTTAGACATAAAGTAAATTGTCTCTGAAAGCACGTGACAGTATTTATTTTATCATTTTCTTGGCTTTACATCCCAAACAATTTCCATTTAACCATTTTCAGACTCATGTCTAATCAAAACATCAAAAGTCGACAATACCAAAATTCCTGACCAGAAAAATACCATTAAATTTTACATTCAACTTGTAAGCCCCATACGGTCACAAATGCGGCAATAATGAAAATTCCCCGTATTGTATCCTTCACAGTAACATTTCATACTTTGTTTACAATAATGGCGAAATTCTGTACTTTCATTCAACGTATCAGTTTTAGACTTTAACCATTTTATTTTAATTATTGTATTTTTACTAGCCGCAATTTACCACTCTTAATTTCTTCTCGAATTTCCTAATCCCTAACTCAAGGTTATAAGGGTTTTCTACAGTCTGCAAAATCAGGTTTAAATAGGTATACGAATATGGGCACCTTTTCGGGGGACACATATGTTCAAAAATGGTCTGTTACGTTACATTTATATCCATATTTTAACGTGAATCTCTCCGAAAGAACATGAAATTTTATATTTCGTACATTCTTTTATACATGCATCTGAAAAAGTGCGTCCAGAGTGACATTTTTTATAAAATAGAAATTTGAGTTTGTCTTGTTATTTAGAAGTTATCAACATCTAAACATGAACTGTGATTGGGAGCGTGCATTAATTAAAAAAAAATTTGCTATAAAATTTTGGGTTCATTTCCAGAAAATAGGTAACAATTTAATCATTAAAAGTATTGTTTATCGCTAGCCACTATCTTCTCCCATCTTTCTGGCAACATAACCATACGATGCCAGAAAAGCAAATTCTCTTTTGAAGCTATCCACGAATCGACCCATTTTTAGGCATGTCTATAAGAAGTGAATCGTTACACATTTAGTCCATGAGTCATGGATCGGAAGAGGAGATAATCATACGGCGCGATGTCTGGAGAATACGGCAGGTAGGGTAGAATTTCCCATTTCAGCGCTTTCAAGTATGCTTTCATACGATTTTCAACGTGTGGCCGAGCGTTGTCATGCTAAAAAATAACTTTATCATAGCTATGCTCGTATGGCGGAAGTGTTTCATTTAGTGCTGGGCTCAACCGCAATAATTGTTTTCAATTATGTTGATGGTTTCCCGACTTAACCCGTAACTTCCTATCACTCAGGGTTACCACAGAGAATCCACTTCTCATCGACAGTGACGATACGATGCAGAAACCCTTTCCGAATTTAGCATTGGAATAGCATGTAAGCACCTAGAAATGGTTGAAAAATTAACTTCCAATTATTTTGGAAGCTCATCTTGCGTTTGACAAGGGTCTTAAATGAGTAACGTCTCCAATTCCTCATTCTCGATCTTTTCGGATGTCCTGGATATTCTTTGTCTTCCGTGTCGAAATCGCCATTTTAAAATTTTTGAAACCAGTACTTAAACGTTTTAATCAATGGATTACAATACCCGCAACTTTCCAAAAGCAATCGATGATATTAAACAGGACTTTTCTTCGAATTGAAAAAAAAGTAAAACTTCCCGGAAATGCTGCTTTGTCGCTACGTGAACCCGCGACATTAATGCTACAAAAGCTGTGCTGTTTACACTTCGGTGAAACGACGCCTTATAAAAACTAATGCCATATGATGAGACTTCGACATGCATATAGTAACGAAAAATTGACTTCAAGTGCTTGACAAAAATTAGGACTTTTTCTTTCGTTAACTTAATAGATTTTGCGCTAGCGACATTTTTGGTTTTGGACTGTGACTATACATTCCACTTCCACCCATCAAAAGGCAAGAAAGGAAAAAGCATGAAAATTTTGAAGTAAGCAATGTATTTCGCGTTTATATTGATGCTTTTGTATAATATAAGGTGTGTACGTATAAGCTCAAAATAATCAAGAGCCCGCGAAATTTTGAAAAAAAATTTCTCTGTGGTTTTTCTTTCCGCGTTTTGGTCCATATTCAGGCACGAACATACATTTAGTTTTACAAATATAGTTCACATCAGCGTAGTCTTATTGCATAAGTTAGCCAACTTTGCTTCATTTTCCTCCACAGTTTCGAAATCTATATTAGCTAAACTGTAAAACGTTGATCTTACACTCAGCCCACCATGAAGCTTTTAAAACAAATTATTTCTTTCAGATAATAAATAATTACAACAATTGGTGTATATGAAATTTATACGTGGGGTTCATCACGTTAGAAGTCTGCGTACACTTCCCACGAATTCTAAAAAAATTGGTAAATTCTCAATTTTAAAACATTCGATTAAAAATGTAAATGGATAAGATTAACATATTTCATATCTATATTTCTAAGCTGGAAAAGGGCATTAGTTAAACGAAAGGTAAAAAATATCTATAATTAATGGTAGAAAATTACTATAATTCTGAGCTGACAATGGGAGGAAGAAAACAAAATATACATCAAGATGCACGTAAATATTTAAAATTATCCCGTGTTCAAAAAAGAAAGTTGCAAACAAAATTATCATTCTAAGTTGCAGCATGGAATTCCACTAACTCTTGGGTGTATTTTGAGGAAAAAGCTAATTGATTTAAATCCCGATTTTTACACAGAGCTTGATAAAGGTTTTTTCAATATCATATTCAATTTCTGTACATTTCAGAAAAAATGTTTATGCTGATAATCGATATTGGAGAAAAGGCGCAGGTGAAAATTTATTCATTTTTGCATAGTTCTGATTTTGCAATAGATTTAATTCGCTAGGCTGAAGCAGAAAACCCTTGGTGTCCATTTTATAGAACCTAAGGAAATTACAACTCGATCAGTGATTGACTTAGTAAGTTTCACCAAGAGATGTGGCGCCAACTACTGAGAGCGTAGTGAAGAGTATGGCAGAATATACCTTATAATTTGAGCTCATCAGAGGGTTCCTGACTGTCTTAAAACTAACTAACCTAGGCCAAAGATGACAACAATAATTTTCAACCAAAAAAGCAAACGATACTAACATCCACCCTCAATTAAAAAATAGATGATCAAAAATGTGAGTCTGTAAATGAGACATTTTGAGAGGTTTACAAGAACAGATAAAAAATCCAAAAAAATGACAACAGTTATTTTTACAAGACCCCAAGGTATATTTGTAAACCCACATCAATAATCAGCAAACTGGAAAATTACCCTTGGCCTTTTCAATAGTCTATTTCATATTGTAACACATATCTACCTATATACTTTTTTATTTAATTATAATGAAAGCTTTAAATGGGCTGAGGACAGCATTTTTCGGAAATAAATCATAATTAATGATTAGGCTAATATCCATGTATCGATTAGTACTCTTTCATAGTCGAAAGTTTCCAAAATTTTACTTATCGACAAATTTAGTTGATTCTAGTCGGGAAATTGATCCCGAGGATGCACGTCGGTACCAATATTAGAAAGTAAACTCTAGAAAAAGCTACCACTTCTTGATTGAGACCAATCCTAACTTTAGTTTTAGCTATCTTTAGTCCCTTCAACTCAAAATGTTTTTCAATAATCAAATCTCTGGAGATGTAACTATCCACAGAACCCATATCAATAACAACATCTATTATCTTGCTTCTCATTTCGAGTCTTCAACGATTCTGATTGGTTTAATTGAACGAGCTGTGGGTACACACAAGCGAGGGAGAGAATCGTCACTTTGGATTTGAATAGTTCATTCACTTCAACACCGAAACTGTTAATCATGAAGAAAGACAATTAACTTGAGATGAAGCGACCAGCCTTGTTTGCTATTCTCGTAGATCCTTCTCGGATGGATCCTAGGTAGATCCATGTTTAATCGTGTTACAATTTGAATAAATTCGGTTAGTGACGAGTTATTTTATATAGACTCACCATTGATCTTTACAAGAGTTTGAAAATAGTACAGTAACAATAAGAATATAAAAAAGAGCCTTGCAGAAGTGTTTGAGTTTACAAGTTTTAATCCGAAGGCTCAATTTCAGTGTTACTGTGGATATGTGAATATAAATAAGAATCCTGAAAATGCAACTTGGCTAAAAGTTTTCACAATACTGTCAGAAATTGTCGTTACCATCAGCGAAAGTACTAATAAATATTACTGCTGACTTTCAAACGTGACTAATCGTCCAAAAATCTTGAGTTCAACTTTTGGCGTAACCTAGAAAAGTTTGAGCGGTGCTTGCCGAGCATATTTCAGATTTTGTTTTTAAACTTCTATTCATGCCGTAACTTAGAATGCTGAAGGAGATCAGGGGTTCCTCGGATATGACAATAAATGTTCACACGCGTCTGCGTCGAGTCTCAGTAGGTGAGCAACGCCTACGGCCAGACTCGCTGATAAGCGACTGAAATTCGGGTCAGATGCGCTCGGACATTTCTAGTCGTATCTCAAGAACCCGTGAAGGTTTTTGAAGTTTTATTAACTCAAATCAAAGATAAAACTTAAAATAAAAATTGATATGAATTTCAAATTTCTGATGAAACTTTTCCAGGTCATGCCACAAGTAGAAGTCGAAGTAAAAAATTCAAAATAGTCTTGATATTTTAAAAACATCTCCCGCAGTTTATTCTTCCCGAAAGGCCAATCTATCTCTGATAAGGCTCCTTTAATGCGCAATTTAATCCAAAAAGTTTCCGAAGATAGTGTAATTTGAAATTTTTTATTTTATTTAAAGGCAACTGAGACTTCGTGCTCGTAATATAATACCGGTTGTCGAATAACATATTTAAGTTGAAGGCAGCCAAAATTTTTTTTTTCAAATGCAAGAAGGATAGCTTTTTGAAGGTTTCTTCACTGTTACTGCGAGGTTGTGGATATATTTTAGGGTTTTGCGAAGGTGACTGATGTGGCTATTTTTTATTTTAGATATTTTTTGCTCAAAGCTATGATACACGAAGAAAAATAGATGTTTAAATGATTATCTGCAAGGCACAATTAGTCTTATGTGTTCCATTATTTTCATTATGGAGGTGCTATCGGAACGGACATATTTTACTGCGGGCAAGACTACTGAGAAGATCATTTAAGAATTATCTTATCGGACGATTTTTCTGTTAATCCGGTGAGATCCCCAACAAGATTCCTCGTCATCAAATAGCAGGGTTCGGTTAATCTTGTCGTGTTTTCCGGGTTAAGAACTCTATTGAAATAATACGTTGGAGACGTGAGGGGAAATGAAGGTAGCAAAAGTAGTATAAATATTAAAAAATAAGGGGTCGATAAGCAAAAAATGTAAGGAACAATAAGGGTGATAAAAAAATTAAATGGAAATGTCGGGGGAAGTGAGGGGTTGTGTAAGCAGATGACAAAGAGAAGTTGGAAAAAGGAAGGGAACCAAAGGTTGAACTGTGGGGATTTGAAGCAGTGAAATAATGTTCGGTAGAAGCATTTCTTAAATTCCGTTTATTATTTTCCTTCGAAGACAGCGATGTTGAATTTTGATTATGATTTTGAAAGAAGACAAAAACGGCTGAGTTAATGGATTTCTTTCATATTAAAGTGATAACTTTTAAACATGTTATGCTTATAGATGTGACGTTACGCAATCGACTTCTATAAAATGGAAGAATCGAAGTACAAATCTTCTATTTTAAATACATTACATTAAAAATTCCTAAACCTTTTTTCATTCGCAGTCATGTCGTCTGGTTTGCCACCCAAAACTAGGGACTTCCTGACCAATTTTGGGATGTGTAGTGAAAATAACACAAGGGACTTTTTGACATATTTTGGAGAGAGTAGTGAACATGAGAATCATCAAGGTGAGCTTCGTAAAAATTAAAATTCAGTGCAGAAGTATTAATTAGTAAACTGTTCAAAACTATATAACCTGTCAAACTAGAAAATATTCTAGAAGCGTGGATTCCTGTTTCCATTCTTTTAAATAAAAATTAGACAATACTCGAATATTTTATGATGCACCTTCTTCGCCTGTGTTTTTCCTTCTGAAACATGTGATTCCGCAAGTTATTTCTGTAGCGAAGAAAAAAATCATAATTACTGAACACTGGGCCTTTACATAATTGGTATCCTGCAGATTATACTGATTACTATTATTACCATCACACAGATGGTAAGAAGATCTACGAGAAAGGTCCAGAGAAATCTTTGTTACTATAATAATATTATACGAAATAATTAATGAAATTTTAATGTCTTATACTCACAATTCAAAATAACTGAAAATAAATTTGTTTATGAATAATTGAAATTTTTTAAAAATTAAGATCTAAGTTTATCAAAAATATATCTTAATTTTATAATTATTATAATTACATAAAAAATTAATCCCAATAAATTGAAGTGATATAAAATAATAGCCCTGATATTAAAAACAATCCATTTTTACATCCATAATAACAAATTTTTTAATATCAGGAGTTTATAAAAATTGTTAAATGGACCTAGATAATTTATAACATTATCAAATCTAGCAAATAAACAAAATATAAAACAAAAAATAAATAAATTATAATTAAAAGTCCTCGGAAAAGATACTTCACAGAGGTTTTGTATAATTTAAAATCTTTAAAACTAAGAAATTTTAAATACTATTAATTTTAATCATTATACATTTGTACTGATTTCCAGCAGTAAATGAATTCCTAACTACAGGCCTCGGATTCACCACACTAATAAACTATTTAAAATTTTTTTGAAACAATAACACGATTTTTCTACTATTTCGAAAGAAATTACACGAAAACACTATTTTCAGATTTGAAAAAGTCCAATTTTCAACTAAACAAATTAATTTTCAACAAAATGCATAAACCTTTAGTCAAATAGTTGAATTTTCTACTAAGATAAATTTCTATAAAAAAGGGCGAATTTTTAAAAAATTGCATGCATTTTCTACGTAATAATTTGAACAATTTATGTGATAATGGTACAAATTTTACTTAATTATTTTTTCATGGTATTTTTTCATTAAATATTTTCTAAATTAAGTTTCATTTTTAAATAAAAAATATAAATTTTTACTACAAAATAAAGAAGTCAAATTTTTATTGGGGACAACTGCATTTGAATAAAAAAGAAAACAAATTTGTGCAAATCATTTTAATTTTGTATGAAATATGTTGTCGAAATTTTAGTCTAAAATAATTATATTCAGAGATTATTCAATTAAGAAACAAAATTTTAATTTTCTTCAATTTATGTGGGATTATGTATTTTGATAAAGAGATTGATAAAATTGCAATTGGAATTTTTAAAACTTGAATCGCCTCCAATGGGAAATTATTTTCACTTAAAAGTTAAATTTATTGACAATTCTATTTTCAACGGTTTAATTAGCTTTGAATTTGCAATGATAAAATTTAGTACAAAATTTGCATTATTATTGTTGCAAAAATTCATTTGTAAACAACTATCCCCAATTAGTTAGTTAAAAATTTGAAATACTTCAAACCAAATCCCTTTTGTTATAAGTTTCGTTAAGTTATACTAGAAAAAAAGGTCCTCCAGGTTTAACTTTCAGAACCGAACCCTTGCAACTGAGATTTTTTTTGTGTGGCGTCATAAATTTTATCTCAGTTTACCGTAAAAGAAAATTGGTCGCTCTTCAGAAAGGTCGAGCGATCCTGGGTCACGCTGCACCTGTGGATTGTGGAGACCCCTGTTTCAGAACATGGATTTATCGGTGGGATTATATAGAAATTCTAAGAGTACATAGTAACTTAAAAAGAATTCAAAGATTTTCGGATATGATCCCAAAACGCATGTGACAATTCCTTCTGAGCCTTCTAGATAAAATATTGCGTCTTCTATTGATGGAGAAAATATCTTGGCAGAGAAATTAAAATCCAGCCATACATGCCACAATAAAATTTAATTTACTTTAATTCTGGTTTCTGGTTACAGCTTTGAGTGCACAGTTTGATAATTCACCCACTGGTTCCCCCATTTCTGGTACACATTGTTCCGGAACTCCTTCCTTCTCTCTCAGAAAATCTTCTGAAAGATTTCTTTCTCCTGCCAGACCACATTTTCGGGTCAGCACTTCTCCTCCTGCTGAGCTTCCTTTTCGTGAGAGGTCCACGTCTCCTCCTAGGATTCCCGCTTCATATGCACTTGGATGTGAACTTAAGAATCATAAATTTATTCGACTTATTCCCAACACGAATCCAAATCGGCGATTCGAAATTCAAAGATACTTTTTTCCGGCCAGTAAACGAATTCATTTGAGAGGAAAACGTTTCGTTTTTCGTCCTATACCAACCGAAGAACAATCTGTATTATCAACGTCCAATGGCGACATTTTTGCAATATTGGGTGATGGAAAAATACTTTATGGAATATTTTCAAACGACCGTGGCTACCAACGGGTAAAAATTAACATGAAGAACAGAAAAATTGAAGATATGACCCCCGAAGAAATCGATGAATCTCCCGCAGGCTATGATCAGCCAATCGAAAGAAATTTTAAAACAATAGTGGTAAACGAGTTTCGTTAAAAATATTATTGAAATTTGTGAAAAAAACTTGAAACTCTAACACAATATTGTTTGTGATCTGAAGCAGGATTAAAATGTTACAAGTCGCTAAATAAAACATCCAGAAATGTTTTTTAAAACCTTATTGATTATGTAACCTTCAAAATATATACTTTGGTAAAGCCAAAAATATGTATTGAATTTGTTTAGAAAAAAGATTTATTCGAAGGGTAAGATTTTTAGAAGATAAAAAATAGCGACCCTGATTAATATTTGGAAAATTGCTGCTGACCCTGTGAAAAGAAAGAGAAATATTAATTTATGATTAAGATTACTTTAATGTTGTGAAGAAATTGTGCAATTGGACATTCTGATTTTTGTCTTTCAGCTACTTAAATACATTGGTTTTTAAAAATATTTTCGCATCAACATTTTTAAAAGGTTTTAACATATTGAGAGTTTTGCTCCAAAAAAACATTCTGCGGTAAGTTAAAGGTATGCAGCCTAAAAGGTGATCAAAGGTATTTTGACGAAAACGGGTATATTACCAAAAAATTTAAGTTAATTTTTCTCATGATGCATAAAAGTATGTAGTGATATAAATTTATTGAAATGATACATGTTTCTGCGTAACTTAGAATATAATCTAAAGAAAAATAAGAAAGAAATATTAAAATAATCATGATAATTACTATTAGTGTTTCATTTTTCAATATCTGAATAAGCAATCCCAGGCAGTTACATAAAAATTGTATTATATTTGATATAAAAGTGTTGTGTACAAGTAAAAAAGTTGAAATTTGACTCTCGAGCTAAGCTCTTTTAAAAAAGAGAATTCGCAGTCACAAAATTACACTGGTGGATCGTTCGAGACTTAATTTTAAAAGTTTTGCGCAAAAATGTGCGAAAATATAAACATAGAGCGCGTAGCACGATGTAAATACATAATCGTGCGCGAAGCGCGAGAACCAACAGTTTCGCGCCCTAGGCGCTCTAAAAATCGCGAGCGAAACGAGCCGCGCGCGATGAGAATGTTCCCATATGGCAAACAAATTTTTTTAATATAAAATTCAACTATTTAGTTAACAATTTGTATTCTCTGGTCAGAATTAAGCTATTATATATTTGTGAAGAATGCGCCTCTTTTGGTTAAAAACCAAAATTAAAACACTAAAATAAGCTTTGAAAAGTTTTTATGGAGTTTAATCAGCTTTAATTTGAAATTTTTTTTTAAACTTCCCTCTTCCAAATTTAAAAAAAGGTATTTCATAATGTAAGGTAAGATATTTTAGTATTATCATATAAAGTGAGTAACTGCCAGCAAAAAATCCAATTAAGACCTACAATTTGACCTTGAACTTGACCTACAAGGCAGTTTCAAGATTAAATTTGTGTTTTTAAATGGAAACCCCGATGTTTGACATTGGCAATTGAAAGAGCGGAAAATTTAACGTTTAAATATGTACTCGGGTCATAGTTTAAATGTGACCCTGCAGGTCAGCTGATGGTCATTCAGGTCAACAGGAAGGCTCTATATTTTCTTGGGTCAACGTAACTTTTGACGACAAATTCAATGGTGACCTTCAATTTCACTTTGAAATGACCTTGATTTCAAGTTTAAGGTCAAATCGAAGGTCAATATTGGAATTCTCGTTAAAAGTTACTTCAAGAATGACCTTGACCCCCTTGCGTAATATTGTATCTGGACAGTTATTAAGGTCTTTTTAGATATTTTGGATACCCCGTATATTAGGTTGATGCATTTTTCATAGTAAAAAAACATTGTTAAAAAAATCGCATAATAGCCTAAATGGTTCGTTTATTCATAGAAATAATATGTGGAAAATAAAAATTAAATCGGATAATATTTAGAGGTCACGCCACAACCTTAAAAAAATAATAATCTCGAAATAAATTGAACAGCAGCTGAAATTGTTTTTAATTGTTTTTTTGAACGTTGAATATAGCCTAAAAATTATAGTTTCAATTTATTAGTATGCGTATGTGAAACTAAATAGAAAAAAATAACTGCTACATATTAAAATAATAATTTTTCGCGAATAAAATATATATAATCCATTTTTCAGCAATAAAATATAAGTATAGATTTGCAAAAAAAAATTTTTCGCACTATTTTGAAATAGGAATTTATTTTTATTTCATTTGCCAAAAATATTTTATTGTTGAAAAAGGATCAATGGTCTTAACCATGTCCAAAGGCAATTGTCTCAAGAATTTAAAATATTAAATAAAAAACACTGAAGAACGTTTTCATAATCAATAAGTTTATAATTTCTATAATTTCTATAGTCTAAACTATGAGAGAGATATATCATTGCCTTTGGATATGTTGAACAAAAAAAATGATAATAAACGAAGACCCGCGGGTTTCTTTGACATCAATAAATACTATCAATAATAATCAATTTCTTTAATTATGATAATCTTCACTAAGCTAGAATAATAAGCTCATTTATTTACGGGAAACATCACCTATTTGGAAATGACGTCCTGGTAGATTTAAAAGATCACTTAGATACTTGGCAGACAACGGAATTTACAATTTTATTCGTTTATAATCTCAAACACTTATTTCTGTTCCGTTTTCTTTTGCCTTATTTTTGATGTCCTGCAAGCGAAAACAGCACCAATTTCATCCACAGAAAATGAAGGTCAACGCCACGGGCGAGCTATCAACAAAAATCTCTATAGCACATACCACCTTGATCAAAAAGTTTCAGGACTCGTCACCATGTGGCGCTCTCGTTCGGCCGATTTAAATTATTCTTGTGTTGTGTTGGTAGAAGTGTCATTGACGTTCTTTCAGATTTTCAGCTTGATAGCTTGACATTGGTTGAAGTGACCCCGTATTGTGTACATCCATCTTTGTGGTTTCGATTTTTCACCAAAAGAAATGTCATCGACTTTGCCCAATGCCATCGTTATCCGTGAGCATTTGGCTAAAAATAAAACGAATACCATCCACCAACCACCGAATTCGCCTGACTTGGCTCCGTGCGACTTTTTCCTATTCGGTCGATTCAAGAAACCAACAGCGTGGATAAATGGCGCCGCGTATACCACAAATTCACTCTATCGTTGTAAAGAGAAACAAAATAGTCATCGTCTTAACCACCTAATTGGAATCGGCCATTAGCATTTACAAAGTTCACGCTTTTTGCGAATCGCGTTCAGTATAATAAGTTTTTATGGGCAATGGTATTTAAGTTTATAATGCTGGAATCGATCGATCTTTTTATCCTTGTAAATAACGAAAACAATTCTAAATGGTGATTCGACGACCCATCTACTCGAAATTTTTAGTTATTTTGGCTGTTAGAACAATTTAAATTTTGAATAAGTTCTTGTAGAATACGTGCTAAGCTACCTAGCGCGCGATCCGGTTCACCAGGATTATCGGCTTATCAACGGTAGTTATTTTGGCATTCGGCACAATTTAAATTCTTAGAAAGTAATTTTAGAATACGTATTAAACTACCTGGTGCTCAATCCGCTGCATCCAGATCATCTACTTACAATTTTCAGTTATTTTGGGTGTTGAAACAATTTAAATAATGAAGAAGTTTTTGTAGAATACGTGCTAAGCTACCTGGCGCGAGATCCGGTTCACTCGGATCGTCGGCTTATTATTGATAGTTATTTTGGCAGTTTGCACCATTTAAGTTCTTAAAAATTTTTCGTGGAATACGTGCTAAGGTACTTGGTGTTCGATCTGGTGCACACGGATCATCGACATACAATTTTTAGTTATTTTAGCTTTTGGAACATTTTAATTTCGAAAAAGTTCTTATAGAATACGTGCTAAGCCACCTAGTGCGTGATTCGGTTTACCCGGACCGTGTGCTCGACATTCTTGGTTATTTTGTTAAATTCTCCAAAAGTTCTCGTAGAATACGCGCTAAACTACCTGATGCGTGGCCCGGTGCACCCAGATCGTCGACTCACAATTTGAAATTGTGTTTATTATTTCCAAAATTTTAATTTAAAATAAATTCTCGAAAAATACGCATTAAACTACCTGGTGCTCGATCCTTTGCACCTGAATCTTCTACTCATAATTTTTAGTTATTTTGACTGTTGGAACAATTTAAATATTGAAAAAGTTTGCGTAGAATACTCTCTAAACTACCTGGGCCGGTTCCCAGTGCACCCGGGTCGTCGACTCGCCATTGGGAATTGTTTTCGTTATGCCAAGAATTTTATTTTTTAAGTAATTCTCGTTCAATACGCATTAAAGTACCTGATGCTCAATCCGAGTCCTTGTAGAATACGTGCTAAGCTACCTGGCGAACGATCCCGTTCACCCGGATCGATAAGAATGCAAGCCTGGTTCTCATTCATCAATTCTACCTTTTTACACCTAAAACAGGAGACGAAAAAAATGGGTCCGCTCCTGTGTTACTGACACCAAACTTCTAAGCAGCTAAGGTATTCTGTTTTAATTTCCATGTATTTTGTTTGCTTTCAGTTTTGCACGTGCAAGTCGTCAAGCAATCGTATCAGCATATGGAGGGGCTCCCCTCGTAGTGAGAACGATGGTGGGAGCCTTTCCTGAGTAAACCTTAGTGAGATGTTTACATTTCGGGGGAGTGAACTTAAACGCGTTTCTGTCTATTTGACTACACCAAACACAGATGAAGTCATCATTTGTGTCTGGTGTAGCTAACTTGCAAGTTATGATTTGCTTTATATTATTGTTGTTCTGCATGTATACAAAAATAGCGCACTTAAAAAGCAATTTCAAAAACCCTTGTATGTGCAGAGGAAATAAATTTGTTCTTTTTCTCCTGAATTCCTGTTGTCCTCTTCTTGAAATTGACATACCTACTTTTTTATTGTGATATATTTATCTTTTACATCAAGAAATACTATCAATAATGCTACAGAAAAATCGACCCGACTCGGATTGGAGTAACTCGCAGTGGAGTAATTCCTAAAACTTCTGGCTGTCCCACGCAGTTTCTGAAGAGGTGGTTCAGTAAGTGGTTAATTAGTTTTATTAATTTTGATAATCTTATCTAAGCTAGAATAATAAACTCATTTATTTACGGAAAACACCACCTACTTGGAAGTGACGTTCTGGTAGATTTAAAAGCTCACTCAGGAAAAGCTATCAACGAAAATCTCTGTGGCATATATGCCTGGAGAAGAGTCTCTGTCATTCAAGAATGCTATGGAATATACGCATTGTAATAATTATCTTCAAGTTTGTTTGACACTATTTCTACAATCTTAGAAAAATTGCATTCAATATTGTTTCCTTGTTTGACTCCTAAGCGACGTCTTTAGTGAAGACAGCACAAAAGCACATCCTCTTAGGTAGAGAGTCAGACCCCCAGAAATGTTTAGGATATGTGTCTAAAAGAAAAAA
Organism: Belonocnema kinseyi; assembly: GCF_010883055.1. NCBI lineage: Eukaryota > Metazoa > Arthropoda > Insecta > Hymenoptera > Cynipidae > Belonocnema > Belonocnema kinseyi. The sequence continues at coordinate 24,421,951 of NC_046664.1, forward strand.
ATTTTTTTGAATGTGAATTGATACAAAGACATGTCGTGTTAGTATGTGGTGTTGCACTTAATAAAGACAAAGAAGCAATAGCGAAACAAAGAGCGAACCCACAAAAAACTAAATTTGAATTTTGTTGCATGTAAAATTTGCCGATGTTAAAGTTTACATGCAATTTGGCGAAAGTTTATCCTAAGATAGAATGATAGCTGTCGTCTGCTGCGGCGTCCTTAGCAGCAATGTGAAAACGACAACACAGAAAAAACGAAGGTGAAAATTTGTTGCAGTTAAGATTGGCAATGCTTAAAAATGAAATGCTATATTCAGTCAAGCTGAGGTTATGTTCAATATCTAATTTTTATTCTTTAGAAATCTTCCAAAATTATAATATTCCATAATTTCAATATTGAAAATATATAGCCGTCAAATATAGTTTTGAAATTCTAGTGCGCGATGCGCATGCGCTCGATGGTTTTAAGCTCTTTTAATCAACTGAGATAAATTAGCACTTATCATATCAGTTTTAACGAATCTATCAATTATATTTATTAATTATAACTGACTTCACTGAAATGTGAATATCTGAGGATAACCTCACGCCTAAAAAAAGATACAGGCTATAGAATCTATGTAATTTATAATTGAATAAAGCTCTAGAAGTTTCACCAGCTACACTGTTAATCAAAGTTTTCATTAATGAAAAACAAATTTTCCGTTTAAGTTCAAAATATGAGGCCTGTTTCGGCTTTCTTATTAGAATTGGCGGCTATCATTAATTCTGTTAGGAAGTATATTGATATATTTATCATTTCAAGTGTATTTTTTGGGCCTAAGGCAAATCAGATTTCCTGAACCTTAATTTACATTAAATCAACAAAAGTGCAAAATCCCGTACAAAATTTATTTGATTAAGACCAAAATATCTGTATTAACAAAAAATTTAATGAAAAAAGCGTTCTAATGGTACGGAAATCGTACCATATGTTATTACGTCTACATATGGTAAATCGTAAAGGGCCATCCCAAAATCACATAAATACACATAAAAAAATTTCAATACAAAAATAATAAATCCAAAGATATTAGTACCTGGTTAAGGTCCAGTAGAAACTTGACCTACCAGCTCAAAACTGAATTTTCTCTTAAATAAATTTTCTAATTTATTGCGATATATATTTTTTAATAATTTTGAAAAAACTTACAAATGAAGTTTTTCTTTTAAATTGCTTTAAGTACACACTTTTCGAAACAGCTAAATTTATTTTACAAAATCAACCCAAATATTGAAAATCTTCATCAAAGATGACAACATTATCTATGACCTCAGAGCAATAATCAGGAAACTAAAAACCTTTCCTGGCACATTTAAACAGTCCCATCCAGGTTGCCTCATATCAAATCAGCCAGGTTACTCATACATCAAACAAAAATCACCACCAAAAACCTTTTCAAGATTTTATTTCACATCTTTATCTTTACACTAATTTTCAACACCTCTAGAATGTAATCTCAACTACACTTAGCGTAAATCGTGTCAGCTGCCTTCAAGTAAAACAAGTAAATAAATTGCAATCTAAGAATAATCACATAGGACAACTTCTCAAGATTCTAGTTCGTATCGCTATATCTATAGTCTTATTCAACAACTTCCAAAAGTAATCCCTAGTACATTTAATGAACCCTAGTCCGCTACCTTCAACTAAAAGAGCCAAAAACTCCATTTTAGATCCATTTCAGCTTAGTCTAATTTAGTTTTCACTAAATCATGTCAATATGATCCATATTAAATGGTTCACTGTTCTGTCGACCATCAATTTTCCTAAAAGATTCGGGGTCTTTAGACGCAACAATCTAGTCAAGTGTGAATTTTCTATATTTTTCTTTCTTCTTTTATCAAAAATTTTCATTAACTTTTTTAAAGTTTCTGTATTTTAATCTTTTATCTGGATAAAAGTTTTGATCTCTACACTTTTTTACGAGGGTAGTTCAATAAGTCCTTAGAATGACCAGCAGATGGCGCGAATCGCTCCAAATCATCTGTTTTCAGTCAGCACCACTCCCGACTAGATATATGGTGCAGTCACAGTCCACATCTTCTGAGTTTACGTGTTTTTATAACCAATTGAAAAAAAATTGTTCGTTAAGAAAAATGGAAAAAAACGAGTTCAGAGCGGTAATCAAACATTTTCATTTAAAGGGTTTAACTCCATATGAGATAAAAAATGAATTGGACCCAGTTTATGGCACATCTGCCCCTGCCTTAGCAACGGTTTATAACTGGGTAAATTTATTTAAGCGTGGTCGTACATCAATAAGTGACGAACCACGTTCAGGAAGGCCCGTAGAAGCAAGTACTCCCGAAATCATCAATAAAATGCACGATATGGTGTTGAAGGATAGAAGATTAAAAGTGCGTGAGTTAGCTGAGGCCACAAGGATATCTATAGGTGCAGTTGTTTCAATTCTATATGAAAAATTAGGCATGAAAAAGCTATCGGCAAGATGGGTGCCGCGTTTGCTCTCAGCTGAGAATAAACGCAATAGAGTGGTCGCCTCTGAGGCTCTTTTGGCGCGCATAAGTCGGAATCGTGAGAAATTTTTTCGTCGACTTGTGACTGTGGATGAAACATGGATACAACATTAAACTCCTGAGACAAAGGAACAATCCAACCAGTGGATTTCCACAGGCGAACCTGCTCCAAAGAAGGCAAAGACCGTAAAGTCAGCTGGTAAGGTTATGGCTACAGTTTTTTGGGATGCACGTGGAATTATA